>NC_081846.1:84967181-85316556 GCF_963259705.1 Myotis daubentonii
TGCCCCCTCTCACATACTGGGAGCCCTCCGGCGTTGACCCCCATCACCCTCCAATCGCAGGATCGGCCCTCCCAGGCCTGATGCCTCTGGCTGAGGCGTCCGGCCCGGGCAGCAGGGACCCGCAGCTACAGCGGCCCCATGATCGTGGGCTCCGCTTTAGGCCCAGACAAGGAACCCCTAGCTCCCGGGACTGCCAGCTTCGACCGTGCCCAGCTCCCATCGCTGGCTCCACCCCTACTTCCTGCTCTCACTGGCCAGGGCAGAAAAGGCACCTGATTCTCCGATCATGGCTGGGGGGCAGGGCAAAGGCGGCCCCAGGGCTGCCTTTGCCCTGCCCCCCAGCTCTTAGCTCCCCCCTGGGTTTCCGATCACTGTCAGTGGCAGGGGGCTTCTTCCTGCTTTCCCCTTTCGCCTCCCTGCATTGTGCCTACATATGCAAATTAACCGCCATCTTGTTGGCAGTTAACTGCCAATCTTAGTTGGCAGTTAATTTGCATATAGCCCTGATTAGCCAATGAAAAGGGTAGCTCGTACGCCAATTACCATTTTTCTCTTTTATTAGTGTTGATATATATATATATATATATATATATATATATATATATATATATATATATATCTAAGTGACCAAACAACCAAACGTTTGAACCACTGATCAACCAGTTACTATGACATGCACTGACCACTGGGGGCAGACACTCAACGCAGGAGCTGCCCCGTGGTGGTCAGTGTATGCCCATAGCCAACCTCCGGCGGTCCCTCCTCTGGCCCTGATTGGCCCTGATCGCCAGCCAGATTGAGGGACCCCACCCATGTATGAATTTGTGCATCAGGCATCTAGTTTATAATAACATCAAAACCATCAAATATCTAAGAATAAATTTAACCAAAATTTTGGAAGACTTCTAGGCAAAACCTACATGATAGTACTGAGAGAAATTAAAGTTGACATCGGCATATGGAGGAATGTACCATGCTTACAGATTGAAAAACAAGTCATGGAAATCTGAATAAAATATCCAGCAAGTTTTTTGTGGACATTGACAACCATTTTTGAGATGTATAAGGAAAATCAAAAGGTCATGAATAGCAAGACAGAGTAAAAGAAAACACAATAGAGTTGAAGGACTTACATTGACAGCTATCAAAACTTTTAGATAGGAGCAGCAATTAAAACAGTGCACAACTGATACAAATACTGACAAATAAACCAATGGAAGAGAATAGAAAATCCAATATCAGACTCATGCTTATAGGATCATACATGTCACTGAAATGTTGTAGGGAATAAATAGCCTTTTCAATGTGTGAAGTCTGATTAATTGGCTATTCATATGGAAAAAATTGAACTTCACCTCCACAGCTCACCACCCACCAGATCAATTCCAGATGGATTGTTGACCTAAATGTTAAAAGCAAAACAATAACATTTCCAGAAGATAATATAGAAAACTATCTTTATAACTTTGTTTGGCATAGGCAAAGATATCCTAAACTGTACATATAAAGAAAAACAATAAAGGGAAATAGTGATAAATTGGACTTTGTTAAAATTAAAAATACTTTGCTTATCAAAAGATACCATTGCCCTAGCCAGTTTGGCTCAGTGGATAGAGCATCAGCCAAAGGACTGAAGGGTCATGTTTTCAATTCTGGTCAAGGGCATATACCTTGGTTGTAGACTCCATACCAGGCCCTGGTTGGAGTGTATGGAAGGAAACCAATCGATGTGTCTTTCTCACATCAATGTTTCTCTCTCTGTGTCTCTCTCCCTCCCTTCTACTCTCTCTAAAAATCAATGGAAAAATATTCTCTGGTGAGGGTTAACAAAAACAAACAAAAAAGATACCATAAAGACAGTGAAGGAAAGCTGTAAAGAAGAAATTTGCAAAACACGTATCTGATGAAGAACTGATAACAAGAACATAGACAGGACTCCTATGAATTAGTTATAAAATACAGACAACCCAATTAAAAATGGGTAAAACACTTGAATTGGCTCTCTTTTGCAATAACTACTAAAAGCGAACTTTGCATACTCTTGCACCTAGCCATTTCACTTTCTTGCCTAAACTCAGCTGCCAATATATTGACCTGGGTTACAAAGAAACATTTTATTAGCTAGTTTCAAATAAGACTGGATACATCAAGTTTACAGTTAGAAGTGACATAGAAGGTATGTTAGAACTTATTAAATAAGAATCAAAATGCTTATGTAAAAAAATTAGTATTTGTCATATACAACATGAAAATATCTAAAGGCAAAAATAACTTTGAGATAATGTTTGATCCCAGAACTGAAATGATGTCATGAGTACTCAGTTACTCTCTCTTGTCTCTGATCACCATATTAGTTTTATTCTCAGGCTCAATGTAGTGGCAAATGGATGGTGCCAATAGCTCTAGTTCTAATTCTTCCCAGGGGCAAATCCAGTTAAAAACTGAGCATTTTCTCCCAGATGCGACATCATAAGCTGAAATATGCACTCGAATTGGAATAATTTGAGGAGTATTTTCAAAAACTAAAATAATAACTGTGATCAAGGTAATAGAGTTACACTGATTGGTTAGGCCTGGGTCACATACTCATCCCTGAACCATCTTTATGGCTGGAAGAATTACAAAGTGATGGTTCCCTCCTTGAAGTTAGGATCCTCTCCAGATCTTCATAGACTGAGCTAGTAACGGACAAGGAATTTGGGGGTGTTTTTCTCAGAAGAAAAGGGTACTGGTTGTTGAACAGATTAAAACCACAAACATGTCCCCCAAAGGACTATGAGACTGACTTTCGGAGAGCAAGGCAACAGACACAAGGTCTATAGAGTTCATGTCAGAAGCTGAACTTAGAACAGAAAGCTTTACCTAAAAACTCAAGAAAATGGCATTCTCCCAAAGGCTGTGAAGATGCAGACAGGCCTTTAGACCTTAATTCTATCAGGCAGTCTTTCCTCGATTCTGGCTGGCTCCAAGGCCAAGAAAGGGAGTCACCTCATGCTGGGAGAACAGGTTGCCAGACAGTCTCCTAAGGTATCTGGATGCAATCCCACATAGCCTTCATTGGGTAAGGTTGGGGTCTTGACTAGGAGCCAGGAGTCCGGTGGCTTGGCCGGGCCTAGGCATCCAGGATTGGTGGGAGGTGCCTTCCACACACTGTCTCCCCATAGCACCATCTGCAGCTGCCTTCTGCATTTGGCCCAAAGACAACATTGCCAATCATGTCAGGGAATTGTTGGGCCTTCTACAAGCAAGACTTGAGAAAGGCCAAATCTGACACTTGGCTGCTCTCATTGAAGTTAAAAGACTCAGCTTAAGTTAAGAAACATAACAACAACAAAGCATACGTGATGCGTGAGAGAATGTAGCCATGAAAGACAGTGGACCACAAGGTACATGCCAAGGAAATGGATGAAGGAGGCCCAGAAAGACTATGTGGCTTTGAGGTGACTAAAAGATGCTAGCAAGCTCAAGGATTTCATTTTTAAGACCACACGAAGCTCAGAATGAGGGCAAGAGAGAAAATGAATCCATTGTTTATTTTGTTTTATAAAAATTCAGCTTCTGTTTTCTAAAAATCAAGGTATAAGTAAATAGTCAGTCAGGGGCTCACTAGTGGATTTTGGTTGGGCTGAACAGTATCTGATCCTGAATCCAAAAATGGCCTCCACTTATGAACTGAAGTGCCAGAACAGTCGTGGTAAACGGCAGAGGTGGACTGTGATGATTAGTCTTATGTGTCAATTTGTCTAGACTATAATTCTGAATCACTCAATCAAAAATGAATCTAAGTATTGCTGTGAAGATATTTCACAGATATAATTAAAGTCCATTATTGGTTGACTGTAAGTACGGGAGATTATCCTACTCTAGTGGCCCAGTGCATGGATTTGTGCACATTGAAAGGGAAATAATTAGAAGAAATATTTTAAAATTGCTATTTGCCTTTTCTCCCTCAGTGCCTCGGAGCCAGACAGTGGCTCTGCTCCCTGCTGTCACTTCTGGTTGCCGACACCTGCCATGTTTTGCGCCACCCCCTGATGGTCAGCTCACATCATAGTGAGTGGTAGAACTCCAGTCTTTCGGTCCAACCATCACCCAAGGGGACAATTTGTATATTAGGATTTTATTATATAGGGTAATTTGGGTGTGGCATGATTTAATCAGTTGAAAGATTTTAAGAGTTGGACTGAAGTTTTCCTAAGAAAGAAGAAATTTCACCTGTGGCTAGTAACTTCAGATCATGCCTGAGAGGTTCAGCTTGCCCTTCTTGATGCCCTGCCCTGTGAATTTCAAAATTAACTTCTTTTTTAAAGTTTTATTGATTAAGTTATTACATATGTGTCCTTATCTTCACATCACCCTCCCCCACTCATGCCCTCACCCCCTTGTTGTCTGTGTCCATTGGTTAGGCCTATATGCTTCCTTATAAGTCTTTTGGTTGATCTCTTTCCCTTCCTCCACCCTCCCCTACTTTATAAGCCTTCTCAAGCATATAAGCCAATTCCTTGTGATAAATCTCATATATCCCCTACTGGTTCTATTTCTCTGAACTCTGACAGATACAGTTGGTTATATGACTATCAAAAGCACAATGATACATGAGGAATCCTATATAATAAGAGCCTAATATGCTAAATGTCTGGTCGTCTGGTCGGCCATTCAACCAATCAAAGCGTAATATGCTAATGATATCCTAAGGCCACTCAACTGTTCACTATGATGTGCAGTGTCTACCAGGGGGCAGATGCTCCGACTGGTAGGTTAGCTTGCTGCTGGGGTCCGGCCAATCAGATGGGCCGGATAAGCCCTGGAGCCCTCCTGCGTTCTCTCCCTGACTGCCCAACCTCCTACATCCCTCCCTGGCCCCAATCATGCATCAGTGGGTTCCCTCGGCCTGGCCTGAACCCTCTCACCGTCTGGGCTGAGGAACCCCACCAAGTCACCCTTGGGGCAAGGTCCCATCCTACAATAGATTGCCCATTGCTAGGCACTTGGGGCTTTTCCATGCTGATGACCTGCTGTACCTGACCCATCATTCTTGCTCTGCTCATATCTGTCTAACTGCCTACAATACAAGGATTGTAATCCTGTCAACAATAGAAAATTCAAATTAAAAAAAAAAAAAGAAGGGTTGAGCAGAGCAAATAGCACAATGTCTGGAATATCACTCAATGATGATTTTCACCGTTATAGCAATTGATGGGCCCCTTATTCAAATGTACTTGGAAGATTGTCTTGGGCATAGTACAGTCTTTCTTCATCAAGCTGGTCTATCTATCTTCTCCTCTTATTATTCCTTTTCCATGTGGTCCAGGCTGAAACTGGTTGCTTCCTCGAATCAAATAACAAATAATTAAATTTAAAAAGCTCTTCAGACTTTTAAACAAAAATAGCAATTGCTAATTTTAAGAAAGCTTTTTTCTTTTAATAGTTTCTGGGAGCCCTTGCCTCTAATCATTGAAAATAAACAAAGGTCTTCTATATTTATAGTCCTCTCTCTAAGTATTCTCTGCCTGAATTTTTATGTTCTTTTAATAATAGTTTACACTTCTACATATATATTAGCTTATTTAATTCTCACAACAACCCTATGGGGTACATACATGTAATACTTCCCACTTTGCAGATAAAGAAATATGCACAGAGAGCTTAAGTAACTTAGTCACCGTCACATGGCTAGACAATGGCATATCCAGGCTTCGAACCCCAGCAATTTTCGCTCCATAGTCTGTGCCCTTTACCATTATACCACACAACCTTTGATTACTTAGCTTGCTCCATCTGCCAAGAATAATTAGGTCTGAAAGAACAATGGTTCTGTGACCAAACAGAAGCCTGGGTGACAGGACAGGTTTTGCAGGCACAACAGCAGATGGTGTTAAAAGATAGTGACTTTTGCCCTGGCATTTTTGGCTCAGTGGTTGGAGCACCAGTCCATGGACTGAAGGGTCTCAGGCTCGATTCCCAGTTAAAGGCACATGCCTCAGTTGGAGGTTTCTCAGCTCTGGCCGGAATGAATTCAGGAGGCAAGCAATCAATGTCTCTCTCTTTCTCTCTCTCCTCACCTTCCTTCCCTCTCTTCCACCTCTCTCTCCTCCCTCCTTTTCACTCTCTTTAGAAATCAATGGAAAAAAATATCTTATGTGAGGGTTAAAAAAAAGATGGTGCCTTTCCCGTGTGACCCTGGGCGGGGAGAAAATCATCCACTCCCTGGCGCCGCTTGGCTTCTTTCTGTCAAGGTGGGAGAGGAGCTCAAACCCGAGAGCCTCCCATGCTTTCCTGAGAAAATGATGGAAGTTGCTAAAAACTCTTATTTTTGCAAACATGACTGCAAAAGTTACCACAGCCCTTAGTTATTAAAATGCGAGCCACCACGCTTCTGAATATCTGGAGTCCACCAGGACCAGCCCTGCGAGGGCCTGCACCATGAGGTAGAGGGATCCCTGAGAAAGGCTGTGTGCTCTGTCCATGGTATCTGAGGGGTGTTGTGACTTTGGGGATAAAGGAGGGAGCGAATGAGAACAGTCCCACATCCCAAAACACTGGCCCATGGCTTGCGGCAAGGTCATGGAGGCTCTTCACACCCTCTACACAACTGCTTGTCCCTGTAGCAAGCCAGTGGCCTGAGCTTGCTTCATATTTTTATGAAAGGCGATCTCCATAAATGTGCATAGGGTACCCACTCTAAGTAACCTCCCTCCCTTTTACAGCTTGATTTGCAGCCTAATTCTGGCATGAGGGTGTAATAGATGGTGGCTCCAGATGACAGCATTTCAAAAGCCCAGGGGCAAATCAAGAACAGCTTGTGTGGCAGAAAAATCCTTCCCTGTGCTCTCCTTTGCTCTACACTTGTGCAATCAAGTCACAGCCAAACCATCATTCTCAACTTTGGCTATCATAGAATCACTGGGGGCTTTAAAAAATCTCCATGCCTGTGATGCCCCCCAGATTCTTAAGTTTGAATCTCAGGGGTAGGACCAAGGTATCTGTATTTTTCAAACTTCCCAGGCGATTCCCATGAAATTTGCTAAAAATTCTCTTAGCAAAGGTTGAAACCACTGAGCCAAGCCCTCATGGGCAATGTGGGAATTTATTTCTTCTACCTCTGGGAGTCCTGAGTCACTCAGGAAAGTGTGAACATCATGACCAGTCTCTGTGGACTGACAGGCCCTCTCTGTGCTGTGGGAGTGCTCCTCTATCGGGAGGGGCAGGGGTCCTCTGAGCAGAACCGGAGCAGGATGTGTCTGAGTGTGTCCATGCATGCACAGTGCTCCTGAGGGATGAGGGCGCAGAGTTCCGTGTCAGGCAGGCTTTAGAGTAACCAGGGACCGCTACGCTCCGAGAAATAGTTGGCCTCAAAAAGATTGGTTTTACAGGGCTTCCAGGAGGGCTGTGGGCTTTCTCTGCGATAGAGATTACCCCATCCAGGGGAAACACTGCACACTGCATCCATCTCTCTCTCTCTCTCTCTCTCTCTCTCTCTCTCTCTCTCTCTCCTTCTCAGCATCCTCATGTCTGAGAGCGCCTTGTCATGAGCAAAGCTGGGAACCAGGTCATGAGGGTCACCGTTGGAACAGGATGAAATCAGGAGGCTCTGGCTGGATGAGGACCCACTGAGATCTGTGGTAGGGCTGATATTTTATAGGAGCAACACCCCACCCACTGGGAACTGAAACCGTGACTGGAGTGTTCACAAGTATGTAAGATGGCACAGGTGCACAGGTGAACAGGGCAGACGCCTGTGGGGCAGGAAGTCAGACTCCCCAGGGCTCCAGCTCTGCTCCATTCCCAGAAAAAAAAGCCTTTAAGAACCAACTACAGGGGCAATTTTGCCTATTTTTAAAAGCTTAACGTGTAGGAGAGGGAACTAATTAACATATGTGTTGGAAGCTCCACGTGCAGTAAATTATTTAATCCTCAAAATAGCCCAGACATAAGATAGGCATTTTTACTCCAGTTACAAATGATACAGCTGGAGATGTTTGAAATTAGATGAATTTTCCAGAGGGGAGAAAATTTGAGGATTACTGTTCTCCCCTCCTCTTTCTGGCTCCAGAAACTGGTCTTTGTTCCACACCAGGCTGCCCTGGGATCCATGTTGAGGTTCTAGTGTAACCAGTGATAGTGTCCATATCACGAACTCCCATTTCTCAAGCACTCTTTGTGTGGGGGTATTTTGCCTGAATTGTTTCAGTTAGTTCTCACCACCACCCTGGGAGTGAAGAGTATTCTACCCATTTCACAGATGGGAACCAGGCTCAGAGAAGTCAGGTGACTCCTTGAGGACACACAGTTAGCAGATGCAGAGCCAGATTCAGGGCCAGGTGTACTCCATTCTCCCCAAGGGACTCAGGAAACTTTAAAACCCAAAGTGCTCAGGGGTTCAGGATAGAATTCTGGACTCCAGTAGGGTCTCAAAGGAGATGCCTTAAGGTATAAAGATAGGGCAGCTCCACTGACTCAGACAACAGCACCAGTGGGTGCTGTCTCACTCCATCTCTGATGAAGGGCTGCGGGAACTTCTAAAGTGACTTCAGACGCCAGAGCCTGCTTAGCAAGGCCATGGGCAGTTAAAATGTGAGCAGCATGATTCCATCCCCTTTCTCTGAAACATGTTCATAACATTGCAGCAGAGTCAGCTTGCACTTTTCCTGCACCCCAAATTCATATCGAATTATTTGTCCTCATCAGGCAAATGCAGACAATCAGTACCTTCCTTCTCTGATAATGACCCCAGAGAGGTACCGACTCAAAGGCACTCAGAGATCATAAGCACACAGGCATCCAGGTGGCTGAGATCTGTGGGCAAATGAGGAACAATACTTATTATATTTTCACAAGTTTCTAAATGAAAAAAGACTCTCTTCCTTTAAGGCTCATACCCTTTCACTTTCAGTGCCCCTCCCATTTTGTCCTTTCTATTGGGGCATTTCATTTGCAAGAAGTCTCCATCTCCCTTATTTACATGTGAAAAAACGTGGAGCATCATGTGGTGAGGGTTTGGGCAGACACTGAATTCCATTCAATTCTCATTTCCTCTCTGACAGTCACCATTGAATCAATCATGTTCTCCCTGCCCTCTCTCTGACCACCTCAGAGATCCCAAATCGCTTTTCATCTCATGTGTCAATCACCCTCAGACCATGTCCACTTTTCATTACTAACACGCCATCACATGACCTGCTAATCTGTCACTTTCTGACAGCGGTTAGTGTGCCAATTGATTTAATTAGCAATCAATTAGCTTGTTACTATTGGAAGTAATTACCTTTTATAGAGAAAAGAGGCAGCTGGCGAGGGCAATAAAATCGCACTCATAAAACTGCATCTACTTCCCTCTGCATGGCAGAACCACCGCACTCAAGGGCTGGCCAAATTACGGGTGACATGTCCCTGGGGAGGTATGTCCCCTCCTTATTATGTGCCATTGATAGTACCCAGAATTGTATTTTCAGGGAAAGATTGGGTTAATGGTTTGTGTTCTTGCTCTTATACATACACGTTTCAAAAGGCTTATGTTTGGAGCCAGGAAAAGAACTTGGAAATACACCTAGAACCTCCCTTTTCCAAAAATGGATTTAGTAATATCCAGAGAGGCCAAGTGACTGGCCCAAGGTTGCACAGCTAACCATGCTGGAGGCCTACGGAGAGAGTATCCTTCTGACTTCCAACCCCGCCCGGGAAGGGGCCTCTTTGCACCATCGCTGCACCTCTGAAAGTTTGCCTCTGTCTGCCTGGAGGACCAGCTGATGGGCAATGGGGAGGTGAGGGAAGAATGGACATATTCGAGACGGGGACCCTCACGGTTGTGAAGATAAAAGACACTGATTGTAGAGTCACATTTTGAAAATGTGGAGACAGAAAACTCTGCCACCCAATGAGATGCATGCAGCATCGGCTGGCACAGAAGTCGCAATTTTCAGCACGATTGCCTCTTCTTGTACACACAG
The DNA here is from genome assembly GCF_963259705.1 of Myotis daubentonii. NCBI lineage: Eukaryota > Metazoa > Chordata > Mammalia > Chiroptera > Vespertilionidae > Myotis > Myotis daubentonii. The sequence continues at coordinate 84,977,129 of NC_081846.1, forward strand.
ACTTCAAATGTACCCGGCCCGTTCCTGACCCAGGGCTGCAGTACATTTCCCACACCTTCACTGCTAGCTCAGCCTCCAAACTGCTCCCCAGGCACGCGATGACTCGCTACATTAGCTCGGTAGTGAAGGAGAGGCAGTAATGAGATGACTAAGGAGACCCGGATTCCATTCATCATCCTGTTTGCTCCAATATAAGTGTTCTTTTATCAGCACTATTGGTACTGATGTCATCGCAGGAGGCATAAATCACCTCACCAGTGACAGGGTCCTATTAAGGGTCATGGCCTAAAATCATTATTGACAAATTAAGGATCACACTTGGCCATTTTGTCGACGTGCCCTCAATTGGGGGTACGGCCTGGTTCCTGTATCTGTTCGGAAATTAAATAGTCATTTAGAGCCGTGAACGACCGCTCTGCGAATTCAAAGAGCAGCCACCCCATCCTCGCCCTCAAATGTGAGAACCTCGCAGTCGACTTCAGCAGAAGCAAGGAACCCCTCTGCAGAGTCCTGCGTCCTTATCATCAGCCCTGCTCATCCCAGCAGCTGCGGGGACACATCACATGACATTATCGAGCGCAGAACGGCACACCTTGGCTCCCAGCAAAGGCAGGAACCGGAGACTTGCCAGAGAATCACCGAGGGGCCTCATTTGGAATGCTGTCACCTCTGCATTGCTGCCTAATGTGATTGCAGAGGACTTTTTTGGAGGGCGGATGACATGTGGGTGAGAGGGAAAGGGGGAAGGGTTAATGCCAATATTGTTCTATAACTTTGATACCCCTCATTAAAAGACAAGAAAAGTGGCGTTTCCTGCAATATTTGGCAAGATCAGCTCCCTTATCTCTTTTAGGGTGAACAACAAAATTGGCTTCCTACTTAAGTACTTCCAACTTCTGAACCACATCTACCATTTGAAGAGGGTTATCTGGGCACTGGGCACGGAAGTAAATGCAGCCGTGTGGGTCCCGGTCATTGGCAGGTTTTCGCACTCCATTGGTCATTTTGAATAATATGGGCCGAAATGATGCTGAGAAATGTTTTCAAAGCACACGAATAAACACCTCATCAGGTTGTTGGTTGGAAAGAGTCAATATTGTCAAGATGACAGTTTACGCAAAATTAACCTACATATTCAATGCAAGTCCACACCAGTTTTAATGTACATGTCTGTGTGTATGTGAACGTTACAAAAATGGTTCTGTAATTCAGATGGAAGAATAAACAAGTAAAACTATGCAGGAAAATTCTGTAACATAAGTGTAATAGAGGACTCCTTGTTCCAGCAGGTTCTAAAATGCATTACAAACCAATAGTAACCAAAACAGTGTGGCAGGAGCACCAGACAGATGAGCAAAACAAAGGAAAAGAAATCCAGAAATAAGCACAGATATAAGAATTTCATACCGAAGATCATGTTTCAAATAACAGGGAAGAAATTAATTATTTGATAATTAATATTATTAAAAATGACTGATATTTTGGAGACATGATTAAATTTCTAATGCATACACTATAAAAACTTAACTTCCTTAAAAATATAAATGTAAACTATGAAGCCACAAAAGTGATAAAGGAACTTGTAGGTAAAAATTTATAATTTTTGGAGAGGGAAAGCGTTCCTAAATATGAGATAAAAAAAGAATCCTTAAAGCAATAAAAGTGAAAGATTTAATTATGTACTAATTATGTAAATGTGGTTAAAAAATTAAAATTAATAACAAACCACAAACTAAGAATACATACAGGATGGGGCAAAGGTAGGTTTATGGTTGGAGTATGTGAAATATGAAGTTTATTCTTGTTATTACTTATTAGTTATTATATCATTTTTTATACAAGCAATGGAAACCTACTCTTGCCCACCCTTTACATAAGGCTGGTGGATAAAGAGTGCCTACCCCAAAAGGAAAACAAAAACCACAGTATTTGTCTTGTGTAGAGGGTGAGCATTTACTTAGTGGAAAGATGCTCACAGTATCTTTTTTTTTTTTTTAACAAAAAGCAGGTTGCAAAGCATGAAAATACACAGATTTGCATAAAGGAAAAATGTCCATAAACATAGAATTTAAAACTTTGGTAGACTTTGATCTGAATGTCCAATTTAATTTACTTTAATTTGATAATGGTTATGAGTTTGAGTGTCATATTAAATTTTTTCTCTTTTGGAAAGCAGTGCAAATGATAATTTTATTTATGTAGGCAGATTGTACATGGAAAGAAAATATTAACTAGCAATGTAATAAAGAAATGATTTCTTTTGGGGCCTTAAGTTCCAATTTGTACTGTTTCCTTGTGGAATCATTTGATCAAACTGCAATAAAATTCAAAATATTTAGCTGGGCCTGGTCAGCCTGCCCTGACATCCTAGGTAATCACTGGAACTTTTGATCTTCTGCAAAAGCATAAGCAATACTTATGACTGAAACCTTAGATGGAGTTCATCCATTCCTCCAAGCAATAACCTTCATTTAACCAGTTAACTTCCTGGTCAGGATAGATTTTTTTTTTTACAAGTGTTCTGAACCAAACACATGGAAATAGTAGAGATAAAACCCGATACTGGGTGCCAGGAGAGGGAGGGTGGGGTATCAGGACTCAAGCTTACAGCAAAAATGAACCCAAGGCATGGCCCAAGTGAAAATGCAAGAACTCTGACCATGAGCATCAGCAACTGCTGAATTTTTGAGACTGCTTCTCTCACATTCATCCAAGAATCTTTACAAAATGTGTACAGAATATTTTGATACAATTTCTGAGGGAATTAACTGACCCCCTATGATGTCTATTTGAAGAACCCTAGCTCTGTTGGTTAGATGAGTCTGCCATACATGTTGGGAAGTAACCCTTCTTTTCAGAGTGGTAGTCTGCCTTGGTGAGGAGACTGCAGGAGTAGGGGTTATAGGGGCATTCCAAGGGGCTGAATCTGGTGGTATAGGGGTCTCTTTCCAGTAGCCTTCCTTCATAGCTGATTCTACGGCCCTGAATGAAGAAGTCCCTCTTGAAGAAGGTAGATGGGATTAGTCAAGCAGAGACCACCCAAGCAGGGCAAGAACCAACACAAATATTGATGACTGGGAGATGAAGTTAGGAAAATAGGAAGCAGGGAGAAGGAATGGGGGCCAGGATCAAATGGCTACCTGGAGGGCTGTGGGTAGGAATTATTGACTTTGGCTAGTTCCCACCCTCCTGGGTTGGGTTTTCCCCAACTCCAGCCTCACCCAGGCCCCACCTGAAATAATCTTTACCTAAATCAACTTCCTTTTTTACCTTATGTAAGTTCACTTAAAAGTTTTAAACTTTGTGTGTTGCTATTAAATGGAAACCAGTCTCATTTACCATAAAGAGATGGTAACTGTAAAAGTTTATACAATAAAAACCAAACATTAGTATTACATTTCCTGCTGGAGGCTCTGAGCTCACTGTCTCTGTTAAAAGGAACATTAGCTTGAGTTTGGGAAGTGAAACCGACCAGCACAGAGACTTTGTCCTGGAGCTCATCCAAAGAGAACTGTCGTGGATTTTTTTGTTTGTTTATTTTTCATTTTAAAAAATTAATTAATTTACTTTTTAATTGAGGTATCATTACCATACAACATATATTAATTTCAGGTGTACAATATATTGATTTCATATTTGTATATTGAAAAATAATCACCACAATAAGTCTAGTTAACATCTGTCGCCATACCTAGTTAAATTTTATTTTCTTGTGATGAGAACTTTTAATATCTATGCTCTTAGCAAGTTTCAAGTATACAATACAGTACTATTAACTGTAGCCACCACACTGTGCATGACATCCCGGGACTGACTTAGTTTATAACTGGAAGTTTGTACTTTTTGACCCCCTTCACCCATTTCATCCACTCCCCCGGCCCCTCACCTCTGATAACCACCAATCTGTTCTCTATCTAAAAACTAGGGTTTTTGTCTCCTTGTGTGTATTTTTTTTTAAATTTAACATATAAGTGAGATCATATGGTATTTGTCTTTCTCTGATATATTTCACTTAGCATAACGTTCTTTATCCAAGTCCCTTATACATTCATCTGCTGATGGACACATAGATTGTTTCAAAGGAAACTGCTCTTGTTCTCGATGAGTTTCAATGGCTTTTAACTCCTTTTAATTTCTTGTTTTGTTCAGCACCTAAAAATCATAAGTCACCCTGACCTCATCAAAATTACCTGCAAACCTCTCATTGCATGTCTTCCTTTTTCAGTAAACACTGCCCAGAGGTACAGGGACTAGAGGGACTCAAAGGCTGGGAGCAGGGTGGCCTGAAATAGAGGGGACACTGGCACCTGGAGCTCACTCTCAGTCTCGATGCTTGACAGCTACAGGGATGACCACTGGCCTGCTCACCCTAGAAGCAAAGGCATTCAAGGGCAGATGCCAGAGCCAGACTGTGAGCAAGCATGCTCCTGTTACCCTGTGCAGGTCCAGCTCCGAGCCCACAGGACAGAGGGAGCCCTTGGGCGGGATGAGCTAACCCCCAGCAAAGGCTTTGAGAAAGGAAGACAGAAGTGTGGGTTGGTGGGGAAGATTCAGGAGAGCATAGAAGAGTGGGCTCAGGGCTGTCAAGGTAGCCACTGGATGGTGAGCTTTCAGGTAGAGCCCTGGCTCAGTGTGGCGGGAGCAGGTGTGCCTGGGGACTCCTATCTCTCCAGCTTCTGCTGCACACCATGCCTCACCTGTCAGGCGCATGGATTATAGGGCAGCAGGGCTTGGGGTTGCCCAGTCCAAGTCCCTCATCTTACAACTGGAAGACTGCAGCCCAGAGCAGACTGTGACTGGTTCAACTGCAGAGTGGTCAGCGCTTCCCACCTGGCCCCTGGGGACCACTCTTGTCTTCCAGCTGTGGGCCCAGCACCTCCTCCGTGCTACCCAGGCTGCTGGATGTACACTCATCTCTGACTGCCCCTGGAAACAGTTCTGCCTGGCAACCTTCAGGGGAAAAGACACATGGTGGCATTGACACGCCCAGATGGCCACAACCTTGGTTTGGGGGAGCTCTCCTGACAACACAAAACTTCAGAGAATATTTTCTTAAAAAAAATCAAACCTGTTCTTAGAGATATTGAAGACTCACAGTGCCCTTCTGAACTCCTTTTTTTTTTTTTTTTCAGTTATATAGCTCCAGTCTCAAACTCTTAGAACTTCATTCTAGAACAACTGCTTCCTCCACCTTGCTTGCTGGCAGTCATGCTCCCTCGCTCATCTGCTCTGAGTGGAGGCAGAGAGCATGGCACAGGCCTCCTCACTCCAGCTGCACCCCAGGTCCCTGTCCCCACCCATGCCCAGGATGAACTGTGAGGGCTTGACCAGGTCATGGCCACATTCCACCTCCATTGCCACCTCTGTAAATGGAGAATATTAGACTATTGGAATTCCCAAGCCAAGTTCCTTCAGCTCTCAAATCCTGAAATAAGCTGCAGAGAGAAGGAGGAGAGGGGGGCAGGGGGAGAAAAGTACTTTTCTGGGAAGAACTAAGTGAGAGTGCTCAAATATGAAATCCTCTGTGGGGTCAATGGGATCTGGGAAAACATGAAGGGGGCATATGGCATGATGCTCATCTCCCACCACATGCTGCCATATAGCAGCCTCCTCACCTGGCTGCCCAGCTCTGTGTCAGCAGGTGCTAGAGGACAAAGAAACAGAAAGAGTCCTTGCCTTGGAGGCTGTCACAGTGCAGCTGGTGTGCCCACGAGTGACTAAAGAACCATGCCCACCTTGTCCTGGGTGCTCACTGTATGCCGGACCATCTCCTGCTTGGCTCTGAAATGTGAGTGCACACATGTACCTCCCGGACTGTCTCCGCCGCGATGCCCCCCTGAGGGCATGGGCTCTACCTTTCCTTCTCTGTATCACCCACACCAAGCACCATGCATGGTCATCACGGGCTGAGCCAATGACGAGTGAACGGATGGAGGAATGGATGGGTAGAGAGAGAATGTGTTCAGGAAGTAGAGAACTCTCTGGGAGCCTTGGTAGCTTCAGAAGGAGGAGGGGTTGGTGGCACTTGTGGGATGTGGTACTCTGCATGCACCACACTGGTCGTCAGCACAGTCACATGCGTCCTTAGCTGGCAGTTTGCTGTGTATCTTTCTCGGCTGTTTCCTATGCTTCTGCAGGTGTATTTACATACATACTTCCCTTTAAGACATGGATGGTGCTATACACATCACTCTAGAAATTGCTCTCAGACTTAACCATATATCATAGGTTTGTTCTATATTTTTCTTCTTCATGACTGTGTTGTTCCCAATTGAATCAATACTACACAATGTATTTATTTATTCCCCTATTAATGGGCATTTAAAACGTGTCCAACTTTGTGTCTTTCTTCATTACTTCAAATTTTGCTGTAGGAAACATCCCGTGTATATATATTCTCATTATTTTATTCTCATTTCTCTAGAACACATTCTTGTATGAAATACTGCTGGTTCTTAAGGTATGTATATTTAAAATTGTTACAGAGCAAATTTATATGCAAAAATTTATACTTTCAGCAGTAAAATGTGAGAGTGCCCATTTCCAAACACTCTCACCAGTATTACGTTATCAATTAAAATTACATTTTTGACAATTTGGTACATACAAAATGCACCATCATTATTGCCTTAAATTGCATTAAAATATTTTTTCAAATGAGTTAATATTCTTATGCATAGTGTATGCTACTGTTTCTTTTAATTAATTCCCTTGTCATTTTCACTTCTTTTACTGAATTATTTGCTGTTGTTTTTTCTTATAGAAGATCATTATATATTAGAGAAATTAACATTTGCATATTAGATATATTGCAAATATTTAGTAACATCTACCACTCACAAACATAACCTTTCCTCTGGCCAAATGATCACTTATTTTCCTTTTATAATTTTTGAGGTTTGTGTCTTACTTAAAAAGGCCTTATCACCCCAAAACTACAGAATATAGTCATCTCTATAGCAATCTAAATAAAAAAGTCACAAACTTTCATAGTTTTATGTTTATTTCTATAACTTCAGTGGATTTTTATTTAAATAAATTAAATTTCATTGTTTCCCAAAAGGAAAGCCAGCTGTCCTTACATAATGTACTAAATTACTTATTATTTTCTTATACATTTGCAATGCTTTTTTAAATGAGATTTTCTCTAAATATATGAGAAGGTTAAGTCAAGGACAGTGGTTTTCAAAGTGCAGTCTAGGGAGTTCTGGGGTTCCCTAAGACCCACTCAGGTCAAAACTATTTTTATAAATATATTAATATGCTGTGGTAACAATACTCTAACTCTCATGAATGTACACTGGAGTTTTCCAGGGCTATGTGACATGTCCTGAGGCCATTGCTGTGATGGATACTAGAGTGTGTGCTGGTACTTTCCTGCATTTCCATTTTCCTGTTTTAATTTCTAGTAGGGTAAATATTGATAGCTATAACTCACACACAAAAGCTCTTTGGATCCTAAAGAATTCTTTTAAATAATGTAAAAGGGTTCTAAGACCAAAAAGCATGGGAACTCTCAGTCTAGGCAGATTTGGCACGTTTTATTCTGTGACTATGCATTTCTCCTAGCATGTTTGCCTAACCCGAGAGTCCACGCACCCCAGGCTGAGAAAGGAGCAGTGCAAGTAGAGAGAGAAAGCGCAGCTCTCAAAGGGTTATGCATTGTCTTTTGTCACCTCCACTTACTATTTCTGTCAAGTTGACCAAAGGGTCCAGCCCAATACAGCTCCTAGAATGTGTTTTACCATGTCCTCCTCTTTATTTACCACTCATCCGTTTCAAATTGAGACACATTCATTTCTCATTCCTGAGATATCTGGTTTGCAAATGGATCTACCAGTCATCCAATTTACTCATCCCAGTGCTCTTTAAGAAAGACCAGTGTGTGTTTTACTGGTCAAGAGATAGCATAGAATTCCTGGCCTGAGGGTATTTGGTCATTGACTTTCTTGCTAGTGCCACATTCTATACCATGGGGGACCTGGGCCCTTGAGCTCAGCCTGATGTCCTGGAATCACTGCAACTTACAAGCCTCCAGGGCAGCCAGCCCTGCCAGCATATGGGGATATAATAAGATGGGAAAAGACAAGGGTCATTCAAATCTCAAGTTTAGAAGGCGTTTCAAATTGCATCTAGTAGTGAGAGTAATGCTTAGCGTGTGAATAAACTGTCGTTTGAAATTCACAAAAGTTGTAGAATGTATACAAAAAACACTTGCTTGTTAGGAAGCTCACTACTGTTGACCAATTCTTATTACCATCCCTATAACGTGCTTAACTTCCCCTTCCATCCCACGCCACCCAAATACACACTAGACTTGCATAGCAATTGCTACTTCACTCAGGTGTCAGTCCTTTCAGAAGTCTTTCTCAGACTCTTTCTCCCCAATCTGTCCACAGGGTTAGAGAACCCACCCTGTGCGTCTGGGGCACTTTTAGTTATGTTGAATTTGCATTTATGAGTATTGTTTTCCTAGGGCTGCCCTAACAAATAAACACAAATCAGGTGGCTGGATGGCTTACCGGAGAAATACATTCTCCCACAGTTCTGGAGGCCAGAAGTCAGAAATCATGGTGCTGGCCAGGCTGTGCTCCCTTGAAAGTCTCTAAGGGGAAATCCTTCCTCACCCTGTCCCACCTCTATGGCTGTCAGTATTTCTCCTCTTCCTTGGCTGTGTCACTCCAATCTCTGTCTCTGTCTTCACTCCGCCTTTCCTCTACTGTCTCTAATAAAGATACCAGTTATTGGACGTAGGGCCCACCAGGGTAATCCAGGGTGATCTCATTTTGAGATCTTTAACTTATTTACCATGCAAAGATTCTTTCTCCAAATAAGGTAACCTTCCCAGGTTCTAAGGGTTAGGACATTGTCACGCTTAGGTCAGCTTTTTCCTGCATAATGTTTTATGCATTTGGACTATTCACCTAAATATCTGGATTTGGAGCTTCTTTGGAAAAATCAGAAGATCTAGCAACACTGGACTGCCTTCCCAATGGTACCAGTCAGGAGATATAGGTGTTCTCCAGTTCACTTGTGCCTGACTTGACCGCTCAGGTCCCCATAGGCAATTGGCTTTGTAACCCTTGCCTTAGACTAAGTTGTCTTATTTGACTTTGCATTCCTAATATCTAGAACAGTGCCTGATACAGAGCAGTTGCTCAAAAATATTTGTTGAATTAAAGAATGTAGAACTTAAGGACAGCAAATGACAGACACTCTTCAATCTCAGTGGAAGAGACCTTAACAGGTGCCTAACCACGAATGGATATCTACCCCTCTCTATAAACATTAAAGAATCCTCAGGGATGAGAAGCTGCTGATAGCATAGGTAGAAGGCTATACCAAGACATTGACGAGGCCTCTATATATATGGATTGATATTGAACTTAGAATCAATTTGTTTGATTATTTTTACCTATCTACTAGTGATATTAGTAATAACAATAGTTATACTTGTTCTTTGGGTTTTTCTATATAGTCTGTTTATGATTACTGTATAAGATAGCTGTTAATACACTTCATGGTTTATGCCAGTGGTCGGCAAACCGCGGCTCTCGAGCCACATGCGGCTCTTTGGCCCCTTGAGTGTGGCTCTTCCACAAAATACCAAGTGCAGGCGTGCACGTACAGTGCGATTAAAACTTCATGGCCCAACGCTGGGGTCAGTTTTCGGCCTGGGCGAGTCTATTTTGAAGAAGTGGCATTAGAAGAAGTGGCGCAAGCAGGCCGCAGGATGCGCGCAGCGCGGGGGAGCTACATTGTTTTGAGGTATGTTCGCTGTGGTCGACCCCTTCCAACTCTCCCATCCACACTCATCTATCTGAAACAAGTACACAAGACTAGTGTGGATGGGAGAGTTGGAAGGGGTCGGCCTCAGCGTACGTACCTCAATCAGATTGAGGACGTTTTTTAGCAAAGGCCAGCTTAGGAGTACCCTAATTAAGTTAATAACAATGTACCTACCTATATAGTTTAAGTTTAAAAAATTTGGCTCTCAAAAGAAATTTCAATCATTGTACTGTTGATATTTGGCTCTGTTGGCTAATGAGTTTACCGACCACTGGTTTATGAAAATGTTATACTAGAATCTAGTAACTAGATGACAAATACAGAAAAATGAGACAAAGGTAAAACCCGGATCATGATAGTTCATAAGATGACAATGATCCTGAGTGTGTTTTTTTTTTGTTGTTGTTGTTTCCACAATAAAGGTCATAAGATTTGATTGCTTTCCATTTACCTGCCTGCCCTTTTAGGGAAGAATCTGTTCTCTACTCGGATCCCATTCTTACAGTGTTGCCATCCCCCGTGGCCAGCAAGATGACATGGATACAGAAACTTCCTGGAAGAGCCTTTCTAACGCAGTGAGACCACACTACCTGATCAAAAAGTTAGTCATCAATATATCTTTTGGATTGCTTTATTACCAAAAGGGACAAAAAAGTTTCTATGGAAAGTAACCTTACAGGTAATCTGATCATAAATTCCTACCTGAGCAGGCCATGGTGGGCAGTCATACCCCAGCCTTCTATCTTCTTTAGTGAAAGGTTTTAAGCCAGCCCTGTCCATTGTTCTTGTGCATCTAAGTTAACACCTTTGAAATACCCGAAGCCATACCCCTCAAAGCAGGTATTAACACTCAAGAGAGCACATAATCTTGTTAACTATCATGTGATCCAATCCCCACCTTGTTTTTCCCCATCTTCATGTAATCTTCCTTAAATTTCCTTCTTAATTTCAAATGCATAAAATAAGCTGTGAAACTCTTTGTTCTCTGGAACACATGAGATCTTGCATATGTCATCAGTTTAGCTCAAAAAAACTCATAAAATTTCAGGAAGAAGGAACGGAAGAAAGAACAAAAGAAAGAAAGAAAGAAAGGGAGAGAGAGAGAGAGAGAGAGAGAGAGAGAGAGAGAGAGAGAGAGAGATAGAGGAAGGAAGGAAGGAAGGAAGGAAGGAAGGAAGACAACTTACATTGAACAGAAATGTTTCCCTCTAACTCCTACTTATAAACTCCTTCGTACATTCAAATCATACAAAATAAGAGTTGTCCTTCCTTATGAAAATCCCTTACATTTTAAAAATACAAAACAAAGGAGACTACATTTACACTAGCATTAACACTGATATATCCCTACTAACAAAGAAAGCTGTTTCAATTAAATTTGATTTATGAGAAGGGCTTGGAAAAATAGTGGCTAAAACAGAAAGGGGATATTTTCTGATTATGAAAAAGAAAATTGGAGCTCTGCAGGCCAGAATGCCAGAATGGTGTTATAGTATCACCAAAGACTCTAGAAGTCTCTCCTCCTTTTCTCTATCCTCAGTATGTTGCTTCTAATCTTGGGCATTATCTATTCAGGCAGCTCTTCTGTTTCATTCTCTCTGCTCTTTCTGGGATAGACATTATATATTTGTTAGATAAATTGTCATTATCCCCATGTTTTTCTTTTAAAAAAATATTTCTTTATTGATTTCAGAAATGAGGGGAGAGAGAGAGATAGAAACATCAATGATGAGAGAGAATCATTGACCTGCTGCCTCCTACTGGGGATTTAGCCCACAACCCAGGCATGTGCCCCAACTGGGAATTGAACCATGACCTCCTGGTTCATAGGTCAATGCTCAATCACTGAGTAATGCCATCCGGGCTCCCCATGTGTTTCTTATGTTCTTTTCTATACTCTTCTTACTGTTTGTCTTCAGTAACATCAGTCTGAATATTTTCTCTTGACTTATATTTTGGTTCACCATTTTTCTTACAGTTATGTCTAATCTGATGCTAAAACCTTCTGCTGAGTTCTTGATTTCAGTTATCTTATTTTTAGTTTCAGAACTTTCATTTAAAACTTCTTTATATTTTCCAGTTCTCTGCTGAAATTCCCCATCTTATTATCTAATTATTTTAGCATATGAATCACATTTACTTAAAAATTTTTTGTCTAACTCAAATATCAGTTTCATTTGTGGGTCCATTTCTATTGACTGAATTTTCTCTTGGTTTTTTAATCATATGACCCTTGTCTTCTAGTGTGCCTGGTTAATTTTTATTGACTGTCATACTATAGATGAAAGTTTTAGAACTAATTTTAGGTCAAGAAATGATAATATATTTCCTTCAAAGAGGACTTGCTTTTATTTCTGACAGGCAGTAGTGTAGGGGCAGTTTATCTTATTCTAATTAGGAATGAGTGGTTTGAAAATGTACTTCCATTTTATAAAGAGTAAACTATTTCACTTCTATGGTAGGGCACTATGGGGGTCCCAAGGGAAGCTTCCTTGACAGGCTTGAACTCCAGTGTTTGGCCATATTTCTCTGCCTTGGACGACTGTTAGAAGCCCTCTTCAGTTCTTAGTATCTCAGCCAATGCCTTATGCTGTTTTCCAGCCTCTAACCCACCACATTGGAATTGACAAATGCTTAGTGAGGAAAGAGGAGTGAATTTGGGGCACACTTGACTTCCTTCTCTAAGACTCTCCCGATTGTGTGCTTGCCTGGGTGCAGTGGTCACGCCTTAAGAAGATAGAAGAGAGGATTCCTCAGTGAGCATCAGGACCTGTGTGTGGAGGGCAGTGATTACTGAGCACATCGCTGGCTCCCAGACCTTCCTCAGTGCAAGCAGATCACCCTGCTTAAGGATGACACCTTTCTGCTCCCCACCCTTAACCAGGGAAGAATCCAGCAGCAAGACCAGAGACATCTAGGGATGGCAGACGCTCTGAAAGGCGTTAGAACCCTCGTATAATTGTCCTTAAACCAAACTGATGGGGGAAGGCACAGCATTCTTCCCACTTCTGCTCTTTGCCCTCTTAAATATTTACCATCTCAGTTACTCCAAGATCTTAAAATAGACATTTTATTTGTTCGTTTTTTTAAAGGAAACACCCCAGCTTTTCTAAGTTGTTCTCAGTAGGAATATAGGTCTGCTAAGATCAGGTGCCCACACCGAAAGTGGAAGCAATTTAAATTTAAAAATCACTTCATGATCTTAAATGGATGCAAGTATTCCAGCCAACAGATGCTCCTGTTGACCCCTCCCAATAGGAAGAGGGGTCAAATAAAGACCTCTCCTGTCTCTAGAGAGACATCAAAAAAAGTGCCACACAATACCAGTTACATCTGATTGGCCAAAACTTAATAATGTGGCTACATTGAGATTCCAGTGAGACTGAGAAATGTAGTCTTTTGACTTAGTTAAAAAAAATCAGGATTTTATGAGTAAGGAAAAGGGGAGAATGTATACTGAAGGTGAGCAACTAGCACTCACTGCCCACAGGGATGTTCCAAAAATACCCTTTGTGAGAAGTTTTGCATGCTGAGAAATAGCATTAGCGCTACAGGGATGAGTTTTAGGAGTGGGGCCGGCTGCAGTGAAAAAATGTGCACTCTTTAACTTGTTAAAGAGTGATATAAATAATGTCTGATTAGCATAAAACACAAAAATATATTTCAGGGCAGAGGAAGAAAAGAGGCCACATGTGTTGGGACCGCAGATCCAAATGCCTAGAATCAGCAGGCAGGTTATGGGGCAGGGTGGCAGGGGCCATGTTCTTCGTGGCAGGAACTGAGTGGATCTAAGCGGGGCCTCCATGGGCAGTTTGCCATACTGTCGCATGTCTCCAACCCTTGAGGTTGATCTTGGCTTGGCAATGGACATGACTAATAAGGGGCAGAAGCAAGCTCAAATATCGGCATACTTTCTTGACGAGTTTTCCTGGCTCATGCCATGTAACCCCTTTGCACCAGAAAGACAGAAATGCTCATCATTGTAGAAACCTCCGAAAATTGCTGTCAGGATGGCATTAAACAGCAGGGCCCTCCCCCACGCAGCAGGCAGTCAGGAAATGTGTCCTCCCAGGTCCCCTTCCATGGGTGGACAGTGTGGACAGGCAGACCTCACTGATACCTGCATCGGAGGGCATTCATTTTTTGGCCAAGTGATAGTCACCTGTCAGGTGTTGTCAATCAGACGTGTCCAGGCACAGACCTGGGCATGCAAACCTGGTGGTCAGGGCCCCGATAAGTCCTCTTTGTTTTGCCCTCCTGCTTATGACTTCTCTTGGCTGGTTCCCAAATCTTCTGTATTAGATTGGCTAATCCCACTTTTAATAATGCTCGGATATTTGCCTCCCTCGGGGACTACAACCACAGCAGTGGAGAGTATTAAAGAGCAGCTGAATGCCATGCCGAGCACTTACCCTTTAAGCTCTGTGTATGTGGGCACAGCATTTTGCATGTGTGCACACAAGGGATGAGTATGTTTATGGGGGTCTACACATGTACATTCTATTGGCCTTCTGAGATTTTTCCCCAAACAAAATATTACATACAACACCCAGTTTATTTGCAGCATTAAAGCAAAGCACTGCAGAATCCATCCAAAACTCCAGGTTCCTAAATCAATGAGATTATTAACTTCCAAATTCCATGTGTTTATTTCTACTAAATAACATTAGCTCAGCATTAGCCTTAAGGGCACAGTAACACTTCATGAGACCTCAGAAACACACATAGTTGAATTTATTCAGTTATTTGAATTATGCTTAGTATTTTAAACTTAGTGTAAACTGAGTAGCAATCAGGGACACAATTTGCTCCCATTTATAATAATATTTGAGGGGGCATGTTTTCCCCCCTTAACCTGACTATTCTGGTAATCAAGAACCACACTAAAAAATAATTGGTGGAGAATGGAGAAAGAAATATACAGAGTTACTAATATACACCAGGGTTTAAGCTGACACGAAATTTTATCTTAATTATCGGACAAATTTGTACTCCCACTATCTAATTCAATTTGCATGCATCGGTAGACACTTATTAAAGGTAATATTACATCTGTCATTTTAAGACTGGTGAGAATTTTATCATATGAGCTGCATGAAACAGCCACTCTATTATGTACAGAACTCTTTTGTATGGCTTAAAATAACCAGCATTGCATCCTAATTAAGTATTTTCTGTTAATTGTCTTTGGGGCAGTCATAGTCTTGTCCATTTTGTGTCCATCTTGTAAGTTATTTGGACAGAGAATTGAAGTTACAGGAATGTACGTCTCCTCCCCTCTGCTTCCTCATTCTGGGTAAAAAATGAGAGCTTTACTAATAAAATGCAAACTGGAATCCAATGTTCAAATAAGGTTTTATGAGATGCATGCAATGTATAAACCATCTTAGAATTCTCGGCTGGATTTAGAATTCAGCTGTATACAAATATATTAGGCTGCGGAGGCATTAGCAGCTAATATACTGAGGTTATTTTTGAGATGAATTTATTAGATTTTGATTTTGTATAAAATGAGTTGGTGGAGTTGCTAATATAGCATCATAAGTTCAGGATAACAATGGCAGTTTCTGACTATAAAGCCCTAAAATGTTATTAGATGTTGATATGATACTATCCAAACAGAGCCCAAAATAAGCCCACAGATTTCTGCTTTGAGCTTCAGGACTTGGTGAGGTTTCAGATTAAATTCCCGTTTCACAAAGCACTCATTTAAGCGTACATCTGTTCCCCCTGCTACAGCCATCTTGGTTTCAGAGCTCTTTGTTCCACCCACCAAAGGGAGTGAAAGAAATAAATTAAGGAATAAAAATAACAGTCCACACACAAGGGAAAAAGAGTGAGGAAAGTCCCAAAGGGCAAGTATGCTAGACGGGAACGGCCGATGGGGGTCTTGGGAAAGGATGGAAAGTGGAGGGTGGTACACCACTGGGTGGCGAGTCCCTCACTCCCTGCTGCCCTGGGGAACCTGGAAATGGAAGAATCGAGCATTGCAGCTTTTGACCAGCTCATTCCTGGCCCCACAGGTGCATTTGATATGCTCATAAACCCCTTTCCTACTTGGGAACAAGATGCAGTTTTTCTTGTCCTACCTTTGAAAAAAATGCAACCTTTGTCTGTGTCTGGGTGAGAGTTCCCAGAGTTCAAACCAGGTGTTGTCTACTCATGAAACTGTTGGAGCGTTCACTTGGTCACAATGCTGCCTTCTTAAACAGAAACTAAAAATATTTAACTAAGACATTTTATCATAAAATTTTATGTATGCATGTATGTATTTATTTACTTATTTATTTATTCTGTTAAGCCTCACCTGAGGATATTTTTCCATTGATTTTTAGAAAGAGTGGAAGGGAAAGAAGGAGGGGGAGAGAGAGAAACATTGATGTGAGAGAGATACATTGATTGGTTGCCTCCCGCACGTGGCCCGACCTGGCCAGGGATTGAACCTGCAACACAGGTACATGATCTTGACTGGGAATTGAACCTGTGACTCTTTGGTGCTGGGGCCAATGCTCTAACCATTGAGTGCACTGGCCAGGGCTAGAATTTTATTTTATGATTTACTGAGACAAAAATCCAATCTTAGCTGCTTACTGGGGATGAACACTTTAACTTGGGTTAAAATAGTACAGTGGTTTTTTGATCACTGTTTTACAGTTACTGGGGACTGTGACAGCATACACTCGGTCTTTGAGAATGCTGCTCCTGTTGTAAATGATCTCAGAATCCAAATATTCTCATCTCTCTTCAGTGTTTGTTTTCCTCCAGCAGCCATCTCCTTGCTGTCACTCTAAAAATGTGCGGCAGTGTGCCTTCCAGGTCTTGAAGGAGGCGGTGGGGGGTGGCCTCCATCCCTCTCCCTTCCAGCAGAAGCAGATGCATAATTCATGTTGTCACCTCGAGGTCTTCTCCGAGACTTCTCGGGAGCACGTCGGAACCAGCGCAGGACCAGGGAACTTACCAGCAGTCACAGTGTGCTCTGTCAAAGAACAGTCAATCAATCTCCAAAGAAATGTGAAGAGAACAGGTTTTTCATGCCTGTGCGTTGGGAGGGAGCCAAGTGCGTGTTGTCATTTGATGGTAGAATTGGTGTACACCTGTTCCGACCAGCTGTCAACATAACCTGTGTCAGAGGCACGCGTCGCACCCGCTGCATCCTCACAGCAGGCCGTGTCTCTGTGACAGTCAGGACAGACAGCGCCAGCAACGTGGGGACCAGGAGAGGAGGAGCCTGCAGAGCCACTGTGGGTCACAGATGTATGAGGAGTGTGATAAAAGAAGGAAACATCTGAGGGAATTAAGCTCAAACAAAACAGCAAATGTCATTTGCATTATATAATTATGGCAAACCACTGAGTCCTTTGTAATAACACTCCATAGGCCAATGTTGAACCTACAGTGAGTGATGAAAAGGCCTCCGCTTAAAAAAAGGTCAGCGTGAATTAGTATATATTTGCTGATTAATTCAGAGTGTGCCTTCGTCAATTTAATGTCCAGGGCCCAGCCTGGTCTGAGACAGCCTCCTATGAAATTCAAATGTGCTTCCCTCAGCACAGATCGGCCTTCCAAGTCTGCATTGTGCTTGTGGAAAATGAGGGCCAAGGATGGATGACTAGACACATGAATGTCTGATGTTGAAGAACCAGGGCCACACTCTCCATGTGATCCTCTGCCACGCCCATCAAACAAGATGTGTCCTGTGGCCAGCATTTGCCACCTGCCTGGGTCCCCTGGCTGCAGCAAGAATGCTGGGAACCTCTTCACCCAAACCTCCACAGATGCCTGCTGATTACAATAGGAGTCTCTTATGAGACTGTTTAGTTGATGTTCCAAGGAAAAAGTAACTGTGTGGGACGTGGCTAAACATACATGCAAGGGAAATATTTAGTCTGGGGGAGTGTTGGTCTAAGATTAATATTATAAGTACACATCTGCTTTTAGATGACACTCACATCGATGAGCATCTACTACGGGAAAATTGATTTGTCAACTTTAATTCTCACAATTATTCCACGAGATACCAATTATTTCCTCCAGGAAACTACTCTCAGGGTGGTCCAGTTATCAAATGGTGCGACTGGGGTTTGACCACAAGTTTAACTGCCTCCAAAGGTCTTAGTCCCTGATTCCCTTCATTGCCTGTCTTTGCAATCGCTTGTTACATATTTTTTTCTGTACCTATGTGCTAAGTCCCTTGCCAGATGCTCTGAGTTGGGCACGTAGAGGATAGACACCCAGCAGATTTCAAACACTTAACTGATTCATTCCAGCCCAACCCTTTCCCCAGCAAGCCAGGAGCTGCAGCCAGCAACCCCACACAGCCAGATTGCTGCAACTCAAGGATCTTTCCTTCCACTTCCAAGCCCATGTTTCCTCTCTGCTTCTGCACAGTGGCGTTTCTTTATACACAGGATGGAGACCTTACCCTGGGACTCTGGCTGAGCTCTTCTGCCCCTATCAACAGAGTCGTTAAAAGATCAAAGTGGCAATGAATGACATTTCTGAAAAAGTAGTGAATCTGTCATTTTCATGGATCAACAGACCCCCTCCCCACAATGAAAGAGGTTTGCTGATGCTTCCGGAGAATGCTGGCTCATGTGAGAATGGATTACCAGGCCTGGCCTGGAATTCAGTCAGATTACGGCTCATGATTTTAATGTTAAATGAAAGAGTTGCTGTCTGCTTTATATTTTCCACAGACTGGGAGTGGGGGTCGTGGGAGTGATCAGGCCGGTTCCCAGAGGAGCAGTGTGAAGGAAGGACACAGCCTGAAAGTCAGCAGAGCTGCCCCTGCAGCCAGGTTCTGCTTTATCCTATTAATAATAACACCTTGTATTGGACGACTTTCATGGTTCACAAAGTGCTCACGTATTACTCCACAAAAATAAATAGAATTCAGGGAGGTGATATGACTTGTTCAAAGGCGAGAGGGGAGGAAAACCAGAAAGTTGGTCCCATGATGGACAGCAGGAGCTCCATCTCACTGAGGCTCTCGGAGAAACTATGCAGTCTTAGCAACACCCTGAGGGAGGATGGAGCCAGGGCAGGAGTGTGCCCACTGGCTTCAACATCTTAGTTGAGGTTGCTTCCTAGCAGTGTTAACTCCCTCCCCTTGGGGACTACTCATGAACTCAGCTGCCACCATGCTGGGAACTCCTAGGACAGCTGCCGGTGACTTCAGGTGAGCCAGGCAGGTATGGAGTGGGGTATTCACAGTACATGTGACACCCTGGGAGACTAGAAATAGATGGGTCCAGGATGGCCACTGCCTGTGTATCCCAAAAATTCCCTAAAGGCATTAGATTAACAGAACCCAATCTGTATCCAGAATTTTAGCATCCAGGGTTTTGGACAATGTAGACTGTAATTTTCCAACTTTTCCAAATAAAATGGGGGAAGACATGGAAGTTGAGAGCTGACCCCAGCATTAACCTGACCAAATACAATCTTGGTTGTGTGTTTCTGTCTTGAAGTAAGTATACTTACGTGGAGCTGATGGAGATTCCCAAGGGAAACAGAATAAAACCAAGACTGTGTTCATCTTCCTCCTCTATCTTGTGTTCTCTTATCATCTATACCAGTGGTTCTCAACCTTCTGGCTCTTTAAATACAGTTCCTCATGTTCTGACCCAAGCATAAAATTATTTTCGTTGCTACTTCATAACTGTAATGTTGCTACTGTTATGAATCGTAATGTAAATATCTGATATGCAGGATGGTCTTAGGGTCGTTCGACCGCCAAAGGGGTAGTGACCCACAGGTTGAGAACTGCTGATCTATACTAACTATCCAGATGAATGATGCTTGGAGATTGAATGGGTCACATTTAAAAAGGAACTAAATCCTCGCTGCCTCCAAGCTAAGGTTGACTTCTAGCTGCTTCTAAAAATACAATAGGTGCCTCCTCTGTACTTCTATAAAGTTCTGAGCTCACTTCATTTGTTGTTGGTTTCTATTCTGGCTGTACCCATTCGATGCCAATCTCCTTAAAGTCAGGGACTCTTCTTACATTTCCTTTGAATCCTCAAGCACTGGGTGCCTGGAACTGGCAAAGGGTGTGGAATAAATGCCCTTTCCACCTCCCCAGGTGTGCGGCAGCTTTGTGGAAGTTCCATCACTCACTCAGTTCATCAATCCTGGTGTCACAAGGACTGACATGTAGTAAGAGGCAGGCCTTAGGCTGGGCTGTGAAGCAGAGCTAAGGTGACCATGTAGAAATGACTGTGGCCTCCTTAGCAGGTTCCTTTCCACTGAGTTCACATACCTACAGGTCTGTGACCAGGCAGGTTTCCAGGGAAGCTTGCTGTAAAGCATCTGTCCCTGCTAGGAATACCCTGATACTCACTCAGCATAGCAACGTGGTTTTTCCTGGTACAGATCCACTGTGTTTGGGAGCCAGAGCTATCTGTCATCTCTGGGGAAATGCTCAAATTCAAGCCAGTTTCTCCCTTCCCCATCCCAACTCACTGTGATGT
The DNA here is from genome assembly GCF_963259705.1 of Myotis daubentonii. Taxonomy (NCBI): domain Eukaryota; kingdom Metazoa; phylum Chordata; class Mammalia; order Chiroptera; family Vespertilionidae; genus Myotis; species Myotis daubentonii. The sequence continues at coordinate 84,997,390 of NC_081846.1, forward strand.
CTACCCACGGGACCTATGGAAGGATCCCCTCACCAACCGCATCCCTCAGCCTGTCTTTAGGAAACTGACATAACTGGGAAAGGAGAATCAGCCACAAATCCACCCAGTGTTGTCTAATTTCTCTCCAAATTATTGATACAGTTTTTCCCCCAAAAGGTTTATTCAGAGAATATAGAGCTACTAGTTTCAAAATTATAAAAAAATAAAACTTTCCATTTGATTTTAAGCCATCATGCCCACTAACATGGGCAAAACCTCTTTCAACTTTACTTTTTTCTTATGCTTCTTTTTTTCTCAGGAAAAAAAGGAAAAATAAAAGGAGAGTATTAAAAAAGAATGAATGTTAGGTTATGTTTACACTGTTTGGAGAGTTGAGCTACTATCAAGTGAGACTGACAAACACAGATAATATTTTACCATTCAGACCCTTGCTACTCATTTTGGCTTTGCTGGGTCTAATTGTTTGTGTTAAGGGCCTCTTTACTCCCCTTATTCTCTGCAGAAACAAAAAGCAGCCCATATAAAGTTCTAACTAGACCACTCACAACCCAAACCCCAGTGATTTTCATTTCTGACCCCACTCTTTGGTCTGACTTCTGCCATTTTGGGAATGATCATAATACCCAAAAGTGAAGGTGGGCCAATGGGTCTCCAGAATACAGGGGAAAGGAACTTTACCTATTCGGCTGACCCCTCCCAAGTAGCCAACAGAAGACTAATCAGTAAGACATCAGAAAGCCTTCATTGCCTTTTGGGGTAGCTGAAATTATACCTTTAAAATTAATTCATTTGCATCTCAAAATGTCCTTGTTCCTTAAGGAACCCCTGGTAGAATAGGATTGCCAGGTCCCCTGAAAAGAGACCACCTTGAGCCCTTCTAAGTAACTGATTGAAGAATGAGTTCTAACACAGGTAAGTAGGCTAGGAGAGGAAGGAACAGAAAGGCAAAAATGGAAAGCTGTAGAGATGGATTTTGCCCACTTTACACCTTTGTTGAGAGCCAGATCTGCCAAAAGAATTCATCCTGAGTCTGCTGTATACGATTGTTCATGTGCCTGGGCAAGGGGACAAGTAGCGCTGAAATCCAACTCAGTGGGAGGCTGTAAAGGCATAGAGAACGAGGGCCTTTTTCCAGTTTCTACAGATGCCATACGGCCAATGGTCACTATGCACCAAGCCCATGGGAAGGGTCTAGATGTCTCTCTTCCTCCTCCAAGAATAGCTCATATTCCAAGGGGTATGGTTCCTGAAATTTTTATGTAACAAAAAGACATTAAAACGATTCTCTTTGCATACTGAGCTTGGTCTGCAACAATTGTCTTTGCTCAACGGCACCTGTGGAATTGGGAGCAAAGACGTGGAGACAGTCACCACAAACAGGTTCAAATAGGTTTTTCCATAAGCTTGCGTGAGGGGGCAATATTTATTTGGCAATATTCACGTGGATGATGAATTATGGAATGAAATGTGAAGCCAGATTTCTTCAAGAAGCAGAAGGAGATGAAGATGATGAAGATGGAGAAGATGATGAAGACTAGACAGGACAGCCACCTGTTGGCACAAAAGGATGGATAGCATGAGCTCTGCAGTGCCTTTCAGACGTGGGTGCTGGTGTCCCCATGGTGGTTCACTTTTCATTTGTTCTTTAAGCTAGATGTGAACTTTGTATCTTCTAAACTGGAAGATCTATCAAAGATGCAAACTCAACTGTGTAAGAAACCAAGTTCAGACACACAAATGGGTTTCCTTAGAAGCAGTAGAAGTTTTTTTTTTTTTTTTAAAAAAAAAAAAAACATGAGGAAGAACAGTTTTTATGATGAAATGGCTTCTTTAGCCAGAATGAGGCAGAGATCCAGACAATAAAATAATGATTTAATAGCCTTGAAGTCAATCGGCCGAATACAATAACATTAATTAGACTTTTATGCCCAACTCACAACTAATTCTGTTGTCTACGTATTTTTGTTCCAAAAGGATTACTAATGAAATACTTAATGTTTCACCAGGTTCCAAATCCATCTCCACTCTGGTTGGTAATTTTCTCTTGCATAGCTTGAAATTGTGCTCTCAATAATTTCGCCCCATGAGTGTATCTACATCACAGGATCGCTGACTGTGGGAGGAAAAGCTCCTCGGTCTTTGACAATCTCGGGTAATAGCTTCACTTTTAGCCAGTAGAGGAAGTCAAGAGCAAGAGACTCCAGATAATGTGAGTGTAATTCATTATTCAAATCTGCAAGTGAAGCACTGAAAACAAAGAGAGAAGAGGAATAATGGTGTCATTATTTTTATTACTCTTGTTGGGCAAACCTAGCGTGAAACATTAAAGGAGACTGGGGTGAGCTTCCTGACTATACAGTGACAAATTGACTTTCAGAGCAATATTGATACAGGGAAAGTAAAGCAGACAGATTTTCTCTACAAGGTTTGCTTTCTTATTAGTGGTCCCATTAACTATTTCTTGTTGCTGAGTGCTTCTTAAAATTCCCATAATTCCTTTGGACATTGTACCAGGGACTGGGAGGAAATGAAAGTGGTTCCTGAGCTCCTCTGAGTCAAGAGCCCCGCTGCCTGGAGCGTAAGCAACAAAGGCCAGGTGAGCCAGTTGGGGGCATTTTCCTTCAGAGATAAAGGGACTGCAAGTCAAAGAGTATCTGAGTTAGAACAAGGCTTTTTGCAGACTCTGTTGGACACAGGAGTGTTATAGAATTGTTTTATCTCAGACCTTCAAAGTTCCCTCACCTTTAACCTTTTTGATGAATATTCTCTTTAATCATTTCTCTTCATGGGTTCTTTGTCACACACCCAGAAACACATCCATCAGCACTCCAGCTAGGGCAGTCTCATAGGCTGTGTAAGAAAACTGGAGGCCTAGCTGGGTCCATTTGAGATCACGGGGGAGGCGATGGAACCAGGTGGGGCAGGAAAGGTGCTGGCCCTCAGGTGGAGCTGCTATTAGCAGGCCTGGGCTTTTGTAAACAGAGTGAGAGATTGCTGTGATCCCAGGGTCACTAGAAAGGGTCTAGATAGCTCTCTTCTTCTCCAAGAAGAGCTCATATTCCAAGGGGCATGGTTCCTAAAATTATTACAGACTTATTCCTTGGGCTTTTCTCTACAGTGAATGCTTTGAAAAAGCTAATGCCTCTGAGAGAAGCAGTGAGCTAAAACCTATTGCTCATTAAAGTGTTAGTGGTCCGTCAAAACAGATTTTGTCCCACCTGGAGAGGCAGAGAGCCAGAGAGTGGCTGTATGAAAGAACTTCCAGAGAGCTGGGAGGGATGAAAATGCACAGGAGAGAAGTGAGAAACGGGAACAAGGGTCTGAAAAGTCATGTTCTTATTACCTTGACAGGCATTCTACGGTTCACCCAGCCCTCCACATTTAACTATCCAGATGATAAAGGGAAATAATAGTAGCAGAAGCACAAATTAGCCTGTTCAAAATCTGATGAGCTCACTAACTACCACAGGAGATGACCCAATTCATTAAACCATTGAATAAGCCAGTGGATTCTTATTAGGGGAACTGGGTTTAACATGGCTCAGCAGTTTATGTGAGCTTAGAAAACTACTTTATCTGCCTGAATATGACAATGTTTTTGAAAGGACTTTTTGAAAGTAGTTAGGCACTGTGAAATGTAAAATATTATAATTGTCTGGAACCAGAAATCTTCCATCTTTACATTCTAGTTGTGTTCTGGAACAACACAGAGCAAGTACCAACCTCCCAGACAGAATTGTTCTCTTCTGGTGTTTGAAGACAGCTCTCTTATCTGCTCTGGCCTTTGCCTCTTCATATTGGACATCCTGGCTTTCTTCAGCTTTGTACATCCAACCCTTTCTGGTTACACTTGCCATGTCCCTTTAAGGGCCCCAGGGCCCCACAGTAGACAGATGGAGAATGTACTGTACCTGTATCTGCCTGTAATGCAGACCCCAGAGCAGACTCAACATGCTCATTTAACAGCCATTGTTTTTCCTCAGCACCAATGCCCATGTACACACAGAACATTCAGGTCAATTTCTGAGGCATCAAGTTTGAAAATGAGACTCCAAGCATCACTGGGCGAGGGGGAGGGGGAGAGAAACAGAGCTGGCACCTCAGTGTGGCATGCATAATCCAGTGGCTTCTTCCATAATTTAATAGAGAAATAACATTTCTTATTCTCATCATCAGGAAACAATCAGCATATGAATGCACTTTAGGTATTGATACTTATTCCTTGATGCAGAAACAATCTCATTTAAAAATTCTCACTCCCAAAGATGCTTATCTATTGCAGGACGGGGGACACATGGGTGAGGGGAAGGCCAGGTAAGCATGATACACCACATACAGCTGAATCCTCAGTAAACTCACAGCCCTAAGGAAAAAAGAAAGTTAATGAGTATCATCATATTCAGAGCCCCAAAAACTGAGATACAGAATCCCATTCACTCTATCACGGCCATGACTGACATTTAATTATTCTCTATTTTTTTGGTGCTTATGATTCCATTCTTATCATTCATTGTAAATTCTTTGGAACCCCTAGAAAAAGCGAGATCGGGTGACAAAACAGAGATAATGAAATCAGAGGCAGTAGAATAAAATTATATCTTGTAGGTAAAGCAATGATTCAGTAGAGCAAGTTATTTCATAAGGTTGCAGAAGCTGGGGGAGGGGATCAGAATTAATGGAGCAGAGTCTCAGGAGAGTTGAGAAGAATCCATGGGTTGGGGGGGGGGGCACACAATAGATAGATAGGAGAGTAGCCTGCTGTGGAAAGAACATTCCACTAAGCATTAACCCCGCTGTGCTTCCATCTAGTCTGTTTGTGTAACTTTAGGCATATCACTTAACCGTCTTTGGGTGTTTCACTTTCTCACCGATAAACTGCCATCACCATCACATACTTCTTAGCATTATTGTAAAACCCAAAAGGATGCACAATTGCTATACAAATATCTGCCTGAATATAAGGACTGAATTTTTTTCTAATATTTGAGGAATAACTGGAAGACTGTGGGCAGTGTGAAAAGACGAAGAATATAGTCAACTTAAACCAGGAGGCATAGGCTTATGGATTCCCCTACTCTCTTCCAGGGTGCCTGTGGGAATCATGTGCCTTGGCCAGCACCCTTCCTCACTCTCCCTGACTTGCCAGTTATTCTGGGGAGTGAAGGTCAATGGCCTGGCTTGGCCAGTGGGCCCTGCTGAAAAGAGTTGGAAGAGAAGAAAGTTGGAAGAGTGGCAGCTGTGAGGCCCACTGAGCCCAAGGATGCACGCCAAGTTGAAAGCCCACTGGTGTGGAGGTGCCAAGAGTGCTAAACCCAAGAAAGGAATGTGAATGTGTTGCCAACCAAGAGGGAGGGCCCCAAGCAATTACGGGGAGTTAAAGTCTGAATGAAATCAGGGGATCAAAGATCCAAGAGTCAAGTGTAGAAAGTGCTTGGTGCAGTGGGCCTGTGGAGGGCTAGCCTGGCTTTGCAAGTGGCTGGTTTTCAATGTTTCAGTCAGAGGGATACATGAGTAGGCTTCTCCACTTAGTCTAAACATGCAAAGCCAATTGCATTGGACACCCAGTAAGAGGGTTTATCTTTCTTCCTTTTTGTTAATCTTTCCTTCCTTTCCTCTGTGTCTCTGTTCATGGAGACAGGTTGTCTCTCTCAGATCACTGGTCTCTCTGCTTGGTAACGGAAGATGACTGGGTCTTGCCCTTTCAGAACAGGATCCTGCCTTGCTCCTCTGCTCCTCTTACATCACTGACTTCAGGGAGCATAATTAACCCCTAGCCTAGCTGCCCTGCTCTGAAATCCATTATTATGCTCATGCTGAGACCACTCTTCCCATGGTTTCCCCAGCCAATAACTGAGCATGGCAGGGATTCTGAGGCAGCAACCCCTCCTCGCCACCTCCCCCCCCCCCCCCGGGTGACAGGGGACTGCTTTAATGGGAGGCTGGGGCCTGACACTCCCTGAAAGCCTTGACAAACTTGTCTTAGACCCACACTGCTCTCTGAAGTGCTCGCACCTGCCCTTCCTTCCTTCTCTCTCCTTTGCTTGAGGACAGGTCTCCCAGTCTCTCCTTTTCCAGTTCCTCTTGAAGCCACTTCCCATAATACATATCTTGCATGTCTATTCCCATCTGATGCCCACTTGTCAAATTTCCTCAAAAAAAAAAAAGAGTTCTAAGAATAGGTTTGGGCCCCCCTCCCTGCCTCAGAAACCTGCCCTCACATACAATCTTACTCATGTCTAGAACCCAATATCATACATCTCTTCTTTTCAGGAAAACAGTTCTAGGTCCCTTAAACCAGTAATGTCCTCACAATAGTGGATTATCAAGTTCAATGGTAGGAAAGAATGAAGGGTCATTTTCCTCAAAGGAGTTCACTGAACTATTAAAATGCCCGTTGTTCTTTTTCTCTTCCTCTTCCTCCTTTCTTTTCCCTTCCTTCCCTTCCCTTTCAGTCCTAAAGCTTTTAGGTGGGGCAGAACAAGGAGGTGTCTGTGCTGAGGTCCAGGTTGGGGAGAGCCACAGTAACTCAGAGTAGGAGCCAGAGCCTGGCAGGGTGAGGGCATCCATGTAGGGGGTGTGTGTCCCTGCATGAGGGAGTGGGGGGGGGGCAGCACCAAGGCTGAGCGAGTGAGCAAGGGAGGGATTTCACCACAGTGGGTATGGAGGGCAGCCCAATGTGGGTGGTGGAGGGCAAGGCTTCAAAGCCTGAGTGGATTGGAAAGACATCTATCTGTGTGAGGGAAAGGCAGTGGTCAAGATGGGAAATTGGTTATATACAAGAGATTTGGACAAATAAATATATTTAGGATAATAGGATCTAAGGTTCTTATTGTTATAAATGAGAATTAAAACTATAGAAAGAGAAACAAAATCAGACTGACTCCTGTGGTATTGGATTGGAATTAGGAGGACCATTGTGAATTCATCATTTTCAATAAGTATAGATAGATAAAGAAATAAATATAAAGGGAGGTGTGTGTGTGTGTGTGTGTGTGTGTGTGTGTGTGTGTGTGTGTCACTCTCCAAGGGCTCCTTGGAAAAGTGACTGAATCCAGGACTGAAACAGGAAAAGTACAAGATGGGGTGGGAATGTCTCATGGTGCCAGAAACCAAGGAAGCTCAAAGAGTGGGGCAGACATGTGAGAGCACAGTTTAAAACAGAAGCCATCCCTGGCTGGTTTGGCTCAACGGATAGAGCGTCAGCCTGCGGACCAAGGGGTCCCAGGTTCGATTCCAGCCAAGGACCCATGCCTGGGTTGTGGGCTCGATCCCCAGTGCGGGGTGTGCGGGAGGCAGCCAATCAATGATTCTCTCTCATCATTGATTCTTCTATCTCTCTCTCTCTCCCTCTCCCTCTCTAAAATCAATAAAACATATTTAAAAAAATAAAAATAAAACAGAAGCCAGCTTAAAAGGGCACCCATTAGCAAACTTAGGGCAACTTGAGCACTAAAATTAGTAATGATTGTAATGGGATATAACATTGAGCAAAACAGAAAAACATTCTAAGAAATATGAATAAGTGAATATGTTAAAAGTCTATTTATGCACTTTCAAACTTCCTCCTGACAAATTACCAATTAACTATAAAGAGAGAAATATTCACTTTAGTTTTTAATTTTTTAAATTATTAATTCTCACCCAAGGACATGCTTTTATTGACTTGAGAGGGAGATGAAGTGAGAGGAAGAGAGAGAAACATCGATGTGAGAGTGAAACATCGATTTGTTGCCTTCCGCATATTCCAGGCCAGGGTTTGAGCCTGAAACCTGGATATGTCCCCTAACCCGGAATTGAACCCATAACCTTTTAGTGCATGGGACAATGCTCCAACCACCTGAGCCACACTGGCCAGGGCAGAAGATTCCCTTTAAAGCGAAGGCACCAAGCAGCCATCACCTTACTGAATATCAGCAGGAACTGGTGTGCCACCTACTAGGATGCAATGAAATGAACCAGTATCACTCATGAGATATTCCTGCCAAAGATACATAGTCTGAAACTCATCGTAAAGACAAATCAGAGAAACCCAGATTGAGGAGCATTCCATGAAATAACTGGTCTGTAATCCACAGTAAAGGAATCCCTGAAGGACTCTTCCAAACAGGAGACTAAAGAGATGTGACACTGGAAGCAACAGTTGATTCCAGGCTGAATCTGTCTGCTAAGAACGTTATGGGGACAACCGGTGAGAGTAGAAAGGTCTGGGGATTAGATAGTAGTAATGTGTCAGTGTTCATCACCTGATTTGAAAGTTGCATTGTGCTTACATAGGCACATGTGCTTGATTCTAAGAATTGAACACCAAAGCATTCAATGGCTATGGGGTGCTGGGTCTGTCACTTATTCTCAAATGGTTCAAGAAAAAGAGGCTGGGTAGAGGTAGAAGAGGACATAGGGGAGGATAAATGATGATGGGAAAAATAAAATGAAATAAAAAAGAAAGAAGTTCTTTGTACAATAACATACTTGCAACTTTCCTGTAATTGTGTGATTATTTCAAAACGAAAAGATGTTTTTTAAAATGCTAGTTGGCAGTGAAAATTGACACAATCCTTTAGGAAGATAGTTGGGTCTTAATCACCCAAATTTAAAATGCATATTCCCTTGGACTATTAATTCTACTGAAGTTCTCACACTTGAGAACAAAGACATATACAGGGAGAATCTCTGCAGTATAATGTGCAGCAGTAAGGAGATCAGAAACAACCAAAATGTCCATTCATGGAGGTCTAGCTGGATAAATTATGGTGCACCCAAATAATGGAATATTATGTGGCCTTGGAAAATAATGATTAGAGTGAGCCAAACTCCAAACAAATTGTTAAGTGAAGTGTGTGTGTACATTAAAATATCTGGGAGGACACTCTAGAAATGATTGGGAGTAATTGTCAGGAAAGGAGGGTCAGTATCCTTTGTGTACTGTTTGCATTTTTAAAAATATTCATTTTTTTTTCTTTTCAAAAGTTATATTTGCCTATGTAACCATAATGCAACCTTCAAAATCAGGTAGTCAGGTTTAAACAAAGGCTGTAGGAGAATTTGTCTATAAACTTTGCATAGAAAAATGTATCTACATGTTTGCCAAACTTCTTAATTGTCCTGATAGACTCAAAGTCTCCACCTCTTCCCCCTCTGCCCCCAGACATCAGTATACCATGTGCACCACCACTGCCTCATCCCTTGCGCGTGACAGACATTGCTAATTAATCCCAGCACTCATTACCACTGAGCCCAGACACTGACAGAGAATCCTTCTCAGTGCAGACAGCCCAGCAGCCAGTATGTATTCATGGTTTGATGAGGAAGGAGAAAGCCTTTACATCCCTGTCGTCCAGAAAATGCCATCTATTCCAAAGACCTACTAGGGGCTCTAGCCTCCAGAAAGCAAAGAATCAAAGCACTGGGCCTGGCTTGACCATTCACAGTCTAGCCCAAGTCTGCTCACCCACCCCGATATGTTTGCTCCATTTGGGGTTGTGCCAGTCCATTCCTGGGACTTCAGGGGTACCTGGATACTGTTCAGCTCATGGACAAGGGTATGGATTCAGCAATAGTTTCAACCAACAGAGCCAGGTACCCCTCCCACATTGCTATGCCCTCAAATCTCTGGGAATCCTGCTGAAATGCAGACCCAGATTTTGGGGTCCAGGAGAGGGCCAGAGATTCTTCATTGCTTAGCTCCATGGTGATGCCTGGCTGCTGGTTCTGGGACCACACCTTGAGTAGCAAGGCCTTAGAGCAGTAGTTCTGAAACTTCAGCTGCAATCAGAATCGCCTGAGAAGTGCATTAAAACACAAATTGCTTGCCCTGGCTGGTGTGGCTCAGCTGGTTGGTTATCAACCCATGCACTGAAAGGTTGCCAATTTAATTCCTGGCCAGGGGACATGCCTGGGTTGTGGGTTTGATCCCTAGTAGGGGGTGTGCAGGAGATAGCTGATCAACATTTTGCTCTTACAAGGAGCTTTCTTTATCTGTTATCTATCTATCATCTATCTATCTATCTATCTATCTAGCTATCTATCTATCTATCATCTATCATTTCCCTCCCCATCCCTTTCTCTCTATAATTCAATAAAAAATATTTAAAGAAAAAAAAAGTAAAGAATCTTTAAACACACACACACACACACACACACACACACACACACACACACACTGCTGGACTTACCCCAGGGTTTCTGATTCAGTAGGTCTGAGATGGGTCCCAAGAATTTGCATCTCTAGCACGTTCTCAGGTGACACCGAGGCTGCTGGTCCAGGCTGGGTTTTGTTCTCAAGCATCTTGGAGAGAAACCCTCCAGCAGCTCACCCTCTCCTCCAGGAGGCCTGTAAGGTAAAAGAAGCAGAGAATGTGGCAGCGCTGGGCACATCTGATTTGAAACCCTCACCTGTTGCTTCCTGAAAGCTGCTTAACCATTCCGAGGCTCAGTTCCACTGTCTGTGAAATGGGTCCAGCAATGCCTTACCTCAGAGCTCTGTCATGAAGACTCAGAACAAATGCAGGTGAAGGGCTCAGCTCAGCGCCCGGCACATTTCAGTTTCCTTCCCCTTTGCCTTGTGGCAGGCATCCCAAGGGTCTGGAGCAGGGGTCCTCAAACTTTTTAAACAGGGGGCCAGTTCACTGTCCCTCAGACTGTTGGAGAGCCGGACTATAGTTTAAGAAAAACTATGAACAAATTCCTATGCACACTGCACATATCTTATTTTGAAGTAAAAAAAAAAAATGGGAACAAATACAATATTTGTATTTGCATGTGGCCCGTGGGCCGTAGTTTGAGGACCCCTGGGAGGAACATGGGATGGATCCCCCATATGAGTGTGGTGCCCCAGGCAGGCCTCAGGTTTAGATCTTGTTCACACGGGACGTTTACAGGCACCCTGAGTGCCAACGTGGCAGCATCAGCAGAACTGGTCCCATAAGAATCTTTCCATTGGCCCTGGCTTGATAGCTCAGTTGTTGGAGTGTCGTCTTGATATGCCTAGGTTGAGGGTTGGATCCCTGGTCAGGGCACATACAAGCATTAACCAATGAATATATAAATCAGTGGAACAACAAATCTCTCTCAAATCAATTTTAAAAACAGTCTTTCCATTGCACACATATGGGAAGACCCGGCGCTGTGCCTGTGAAGAAGTCTCCGTCTTCCTCCCTGACGTGGGCTGGATGCCTTTTGACTGGGCTGAGGAAAGTGTGCCGGAGGGAAGAGCAATCCAGCCTGAGGTTTCCTTGGCCTTTCACAAAGGCTCCCAGGCCCAAGGTCCTGTCCACTCTACCCCCACCAACCCACTGCCCTAGTCACCAAATCCACAGTCTTTGCCGCAAATCCCTGGCTGTGGTGCTGATGTTGGGAGGGGAGCAGAAGATGCTGTCTGGCACAAGGCAGCTGGGTTTCAGTAAGGCTTTATCTCTGCGTAGCTTCCCCAGGCGGCACAACACAGAGAGGGCCGGAGTCTGGCAGCGCTCAGCTCTCTCCCAGGCTGGCTGTTCTGAGCACAGCAACCATCAGAGCTCACTGGGAGTGCCCACCTCCAGAGATCCCTGGGGCCAGAGGCCCATGTACCCTAGAGGAAGAATGGCCATGGGAGGGCTTGATATTTGGAGGGACTCAGAGAAGGAGGCTTCCAGATAACTGAGATTTGACATTTTAAGAACCAAAGCTTGGTTCCCAAACTCCCTGCCCCAAATTCACTCTGTTTATTAGAAAGCTCCCCAGGTAAATTCCGCACCTCCATGCTTCCTTTAGTAGAGGCTATGGGTCACAATACAGTTTTATCACAGTGACTTGGGGTCATTACTGGAGCATCAATTACTGTGCCTAATTGAACCACTTGAACAAATGTTCTTATTATTGCACCCTTGGCTCTATGTGTGCTTTTCACTTCCTGCTTTTCTTGAGTCGGTTTTCCCTCAGACTTCAGATCTGACAGAGCACTGTTTTATGTCCCATGCTCTGCTTCGTTGCTAATTCATCTACTCTAACTTGGGAGCCAATTCCTTAACTGTCTTGGATTCTTCTGGATTTCATATAAGCTTAGCTCCGGCCATGGAGGGCGATGGATAGAACTAGAAATTTGTAAAACCATTCACCCCTATAGTCAATATTTCCTGTCTTCAAGTGCTTTTGAATTCTTGGTCCAACTCCTTAATGGCTCACACTATCTTCATTTCTGGTAGCTTGGTGCCAAGCTCTGGCTTCCTGCCCTCCATAAGCACCTGCTTCTAGCTGTCCCTTTCCTGCTGTGGGGTTTTCTGCGGCAGGCTCTCATATCAGAGAGCTGGGCACGTTAAAACTGTGCATAAATAAGAATTGATAAGCTGTGAGGAGGGCTTAGGTGGCCTTCTTGCAAGTAAAGGGCATGCTTCTAGGTTTTGGGTTCTTGACCGTCCCAAGACCCGACCCCCTGTGTCACAGTCTTCATAGCGATGTGGCACAGGGCCTTGCCTACTCAGTATCAGCTAAAGCACAGTCACATGCATTTTTCATATTCCTCTAATCCCTTTGTAATAGAGAAATATAGCCTCATCATTGAAAGGGACGCAGATCATCTATTCAGAACCACGCCGGTGGCAGGCGAAGAGGCAGAGCTTATGGTGAGGGTAGATGGTTTGCTCAAGGTCTCACAACCCTCCAGGTCACACCAGGAACCCCTTTTGTATCTCCTGATTTCTGGTTGAATCTCCTTATACATCACCAATGGCTTAAATAGTCATCAACTCATTCATTACATGTTTGCAGAGAAGCCCAATATGTATTGATACAGTCGCAAAGGGATCTGTTCAGAACAGGGTTATCTGTGGGGAGTCCCTGAAACATCTCCAAAGAAATGTGGAGCTTTTAGGACCCAGTCTGAGAATGAATAGACCATGTCATCTGCAGGTATTACCCCACCCAGCCTTAGGAGAACCAACGATTCTCTTCTCCACGTTCGGGAGATGGCGAAAGTGAATCCAGAGGTTTGTCCAAAGTTGAACAGAAGGTTAGGGCCAGCACAGAGCCTGGAATCTGAGATCCCAACTCCCAGCCCTACCGCTTCCCATATATTCCATGCTTTCTCTCCCCAGCATCAGCTGCTTTGGGGAGAGAAGCTCTGTAGCCTTGAGAAGGGTGGGCCAGTGGAGGGGTTGTTCTGGAAACAACAGGACCCCTGGAAGAGCTGTTGGAAAAACCAAGAGCGATGTTTCACTTCCCACACTCCAGTGGTCACCTGGACACAGTTCCACTGATGGACATTAAAACCTGTCTTCTTCCAACAACCAAGCCAAAAACTGTACAGAAGTCCCAGTCTTTCAGGTCAGGACCCTCAGAAGCTGGATTATTGCAATGGGCTCCTATCTTGTTTCTCGGCCTCCTCTCTCTCCTCTCTCTCTTCTTTAATTTGTCTTCCATGCGGCCACAAAAAAATATACTTTCTAAATCATGTTAAAACATCTCCAATTACTCTCTGTTGCTTACAGAAAAAAAAGTCCTAACTGTGTATCAGGTATTGGAGGACATTCACACACTGAAACTACAGGCCTTTCCAAGTTCATGTCCCGATACTCCCCAGAGGGTAGTTTATTTCAAACTCAGCTACGTAGAGTCTCCCAAATGTACTCCAGGCTTTGCTGGCCACAGCCTCTGAACAGCCATTTTCTCTGCTGCAGTTCCCTTTCCCTTTAGAGCCCCAGGCCCAAATCCAACTGGTGCCCCAGGTCCAATACGCAGGCCCACACTACCCAGAAGCAATCGCTGCCTCCTCCCAATTCCTTCATATTTTATGGGTACTTCTTTTAAGGCATTTATCACACTCTATTTTGTATCACTATTATTTATAGATATGTCAGATCTCAGCTTTCAGACCATTTTTTTAAAACGAGGATCCTCTTCTGGTTTATTTTTACATCCTTTGCAGGATTTAGCGGTGCCCTGATCACAGTAGATTTATTATGGCACAGTAAGAACTGCATAAAGTTTCAGTCTCAGAGGTGTGGATTCGAATCCTGACCGCTACCCACTAGTTGCACAATCTTCACCAAAATGCTTAACTACCCTGAGCCTTGGTGTCCTGATCTGAAGGGAAAGAACACTGATATCTCCTTTGAGGGCTACCTGGACAGTTGGTGATAAGGTGAGTAAGGTGTCTGGCATCGTTTGGGGCATAAATAATTAGATAATAAATGGGCACTTTAATATGTTTTTTTTGGAAAAAATAAATTGGGATAAATTGGGGGGAAATGTGTGAAACAACAATCCAATTGAATTGGAACTGACCAGTGGGAGACCTCTTCTGATGAGATTCTCAAAGCCTGAGGAACGGTCCTCCTCCCTCCTCTCCTCCCTCTGGACCATCGGCTCCCCTGTCACTCCTTCCGCAGCTGATTGTTCACTTCTGCCAGGTTGGGGCAGTGCCTTCCAATCCCCCCAGGATCCTCTCCCTAAACCCCAGGCTGTGTATAAATATGGCCCCCAGATGGTGCTCAGAAGGAAGGGACAGCCTCCTCCTTGCCCCGCACCCGCATGGGCCCTGCCTGCCTCACCCACCGGCCCAATGAGAACCAGGTGATTGTGGAGGATCCTGGCCCAGGCTTTGAAGTGCCGCCGCACAGAAGCCAGCTGAGCGAGGAGCGGTGTCAGATTTATTGCGGCCTGAGAAGCACAGATATTAGGTTGGCTGTAGCTCACTGACCTCTTCAGGCTTTCCATTTGGGCCTGAGATTTATTACCTCCTTGGCTTTTTTTTAATTCCCAGGGATCTGTGCCTTTAACATTTCTGCTCAAGCCCCCCAAGTCACAAGGACTTCCTGTTTGCCGAGACCACAGATAAAGAAGACACAAACCACAGAACACCAACACTATGTAATTTTTTTGTTCCTGACTCCTTAATTTCTCAGCCATCCTAGGTGTTCTGTCAAGATGCAGTCTGAAAGTCTAGACCGAGAGATATCTATGATAGAAAATGTACATCAGTATTTCAAGTCCTCTGAATTTATTCTGGCCATTTGACAGTTGCTTGGAGATACAATCTCAATTTTTGCAATGGCCCCTTCAGCAAGATATTTATGGCAGATACAACTGTAATTATTTACCTGTAACAAAGTCCAGGTCTGTCTGCTTCAGGTGATTCAGGCAGCGGGGGGACAGGGAGGAGAGATTCATCTTCCTCTTGTCCAAAAGTTGACCTTTTGCCCTCGGTCCCTTCCCCCCTCACTGTGAAATGTGGATGTGTGGGGCCTGGGCCACTTCCTGTGCCCCTCTGGACACCAATATTAACATAGGTGGACCCCGAAACAAATACATGTGAGGGGAATTGGCAAAAAATAGACTTGGCGAGCTCCTTGAAGGCAGGCGCAGGCTATGCTTCCTTCCCCCGAGTTTCTGGTTGGAACTTGCAGGAGGGTAAACAGGCCATCAGTATTTAAGGGTTTAATATTTTCCTGCAAACATATTCAAAATAATACATCATAATGAGTCCTGGCCCCGGAATATTCCCCTGTGAAGACGGCACCGACTCCAGAGCTGTGGCCCCACGGGAGGTGTTGGTGTCTACTTTGCTGCATCGTCCTAAGCTGGTGGATTCATTTCAGTCTCTGGTCTTTCCACTCACATTTCACTTTTACCCCAAAATCTTGCCCAAATTAATTGCCAGTTTAAGGACAGAGTTTTCAAGCAGCTTTTGGAAAATCATAATCCATCAGAAAAGGCAGGGTGTTGGCAGCCCACTCCATCCACGCGCCTGTGCTGTGGATCCCAGGACCGTTCCAGAGAGGAGACCAGACGTTCCTGAATGGTAACAGCAGCATGGGAACAGATGTGCCACCTGTCTCAGGGACTTCTGCAGGGTCCATGCCATTTGAAAGAATATTTTTAAAAATCTGTACTTTTTTTTTTAAAAAAAGCACACAAATGAAGTCATGTAAATTTATTTTTCTAACGTGTGTGCTCTTTTGTCCGGTGATTGTTATCTGTGCTCTCCACGAAAGGGCCACGAACAAAAGGCATTTGTGTGCCACTCGGGCTTCATGGTGGCGAGAGCTTTGCCTTTGGCACTTCTCTGCATTGCATGGTCCAGAGCCCCTTGCCATCACATTGACACACTCAAGCTGCTGCAGTTCAGACTTGCAGATAAGGCACTCCAGTTTGCTGGTCTCAATACCAGGGCAACTATTCTGCTTTTAAAAATTGTTTTTCCCAGAAGTGGGATCACTGGGTCAAATGGAAGTAGAGGAATGCATAAAAAAGCTGTGGGACATTTACACTACGGAATACTATGCAGCTGTAAAAGAGAGGGATCGCTTACCCTTTGAGACAGCTTGGATGGACCTGGAGACTATTATGCTAAGTGAAATAAGCCAATCTGAGAAAGACAAATATCACATGATCTCACTTATTTGTGGAATATAATGAACAAAATGAATTGACCAACAAAATAAGACCCAAAGCAGGGAGGCATGGAACAGACTGACATACCTCACTGATGTAGGGATGGGGGGACCAGAAGAGATAAACCAAAGAACTCATATACTTATCTACATAGCCCATGGACACGGGCAATAGGGTAGTGAAGACCTGAGGGGTGAGTAGGGGCTAGAAAGGAGAGGATTAAGAGGGGGATAGGAGATACCTATAATACTATCAACAATTTTATATATATATATACATATAAATTTTTTTAAGTGTGGTTTTCCATTTTTAAATACTACCTGGACCGTGTATTGAGACCAGCAAGCTGGAGTGCCTTATCTGCAAGGTACAAAGCCAACCAGGACCACCTGGAGTGAAGCGATGTTTCCTTCTAGGGTTGATTTTCCTAAGCTCACTTGCTTATTTGCCATCAGGGGCCCATACCAGTTTTTACTCAACATTCTAAGACTCATACCTTTAGACCGCACGGGAAGCTCTTTACACACACCACTTTTAACAGCTGCCATGTGTTCCATTAAGTGAAGGTGCACCTGCATTGCTCTATCGTCAGTTACTGATATTGCTGTTCTTCTGTTTAGTACTGTTTCTTCAGCAGGATTTCTAACGCAGGAGCAGCCCAGAGAACACAGAGGAAGTGATCAGTGTCTACGTCCGATAGGAAAGCCATTGTCCTCCTTATCGCCTCAGAACAAAGCCCAGGTCTGGGCCAGGCACATGATTCATTGTGCCAGCTGCTCAGCTCATCTCAAAACAGGATCTGACTGGTTGGACCGCTGTCCCGAGAGGGTTTACCCAGCCCCTGGACCCTGCACCAGGCCCCAGGGCCCCGGGGACTACTCCAGCCTGGCTGGAGGAAATCACTGCAGATCTCAGTGGCCTGTTCCGGGGCCAGGCTTGGGGCTAGTGCGTAAGAGACTCCTGGCTCTTTCTGAGGGCAAAACTGACCATAAGCTCAGAATGATCATAAGACTTTGTGACTTGCAGCACACCGCCCCGAGACTGCCCTGATGCCGTGCTTGTGTTGATACTGCTGTGGATGTACAAAGACACGCTCTACCTGAGTCAAGGGTGCTGTGTTAACATTTATTATTGTGGAGAAGCTAACAATGCCAGGATCGGAACTAGAAGAGGAGCACCAGCTTCCCCAAGACCACTCGGCGAGGCGACCCCAGAGCCCACTTTGTTCCCATCCACTGACTCCAAGGCCCAAGGTTTCTCCCTTTCACCAGCCATCGATGCCAGAGATCTCCAGAAGCACCTGGTCTTGCCTTGTTATGAGGAGACCAAGACCTGGAGAAGGAAAGTTGAGTGCCCTGTGGTCTCACAGTATGTTGGTGACAGAATTGAGTCTCCAAAATCTGTCCAAAGCTGATGACTTAGTAGCAATTGGTACTGGGCGACAGTTTCCTGCAGGTGAGCGTCCAGGGCACTGAGGAAGGGGAGGCCCTTTGTTGTTCAGGCACCGGGCGCTTCCCACTGTGTCTCACTCCTGAGTCCATCTCCCCAGCCCACGCCTGACCATTGGTTCCTACCCACTCCCCAAAGCAGAAGGCACTGCCAGTTCACCACAAGCCGGCGTTCCAAGCTGGCCTGGGGGCCTGCCAATCAGTGATCAATTCGCCAGTCACGCCAGTCACGTCACCCTCACAGAGCCTGGCAGAGTTTAGCCACCCAGGACAGGTGGATCTGCTTCTGGGCAGGATCTGTGGTGACTCCCTGAGCCTTGCTGGAGAGTGAGCCCTGAGAGGGAAGAAGCTACTGCTCGGGTTCCAAGCCCCAGCAAATCCTCCCCCCAGCTGGGCGCCCCAGACAGTCCGACACCCTAGCTGAACCGATTCGGCACACTGCGAGCAGCTGACGTGGCTCTCCATTCTCCACGGCATATGTTGAGAAGCTGTGGGCTTAAGCCTTCCTGGGTGGCAGGGTGGGCACTCGGAGCCCATAGGTTTGCTGTCCTTTCTAAGTCCGCCAGAAGAGAATAAGAGCATGGCTACATCTTGCACTTATACTAGTAGGATGTATTTTCCTCACTCGCTTTCATTGATGTTCTCCTTACACTGCAACTACATTTGAGAATGAATTTGGCCCATGTGGCAGGAAAGACCTAGAAAAGAAACAGGTTTCTGTAAATGATGCAATTAACCGGCCGAGTGTTCGCAAAGTCCGCCTCCTCTGGCTGCTGACCCAGGCCTCCTTCCACTCCCGCAGTGCTCCTCTCAGGAAAGCCACTCTTGCTATCTGTATGACCATGCAACACCCTGATCACAACCCTTTGGCACCTCCCATCATCCACAGGCTTGAGTCCAGAATCTGGACCACAGCATATGAGTGCTTGTGACTTGAACCCCACCTCCATTTCCCTAAGCACCCCAGGGAACGTAGTGCCTCTGTACTCTTGCATAAGCTATTCCTTAATTTTGTCATTTCTTTCCCTTATCTGCCTGGAGAACTCCTATTCATCCTTAAAAACCCTGCACAGGCATTAGTTGCTCCTATGCACATCCTTGAAACATGCTTACTCTAGATCACTTCAGAACTTTGTACACATGTGAGTTCAAAGCCCATGTAGATAGAGGTATCTTTCCCATTCATTAGGCTGTCATACTATTCTTATGGTAACATTTGGAGCCCAGAACATGGCACAGTGCCTGAAGCATAATGCATCCTGAATAACAGCTGGCATCCTTGGCCTGTAAGGATGATTCCATTGGCACAATTCTTCCGAGGAGGTTGGACCCAAGGTCTGGAGGCCACCTAATTACAGGTAATTCATGATATTCTTTAAAGGTACAGTCCCAGGGTAGGCCTTTCCCAGTAGTACAGCACCAGCTAGCCCACCATCTGTATTTCCTCAGCCCAGGGAAGCTTGTACTGGGCATGCTCCAACCTAGCCATAGACTTGTAAACCATGTCCTCACTCTCTACACTGAGGGATTCCACTGTTGCACAAAGGGCCTTGGAGCATGAACCCCATCTCTGTCTTCCCCATGCTCTTTTGGCTCTAGTCCACCTTGATCTGGAGATTAGTAAAGCAAAACACCCGCTTTGGGGGCTGGGTGTCTCAGATGCTTCCTGCGGCCCAGGGAAGATTTCCAGCCTGGGCAAAGGTCCACCAAGCCGGAGAAATTTGTCTGAACCCATCAAAGTCATATTGGGACATACAACTCAAAATCCTTCTCCCCAGCGGGAAAGTGCTATCTGCCAAGACGCCAGCATTCACTGCCATCAGCAATAATTGCCACCCAGAATGGAAGAGCCATGTAAGAGAAAAAAATACTTTAAATGGTTCATCTGTCCAAAATTGTCTATGGTCATGATGCGGGTGTCAGTCAGAGGCGAGGAAGGAGACCACTTCTCTGAAATTTACCTGCCCCCACCCACCCACAAGGCCCGGGTCCTAGCATTCTTGTATCTGTCACCCACTCTGTGGTGTGCCTGGCCTCTTCCTTTCACAGCCGAGCTAAAATTAACCCATTGGTGTCCTTGGTTGGTCTGCAAGGTGGAGTCATTAAACAGGGCACTGAAGGAACAAAAGGAAGAAAATAATTATTTATATTGACCATTGTATAGCTTTGCCCCTCCTGAGGGAAATATTCCTGGATGCTGTGGGATTAACCTGAGTCATTTTAAATGGCTTTAAGAGGTTGTTGTTGAAAGGCATCTTTGACAAAATGTGGGCACAGAGGACACGCAAATTAAACAAGCAGAAGGCTCTTCCCTGGAGAGCAGTAGACCATCCTGAAGTTGTAGGTCAGCCCTACGGACCTCTTGCAGCTGGATGCAGGGAGTCAGAGTGTAGAAGGTGGGAGGTGAACAAAGAGAAGTAGAAGATGAGGTTCTATTGAGGAACTCTGAGTCTATTTAGGAAGAAAAACAGGAATGTATGAAAAAGTTACACTGTCTAAAGAGGCATTTTGGAGTCCAATTGTCAGCACCCAAGCAAGCCCGGTAATATGGGGGCCGCCTGGGAGGGCTGGCTGCTCTAAATGCTCAACAGGATTCAGCTGGGCAAGGAGGAAAGCCAGGGCACCAGTACAAGCTGTGGGATCGAGGCGACAGGTGGGTGAGGGTTGCCAGAGGAGGGAGGCATCCAGTGTGATTCAGGCCCAGTTACTCTGGTCTCTGTAGCTGGCCCTGCTGCGGTGCCAGAGAAACGTCCTGGACACCATTCTCCTGCGGCTGGGCTAAGCCTGAAGCTTTAGTTTATCTTTGGGTGAGACTAGGAGGAGAGATGCCCCTGGCAGAGAAGCACCCAGTACAGAGGCCCAGGGGCTGAGAACAATGGGACCATCTAGGAGACCACATGGTTGGTGTGGCAGGAATATTCCAGGTGGGAACTTGGGGGGTGGGGGAAGGGAATAGCTGGGGAGTGGGGCCCTGTAAGACATCCTGGAAGTCTTCACAGGCTTTGTTATGCATTTGAGCCAATTCCAGGAAATATAGAGATATTGACTTTTATTTAGTTTATAATTTGCCTTTCCCAATCCCAGCTAGGAGGAGGGATTTCCAAGTTTGTTTTGATGGCTGAGAGTTGTTTGGTGGAGCAGGAAGCAGACAGGGATTCCCTCTCTGAGAATGAACCTCAAGCAGCTCCAGAGTTTTGGCATTGGTGTCTGTATCCCCTTTGCATGATTCTTTGGGGGTAGAGCTATTGTGCTCAGGGGAGCAAACCATCAAGCTGAGAACTTTTCTCTCCCCCAGTGTAACTCACACTGGGACTCGCTGGCATGGGTTTGCATCCCCTGGCTCCCTCCGTGCGGCCTTTCTCCATAGGAAGTGGGACACTGTGTCTGGGCCCAGAGCATCCCTTTAAACAGTTCTCTGCAGTTCTCTCCGCCTGTTTGGGCTCCAGTGTAGGCTCACACATTTGCTTTCGAGTTTGGCACTGATTTGCAATCTGCAAGTTGATGGCTCCTTAGGCTGCTGGCAGCTGGGTGAGTGAGAAGTGACTCTAAGATAAGAGAACCCCTCCCCAGTATTTACAACTGAGCTGGCAGAGTCCAGACAGCTTTGCAAGGCCTCAGCCAGGTCTGGAGGGCAGGAGCCAGCAGTGGGTGGGTGGCCCAGGGTCCTGGGATGAGCAAGGGCACCCCAGGCAAAGGAGGAAGACTCTTTGGGCTGGGAGTCTGGCGCCCTGGTCCTGCTCCTGGCTCCCACCCAAACAAGCAGCGGGATCCTGGGCAAAGTATTTCCTCTGAGACATTTCTTGCCATCAAGTAGAGCCAATGATTTCAGCCTTACTCTCAGCTGTGAATATTAGGAGGCCTGAGTGAGATGATGTCTATGAAAGGACAATGTAAGAGCCCAGCTCCATGCAAGTGCACTGCACAGCAAAGCCATGAAAGAAGGGTATGGCAGGGGACCTTGGAGGTGCTCACATGACAATTGTCCCATGGCACGAG
The DNA here is from genome assembly GCF_963259705.1 of Myotis daubentonii. Lineage (NCBI taxonomy): Eukaryota > Metazoa > Chordata > Mammalia > Chiroptera > Vespertilionidae > Myotis > Myotis daubentonii. The sequence continues at coordinate 85,019,199 of NC_081846.1, forward strand.
GGGCACTTAAGAGGATCTCCAGAATTCCATATTTTTATGATCACATAGCCATTCTAATGTATATTAAGATATGCATGAAATAACATCTCTGATTTTGTGGCCCTTGCTAATTAAATATGGCTAAAATACAAGTGTAAGTGAAAATATTTCAAGTACTGATGTGGCAAATGTTATGAAGGTGCTCATGAATGCTGGGAGCTAGGAAATAAAGGCTGGAACCAAGCTTGGCTTGGACATCACCATCCCATTCAACTTTCTGACTTTTTTATTTTTAGTTATTTTTTTTATTTTCTAAAGTTTGACGTATGTCTCCTTTTTCTTCCATTGACTCCCCCCACCCCAGCCATTCCCACCGGGGCAAGCCCCCACCTCCCCAGTGTTTGTGTCTATTGGTTATGCTAATATGCATGCATACAAGTTCTTTAGTTGCTCTCTAACCACCCCCACCCCGCCATTTGTCTCTGAATCTATTCTTGTTCATCAAATTATGTTGATTATTATATCCCACATTTGAGTAAGATCAGGTGATATTTATCTTTCTCCAACTGGCTTATTTCGCTTAGAATAATGCTCTCCAGTTTCATCATTGCTGTTGTAAATGGTAAAAGTTCCTTCTTTTTTATAGCAGTATAGGATTCCAGCGTGTAGATGTACCACAGTTTTTAATCCACTCATCTGCTGCTGGGCACTGAGGCTGTTTCCAAATCTTAGCTATTGTAAATTGTGCTGCTATGAACATAGGGGTGCATATATTCTTTCTGATTGGTGTTTCCGGTTTCTTGGGTCAACTTTCTGTCTTACAATGGAGGCATTGCTGGCCCCAATTCCCTGCCAGGTGGCCGTCCATCAGTCTTGCCAGCTCCAAGGTGACATGAGCAAACAGGTGTGTAGTAGTAAGTACTTCAGCAGCTACTGTGCTGGGTCCCACCCAGACCCCCAAAGTCCAGAGTGTGTGTTCTTCTCACTACACCCAGTGACCATTTTCTTCCTGGTGGGCATTTGCCCAGGGATGTGTTCATGACTGATTCTTGTAGGTGCTCTCATGTTATAGTCACCTCAACCTGGGAGGTAGACAGGGATGCTGCTGTTATGATTTTATGAACCATGTCCAGCATAGACAAGGGTGAACCTGAGGAAGGGTAGTGAAGGATTAAAGAAGACAGACAAGAGAGTACAGCTGGGGTTACGTAGGTTCACTTGTGCCTGAAAGGGGACACAGTGACCCAGCCTGTAAGCCAAAGCTTTATTTTATAGTCAGATCACACAAAGTAAAACAAGGGAAGTGGTCAACGTGTTTACAATGTTCTTGCCAGTTTCACCTTGTTTTGGCAGCACTTGCTGCACCTCCCACAGCTCGTTAGCTACCCAGGAAAGAACAATGGAAGACTATAAGGTCAAGCTTAATTATGCTAGGAGGGCTCTGCCCTTCAAGCTGGGACTTGTTTGTGGCCCTGCCACAGGTCAGTCTGAGGCTTGACTCCATAACCACTCCCTACAATTTTATAAATATTGGAGAGTCTAGAAAGGGAAAAAAAGGAGGGAGCAAAACAAGTCTCACAGACCGAGAGTGGCAAACCCAGACCTCGGAGTCAGATCGAATGACTGTAAGATCATTTCCAATGAAGCAATTTGGGTTCTTTGAAGCTTTACCCATGTTGCTGTTTCTCTTCCTGGGAGAGAGGGGAAGACATTGAAATTAAGAGCAGAAGTGACACTTTTAAGTCACCCTTTCTGGACCAACAAATAAATAAAACCTTTTGAAAGAAAGTCAAGGTCTGGGGAAATTATTGAAGACTAGGGGCCCGGTGCACAAAATTCGTGCACTGGGTGGCGGGGGGGAGTGTCTCTCAGCCCAGCCTGCCCCCTCTCACATACTGGGAGCCCTAGGCGTTGACCCCCATCACCCTCCAATTGCAGGATCGGCCCCTTGCCCAGGCCTGACGCCTCTGGCCTAGGCATCCGGCCCGGGCAGCGGGGACCTGCAGTGGCAGCGGGGGGGTGCCGTGACGGCGGGCTCCACCCCTGCCCCTGCAGGACGCCTCTGGCTGAGGCATCCGGCCCAGGCAGCGGGGACCCGCAGCTGCAGCGGCCCCACGATCGTGGGTTTCGCTTTAGGCCCAGGCAAGGGACCCCTAGCTCCTGGGACTCCCATCGCTGGCTCCACCCCTACTTCCTGCTATCACTGGCCAGGGCAGAAAAGGCACCTGATTCTCTGATCATGGCTGGGGGGCAGGGCAAAGGCGGCCCCAGGGCCGCCTTTGCCCTGCCCCCCAGCTCTTAGCTCCCCCCTGGGTTTCCAATCACTGTCAGTGGCAGGGGGCTTCTTCCTGCTTTCCCTTTCGCCTCCCTGCATTGTGCCTACATATGCAAATTAACCGCCATCTTGTTGCCAGTTAACTGCCAATCTTAGTTGGCAGTTAATTTGCATATAGCCCTGATTAGCCAATGAAAAGGGTAGCTCGTACGCCAATTACCATTTTTCTCTTTTATTAGTGTTGATGGGAGATAGTTTTAAAACTGGAGATAGTTTAAGAGAATTGTCTCCCCATTTTGACACAACCCAGACTAGAAAGGAGCAGAGTGCAGAGGGAGACAGCATGCTGCACATGCAGAGGGCTTATGACCAGGAGGGCGCCAGCAGGACCGTGGTGGTCATGGGCATCCTGGGCCTTCACGTCTTCAGAATGTGGTTACTAATCTCACCAAAAGGAGATAAGAAATGTGATCTTTAGATTTAAAATGCCTGTATCTCCAGTTTTATTTTTCTTCATTGTTCTCATCCACACCTGACAGGTTATATATAATCAGCCTCCAACATCTCTTTCCCAAAAGCAGCAATGAGATCTCTTTCCACTTTGCTTTCCTGAAAGCCCAGCACCTGGATCAAAGGCATTCATGATCGATACCCTGGAAGCATTTGTTGAATGCAGGAACCGATGATGAGCAAATGAATGCCATCACTGTAAGCTTATCAGGAAGGCTCGTTCAGGTATATATCCCAGCACCTAGCACAGACCCTCCACATACTTGGCTCTCAAATGTTCATTGGACAAATGAGTGCAAGAATGAGAAAGCATCTTATCAACAGCCAGGTTCCACAGACACTAATACATAAGATGTACAAATACAAGAGCCACATGCCAGCAAACAGCAGTCCCTAAAGGGAAACGAAATTTGCAGCTGCACACTCAACCCACTTGACTGCACCTTCTGACTTCAGTCAATCCACTGGTTGTCTTGAAAACAGCTGGCACATCGTCACTTGATTACAGTCACTTCTAAGGACGAATTCAGCTGATTGCTCATGAAACAAAGTGCCCCTGGAGACACAGACTGACTCCAAACCCAAGGTGAAATTATAAAGGTGAGCCCAGTGTTCAAGGCCTGCCAAGAGAGGAACCAGCAAGAGCCCATTAGACCTCGAAAATGATCTTTGTGCTAATAATCTAAGCTGCCATTAGTGACTTAAGGCAGAGAATGTTTTTAAATGCTAGAATTCATATGATTTTATCTTGACATTATCCCTGTAATCATTGGTCCTGATTAAAGAGTCCTGCCCTAAAAGATGGATGGGCTCAAACACTTAAATATATGGTAATCTTTCACTTCTTAGATGCTGTTTCTTCCAAGAAAGTCTGCCATGCACTTCAATTTAAAGACCAGCAATTGTCTTTCTTCAACTATTTGAAAAACACTGGAGTTGGGTTAGAGGGGGATGGTAAAAAATAATAATAATTCTAACAATATTCATTCTTTTCTGACTTAACTAAGCAATTAAGAGGTCTATTACAATTTTTTTGCAATAAGCAGTAAAATATTTGAAAAAAAATGTCAAAACATGTTAGTGCTTGTTTCTCTGTAAGTATGCAGGGCAAGATAGTCATCCCAAAGGACACGGTGCGGTATCATTCGCTTTGCTCCTCTCACATCTGGCTAATGCCAAATGGGCTGGGACTACCAGGGTATCCCTGTGGTACCTGATTCTGAAAGTTCTCTTTCCCACCCAGACCCATTGTCACCTCACTCAGCTGGCAGTTTTCAGTGGCCTGAGACACTTTCAAATCCTTTTGGGACATTTCTCATCTCGGGCTCATGTTTAAAAGTGCAGTCACTGGGGCTGTCTATACCCAGAGAGTGAGTGAGTTGAAAGAGGGTTGGGATTTTTTTCTAGTAGCAAATCTTGAGCAGCAATCACCCTGTCAGCCACATCTTAAAGAGCTGCAGTCGACCGTGAATATCTTTGTGTAAATCTAGATGTTTCTTTTTCAAGTTTACCTAAAACAAGGCACCTCTTACTTGAGGAAGCTTGATGTTCAAGGCCCTCCAGAGTCCAGCTTTAGGCTAGATTTTTAGGCTCATGGCTAGTATTTCTCCAAGGAGAACCTACCTGCTAATCATGCCCAATCACTCACTCTTCCCAAATACCCATTCCATGTCCTGCTTCAGCATCCTTGTTCCTGCCATCCCTCTCCCTATTTATCAAGAGCCTACTTATTCACAGAAGCCCGGTGTAAAGGACATCTCTATCTTGAGTGCTCCCAGAAAGCCCAGGCCCAAGGAATGAGGCCCTCTCCTCTCACCCCCTTGTAGGGCTTGCCTGGCAAGCACTTGGTCTATCTTCTCCCAAGAGCCAAAGATTGTGTTTTTTTTCCCCCCAAGAGCCCAGAGCCTGGGGTTGAGCCCGGCACACAGCAGTGTTGTGCTTGGGAACGGAATTTGGTCTGCTCTTGGTCCCGCTGCTGCCTGAGACTTAGGGATGAGGTCTGTACCTCCTGTTACCTGAAAGCCACACCTTCCTTCCAAGCTAAACTCTCTGTTCCTTCCATCTCTCCTGCCACATCATTTCCAGTGGGGTAGGGATGCAGATGGGCCTGGGTCAAATCCCACCACTTATTAGTGTATCTTTAACAGACTCTAGCTGGTCTGCGCTGGAGTTTCCTTAACTGTGACATGATGACACCTGAGATGACGCCTAGGTGAGCAGAGGAAAGCATGCGTGAGCCTCCTTTCCTTCCCTGTCTTGCTCACACCTGGGGCCTCCAGGCTGGCCCATGTCCTGCTGAAGCAGCCCTGTCCTGTGACTCATAAAGAGTCACAAATAAAGCTCACCAATGCTCAGCTGCCTTTGAATGTTAGCACTAGAGGATGCTTTCTGAGTCAAGGCATTGGCAGCTCTAATGACATGCAGATATGAGGGCAAAACACCTAGCAAAGTCACCAGGGCGGAATGGTTCCAGCCACTCACTCTGGAGGGCAGTGGATGTGGGTTCAAACCCAGACTCTGTAAGTAATGAGCTTTGTAGCCCCAATCAAGTTACTTAGCTTCTCTGAGCCTTGATATAGTAGGAGCCCCTGCCTCAGCTGTCCTTCAAAAATCTCCTGATCACTCCTCCTCCAGGGAGCCTTCCCTGTCCATACAGACTGTGTTAGGGGACCATCCTTTGAGCCCACACACAGGGTTGCTTCTGTCAGAGTACTTTGTCTGCTCAGGGTGCATCTGCCTCATTAGCCCATGAAGATAGTGAGAACTGAAACCAGACACTCTTCATATCAGAATCTTTAATGTCCTCCAGCAGGCATTTCTGCAAAGAGGTATTCAGTATATTTTTAGGGGTGGATGAAGGAGTGAATGAATGAAAGAAAACACCATCCCCTGGCAACACGTTAGCCAGGGTATGTGTATTTGAGCATCTTATTGAGTACCAATACACAAATGGGACAGATCACAGAGCAGCAAGGACAGGACCTTCTGGGCAGCAATTATAGAGTGCCCAGGACTGATGAGGCAGGGAAGGGGGCATCCTGGGCAGCCAGGAAACTGCCTGGGGCATCAGACATTCTGCGCTAGGGACTGGGAGACAGCAGGAGCTCTGATATGGGGAAGCTCACTTTCTTTCTCATGGGAGCAATAGATACAAGCAGTGCACAAATGGACCCAACAAACAAACTGAAGATAATTATAAATTAAGACAAGGGTCTTGGAGGAAGCAAACAGGAAAATCTAAATAATATGGTCATGGAAGGACTCTGAATCATGCTATTTAGGTTAGAAAGATGAGAAGAAGCCCCATGAAAAGTGGGTAGAGGAATATTTGAACTTGACTTGTTGGGGGATGAAAAAAGGTATATCACCAATCTTTTAGAGAGCAGTGTGATAATGTCAGAGCTGTGAGTATATGTAATATGATGCACACATACACATCTGTGTTTAAATCCCAACCTATAAAATGTCTGAATACTCAGCTCAGCTTAGTTTTCTTACCTGTAAAAGGCAAATGTAAAGACTCAGTAGAGGCCCACAGTTAGGGTTAGTCCACTTCCTACAGGTTTGGCACTGGGGAGTAGAGGGAGGACACAGAGTAAGCTGAAGGCTACACAAAGGATCAACCCTGCCAGCTTCACTGATCTGCTAAGGCTGTCTTTTTCCATATGTAAATGCATTTTATATTAGATATAGAGATTCATGCAGGCATATATGAGCAAATACAAGCACACACGTACCAATGAATACACACAGGAAATTGAACAAATGGGATCAAATATAGGGTTTGGCAAAATTAGGTTTGTAGTTGTTCCTATGGAAAATAATACAATAATTAATAAATAATAATACAAGAATTAACTGTGTTTCATGTACTCACAACTGTAAACCTACTTTTGTCCCACTCTGTGCATACATATCTACATGTGCATATGCCCATAATTCAAACAGATGGTTTGAAGTATTCTATTCTTTTGTTTATTTATTTGATACCTATTTAATAATGACAATCCAAGGACAGAGGCTTTTTCAATGCCTTCTTTAAGTCAAGTTCCTCGATGGAGGAGTGCCAATAGGCTTTACCTTTGGATGAGAGCCCCGTGGTTTTTGGAAATGAGAGTCTTGGTTACTCTGATCAAGACTCCTATGTTAGGTCACTTCCACCTGATCCTTGAGAACTAAACACAGTCACTCTTATCACAGACAGCGTGTCCTCACCAAACAGCTGCTCTAACATGAAAGGGCAGACAATGACTGCCTTGATTATTTTGCTCTATGTTTTGCTAAATAACCAGAAAAATGTGGGATGTTGCCCTCCATCTATCTATATAAAACCCTAATATGCAAATTGACCAAACTGCGGAACAACTGGTGGAATGACCAGTCGCTATGATGAGCACTGACAACCAGAGGGCAGACGCTCAATGCAGGAGCTGCTCCCAGCCTTCAGGCCCTGACGGGCGGCAGTGGCGGGGGGTGAGGCCAGCGAGCAGGTGGCACCAGGCCAGCCAAGGGGTGTGTGAGCGGGGACCCTGATCACCCTGCCAGTTGCCCCACAGATCGGCCCTGATCTCCAGCCAGGCCTAGGGACCCTACCCATGCACAAATTTTGTGCACCAGGCCTCTAGTCACTTCATAAATGCTTACATCTGTTCACTTATTTTAACATTCCAAAAGTCCCAGGTATCCTTAATTATAGGATCCAGAGAATTGTGATGGGAAACACCCCACTCCACTGTTTTCTCAACTTTCATCTGCACAGTAAAGAATGTGCTTTTCCTCATCCAAACCACCAACAGGATAATCTCATTCTGCATTTTGCTGATTGGTCTGCAAACATAATCTTCAGTGGCAAAAATCTTGAAGGGCTGCCTTGAGATTTGAGCATTCAATCAGTCTTAGGAATTTCTTTTGGCAAAAATACTTGGGCTCGATTAGAACTCATGGGGCTGTGGTTGGCTTTGTGTCTCTGAGGTTGGGTATACCCAGTGGTGAGGTTAAGTATCATCAGCACTGAAGTTGGCCATGGGGTTTGTTTGGGGAAATTATGCTGTTGTGATTTTGAAGGAAGGTTAAAGGAAATGGTACTATTCTGCCTGCAGAATAGAAGACTGAGGAGCAATTAGATTTGTTTCCAAGTTTCACCGTGTCTATAACCTCGAGCATAGCACGGAATTACCACAGGATCCTGTAATTGTCTTTCAACCACTGGAATGGGAGCTGTGGAAAGCTCAGCAATGCCCTTTTCTCTCTACACCCCTGTCACACCTACATAGTGGATTCCAGAGAATATGTGCCAACTTTTTAATTCATGAATGAAGAGAAGAGCTTATATTCTGTTTTCATAAAAAATTAAACAAAAGGATATGTTCTCAAGCTAAAAAGTTTATTGGATAAAATCCTTGATCAGCCAAGGGACAGCTGAGTGAAGATGGAAAACATAAATGGGTTTTCTGGAAGAGTTGAAGAAACTCTGTTCTTGAAAATATTTTAGATTCTCAGTTATTAATGCTGAATGCATATTTACTTTCATGTAGGTAAGGGTCTGGATATGTCAAGTTCTCTCGAAGCTTTAGTCTCCAATTAGCATAATTTTAAATGAATACCATGATTATATGAATCTAAACTTGTAGAATAATTTAGTCTTTAATTACTGGAGCACCACTAAAGACCGAATTAAGGACAAGCTCTTGGCATATCAGTAGGTGCATGGACACTGCTTCCCTACAAGCAATATTAATCCAACACATGGGCCTGTCTTCTCCCATACAGTGTCAATGGCAGACATTGCGAATCAATCATGGCAATCCCCATGAATCCAGGACCTCAAAATCCTTCTCAACTTCTTCCAACTAAGTAATCAGTGTGGCTACACAGGGAAGGACTTGTTTGTCACTTCAGATCTACCAATTCTCTACTCCAAACATTTGAAATAGAATTTGAATGCTGGTACTCCCTACCTCCCACAACCACATCAAAATTACAACTAAAATACAGAAGAACCTTCATTCAGAACTGCCTGAAATCTGGTTGAATGGAAGTCCAAGTAGAGAAGTAAAGAAATACATAGAGATTTGTAGGAGGAGTGAAGGAACAGGCTGCTCTGACACCCACATGTGGTGTGTTTTTAATTGGGAGGGATAGCTAGGCTGCAGAGTCCTCTCATGAGAAGCAAGGAGTCCTAGCACACCATATCCCCAAACCCGGATTCCAGAGCTAGGAAGAGAAGTCTCCATAACTTTGAGCTGTAAAAACCAGCGGGGATTGTGGCCGAGTGACATGAAGACTGCTGGAGCCCCAAGCAGTTTTTACTTGGTCCAGCTTCCTTTGAGCTCAGGGCCAGGCAGTGGCTTCGAGGGACATACTGGGAGGTACTGGATTATCTGGCACTGGGACAGGAACTTGAGGGTAGTTTTCATCCAGACAGGGGTACTGGTCGGGGTCATTGTTCCTGTGCTGGGATCTCCCCAACACAGAGCTGACTGGCAGCCATAACTGAGTTTCCATCAGCATAGCCCACACTGCCCTGTGATTCCCCAAGACCCCACCCCATCCAATTTATAGCCCCACCCAAGCTGTTTGCAGCTGCTTTTCCATATAAATGGCCTGTCCCAGTTCAGGCTTTCGACTTTTCTAGAATCTCTCAAACAAGCAGCAGCTGTTGTCTGTGTGCCCCAAACATATCAATAAGAGGCCCAAGACATGGTATTAGCACAAACCTGCCTTGCTTCACAGCTGTGCCTAGCCTGGGCACTTCACAGCCCAATACAAGTAGCAACCATCTACTGATCACTTGGTAGCTCCTGCTGGGTGGGCCCAGGCAGTGGCTAACTTTGCACCTCCTGGGCAGCCCTAAAGCCAGTGCACCTAGTAGACAGCTTCAGACCATAGCAGATCACAATTCTACACATCCACAAGTAACACACTCAAGAGGCAGACTCAGTGAGCAACAAAGCCCCACTGAAGCAAGTCCTGCTCCATAAAGGTGTCTCCTGAACAGCAGCTCTTCCACTGTAGACACAGCTGGTCCTCACAGCCAATTGGCCTAGAGGTCAATTCCTCCCAGTGATGCCAACAGCATTCAAGGTTAAACTACAAGACTGTGTACACAGCCCACACAGGGGTGCACCTAGAGAGCCCAGCAACTGGGCCCTACAGGACACCTACTACACAAGACCACTCTACCAAGTCCAGGGGACATAGCAGATCTACCTAATACATAGAAACAAAACAGGGAAGCAACCAAAATGTGGAGACAAAGAAACATGTCACAAATGAAAGAAATGGAAGTAAGCATACTATTGGCTACAGGGTTCAAAATAATGGTTATAAGGTTGCTCAAGAATCTTAATGAGAGCTTCAAGGGGCTTGGTGAGACTTACAAAATGTTAGTGAGAACTTTAAAAACATGAAAAAGGACCAGTCAGAAATTAAGCATACACTAACCAAAATAAACAATAATTTACAGGGATTCAACAGTAGAATAGAAGATTCCAAGAATCAAATTTAGAATATGAGGAAGCAAAAAACACCCAATCAGAAGAGCAAAAAGAAAAAAAGAATCCAAAAATATGAAGATATTGTAAAGAGCCTCTAGGGCAGTGGTTCTCAACCCGTGGGTCGCAATCCCTTTGGCAGTCGAATGACCCTTTCACAGGGGTCGCCTAAGACCATCCTGCATATCAGATATTTACATTATGATTCATAACAGTAGCAACATTACACTTATGAAGTAGCAATGAAAATAATTTTATGGTTGGGTCACAACATGAGGAACTGTATTTAAAGGGCCAGAAGGTTGAGAACCACTGCTCTAGGGCAACATCAATTGTACCAACACTTGCAATATGGGGGTGACAGAAGGAAAAGAGAGGACACAAGATATGGAAAACCTATTTGAAGAAACAATGACAGAAAACTTCCTCTACCTGGTGAAAAAAAAAAATAGACTTACAAGTTCAGGAAGTACAGAGTCCCAAACCAGAGGATTGCAAAGAGGCCCACACCAAGACACATCATAATTAAAATGTCAAGGGCTAAAGACAAAGAGAGACTCTTAAATACATAAAGAGAAAAGTAGTTAGTTACCTACAAGGGATCGCCCATATGACTGTCAGATGAATTCTCAACATAAATTTTTCAGGCCAGAAGGGGTGGCAAGAAATATTCAAAGTGATGGATAGCAAGTACCTACAACCAAGATTACTCACCCAGCAAAGCTACCATTTAGAATTGAAGGTTAGATAAAGAGCTTCACAGACAAGAAAAAACTAAAGGAGTTCATCACCACCAAACCAGTATTACATAAAATGTTGAAGGGTATTCCTTAAGAAGAGGAAGAGGGAGGAGGAGAAGAAGAAGGAGAAGAAGAAGGAGAAGGAGAAGGAGAAGGAGAAGGAGAAGGAGAAGGAGAAGGAGAAGGAGAAGGAGAAGGAGAAGGAGAAGGAGAAGGAGAAGGAGAAGGAGGAGAAGGGATAAAAAATATGAACAATAAAATAATTTTATATATATCAACAATTGAATCTAAAAATCAAAATTAATGAAAAATCTAATGAATAAAATAGAATAAGAGGCATGGAAACATGGAACAGACTATGAATCTCAGAGGGAAAGAGGTTTGGGGGAGCAGGAAGAGATTAACCAAAGATCTTATATACATATAATGCATTACCTATGGACACAGACAATAATGTGGTAAAGAACTGGGGCAGGGTGGTAACCAGGTGGAGAGGGACAACGGGGGATAAAAGGGAACATCTGTAATATTCTCAACAATAAATATTTAATATAAAAAAGAAAACCAGAAAAACAGTATCTCATTATTTTGCCTTACTTTCTTCCAATAAAATGGAATCCCTTTTCAGAGGGAGGAAAATAAAAGAGGTGGAGAGAGATTTTTTGAGTCTCTATACTCTCAAAATCAGTGAGTGACCAACATTTCCTGGGCATCTCCCATGGCTGGCACTGCATCATGGGTGAGGATACAGCAGTATCTGAGACAAATGGGGTTCCTGTTCCTGAGGCACTTTTAGTGTAGAGTCAGATACAGCTAATAAACATGCAAGAAATAAATACATATTATATTTTCAGACTCTTAGAAATAATGGGGATTGCCGGGGTCCAACCCCAGCAGGTCCAGGGGTTCCCAAAGGTGTAGACGGAGTCGGCGAAGAAGGAAGGACACGGAGACTGTTCAGTTGATCAGCAGCCTAGCTAGGATCTCCAGCCAAGTCCTGGTCTGGATCTCCAGAGAGGTTCTGCTTAGGATCTCCAGCCAGGTTCTGTGTCCATGTTCTCTTGCTAGGTTCTCCAGCCAGCTTCTGTCCAGGTTCTCCAGCCAGGTTCAGTCACCAGGTTCTAGTCAGGTTCTCTTGCCATGTTCTATCCAGGTTCTGTAGCCAGGTTCTGTCTCTAGGTTCTTCAGCCAGGTTCTCTCGCTAGGTTCTGTCTCTAGGTTCTGTGGCCAGTTTCTGTCCAGGATCTTTTGCCATTTTCTCTCCAGCAAAGTTCTTCTGTCTCTAGGTTCTGTGTAGGTTCTGTGTCTAGATTCTGTGTCTAGGTTCTGTGTCTAGGTTCTATGTCCATGGTTCTGTCTTCTAAGTTCTGTCTCTTGCTGTCTTGTTACATCTGTATTTATACCAGTTGATTCAATCCTATCAATCTCTATTCCAAAGGTTAGGGCGTTTCTTATCTCCATTCCAGGGAGTAAAGATTATGTAGCTTAAGCATGATTGTTCGTAGTTAAAGTGATTAATTACCCGCCTGGCACTTAGTTGAGGGGTTTTATTCCCTCCCTAACTTCAGGGGGAAATCCTTACCTGGGGAAACAACCTTTCTCAGAGAGGAGACCTTGGTTAAAACACATAGTGCCAAGAAGGTGAGCAAACATTTTAAGAACAGTATGCCATATATGCCAGGTCCTTTGAAACAGCAAGGATGGACCGGCTCCCGGCAGGGGATGAAATGAGGGAAGATTTTGTGACAGGATATGGTGGTAGCAGGTGTATTTTTGCTTTACCTTGAACTAGAGTATAAAGAAAGATCCACTGAGGAGAAGAAACAAACAGAAAAAGCAGCCTTGCAAGCCTGGAAGAACTTTCTAAGCAGAAAATAAAGCATAGCCCAAATCCCTGAGAACAAACTGTGAATGTTTGAAGAGACAACAGAGGGCCAGGGTAACTGATGTAGGGTGAATGCAGGTGGAAGGTAAGGTCAGAGAGATGGGTAGACTGAGATCAAATAGGGCCTGTGAACCTTCTTGTAAATTTTGTGCTGGTTGTTATTGTAGTGTTTTCAGTGCAGGAATGATGTGATATAATTTGTACTTCAGAAAAATCACTCTGAATGCTTTGTGGATAATAGATTTGGGGGTTGTTGGGGAATGAGGCTTAAAGAAAATAAAGGAGGCTGTTACTGTGGTCAGAGTAGGAAAAGATGGTAGCTATTATGGACTGGGTTGTGTTCCACCAAAATCCATATGTTGAAGCTCTAACCCCAGTACCTCAGAATGTTACTGTATTTGTTGATAGGGTCTTTAAAGAGGCAGTTAAGGTTAACTGAGGTCATTAGGGCAGATCCTAATCCAATGTGACTGGTGTCCTTAAAAGAAAAGGAGATTAGGACATAGATATGTACAGAAAGAAGACTATGAAGGGACAAGAGGGAAAGATGCCCATCTATAAAACAAGGAGAGAGGCCTCAGAAGAAACCAACCCTGCCAATACCTTGATCTCTAACTTCTAGCTTCCAGAACTGTGAGACAAAACATTCCTGTTGTTTAAGCCACCCAGTCTGTGGTGCTTTGTTTTGGCATCCCCTAGTAAACTAATATAGTGGCTTAAGTTAGGGTTCTGGTCCTAAACACAGGGAGAAGTGAAGTGGTCAGGTCCACAATATATTTTGGGGGAGAACTGACTATTCTTACTAATAGATTACAAGTGAAGTATGATAATGGAAAAGGGAGTAATGAAAGCTACTCCTAAGTTTAAGGCCTGAGCATTTGGGTGGGTAGGAGTGCCATCACAGAGATGAAAGAGAAATCTAGATTTCCATTTGGGCAAGGCTGGGTTGAGATTTCTTTTAGGTTCCGGAGGCTCCAAAGAAATTGCATGTACCCTACACTTGCATACTCCCAAGAAATACGGGCTCCATTTTCTCTGGCACTAAATTCTCCAGAAGAAATGTTGGCAAAGCACCATTCTAACTAAGACATAGTAGAGTGCTCTCAGTTCTAGGGCCAGCCCATTTTACTATTGTTAGGATTATTGCAAGAATTCATCCCTTTGGTTTAGTAGAATTTGTTCTCTTTGGAAATTCCTTCTTTGAGACTTCATCCCACCACTGGACTGAACACAATAGATCTAGTCTCCCATTTAATGGCTTCTAGTAATTCTACACTTGCTAATTGGGACCAACCCTCCTACTGAAAATTAGAACAGTTGAACAAAAATGCTTTAAAAAGCTATTGAAGTTATGAAGAAGTTCCATGCAAACATCTAGGAAAAAATAAAAATCCAGAAAGGCAATTTTGGTAGGGGTGGCTTTTTCTCTAAGAGCAGATGTTGCCTCTGGATGAGGGGTAATGGGACTAATTAGTACTCCCCTGGTTTTAAGCTTCCTTTGGGTAAACAAACAAAAGTTGGAGTCCAGAGACAAGCTAGGGGGAGTGATGGGGAGCTAGTAAACACCCATATTTTAGGCTACAACCCTAAAGGACTATACCCTAGAAATAAAAGTGAATCAGAAATAGACCAGCCTCCCTGGCCAGGGACTCCGTTAGAGCATCGTCCCGATAGATGCACAAGGGTTTCAGGTTTGATTCCTGGTCAGGGCACATACAGGGGTCAACCAATGAATGCATAAATAAGTGAAACAACAAATCTCTCTCGTCAATCAAAAAATAAAAGTTTTAGGAGGGGGGAGTCAATTGGGGGAAAAGGAGACATGTAAAACTTAAGACATTAAAAAAAAAACAGAGCTAAATAAATAAAAAATGAATAAATAAAATTTTCAAAAGAAACAAATAAACCAGCCCTGACATGGGCACCTACAATTTATCCAAATGAAACTTAAAATCTCAAGTGATAAGGCTAAATTAGGTGATCCCTAATTGCTAGTTACCCTGGTTTCTGACAGAATTAACAAAAACCCTTTCTAGATAAAGATAACATCATCTTTGGTCTTCATTTTTTCACAAAAAATTTTAGGTACAATGCTGAGAACATAATAAAAAAATTAGGTTTATGAAATTCTAAGAAAAAATGCTAGATAACAAATAGAAAGAGCCAAAGATAGAATCAGATCTATAGGGTATCCAGTTATTGGACTTACTAGATAAGGACTTCTAAATAACAATGCTTTTTATGTTCAAGAAGATAAAACATGGGATTGAAAAATTTATCATAAAACTGAAAATATAAAAAATAACATAAAATAAAATGGAAGTTCTATAAATGAAAAAACACATAATAAAAGTTCAAATAGATAGGGTTAATAGCCCCCCTCCCCCCCAAAATAAGTCAGTTAATTGGAGTCCTAGAAGGAGAAAAGAGGCAAAGGAGCAGAGGAATATTTAAAGACACAAATGGCTGAGAATTTTTCAAAATTGATGAAAAACATCAATTGCTAAATTAAAGAAGTCTAAAAATTCAAAGAATGGCATCACCTCTGCTACAAGTTTTCTTCATGCACAGTAACTCGATTACATTCCATAAATGGCATTGAATCCAGATTCTTTATCTCCATGCACTCGTACATCTGGTCTGCATTCCTCCTCAAATGTGGTGTCATCAGTAAAATCCATTACTTCAGATGCAGCTTGACCATGATCAAGCACAAATGATCAACTCACCCCTAACAGGAACTATAAACATCTATTAAAACAACCTATGTTTGCAACTATTTCATTTTCATAATCTCATCTCTATCTTCTATACTTCCACTTCACCTTTAACATTTTAGCTCTTCTATACAAAAATAACACAAATGTTTACCAATGCTCTGCTGAAATTAAATGTTCTAACTTTGCTGAAGATGTGCCCTCCATGTAACATTGATAAAAAGGAAATAAGGTTAGTTTGGTGTGACATGTTCTTAATGAGCCTATGCTGATGACTAGAAGAAACCACAGGATTTTCAAGATGCCAACAAATCACCTATTTAACAATATATTCTGGCATTAACCAAGGGTCAACACAACTCAACTAACATATAAAGTTTATTGAAGCAAATATTGCCCTATTTAACAAAAATAAGTGTATAACCTGACCATCTCAAATATACTTGAAACTTTTTCAAGCATTGCTGATAATGAGATAAATCATGTGCAGGTCCTTTCACACACTGGGATATAATTCACCTGAGCCCAGACACCCAAAATGATCTCCATGGGAACTCTCTTACAAACTCATCACAGACCCTGTTCCCAAGTTATGTTTTCTCTCCATGCTTGATCTATGCGTCCTAAGCTAGCACAATGAGTAAGAGTTGACTCCACAAAGTGGGTCATCCTTACAGCTCCTTGAAGCACATGGAAACTGCGTCCTCTGCCTGAAATGTCCCCTCCTCCCCAGCCTGCCCCCTCCACAGCCTGGCTAATTCAGTCCTCACTCCAGATGCAGCACACATGCCCCATCATTGTCTGGGCAGTTTCCTTGTCTCCTAAGTCTGGGTTAGGGGCTCCTCTCTGGAATCATCTGGCAGCACCTGTGTCTTCCCCACATTCTAACATGCACAAATTGTACTGTAATTTCCCTTCTCTTCTTTGTAGTCTTAGCTGAACTGCATGCAATTTGAGGGCAAGGGCCAGTTCTTAAGCACTGAGTCGTATGCACTAATGTGTAACATAATGCCTGGAATATGTGACAATTAGAAAATTGGTTTTTGAATTAATGTTGAAAATATTAGAAGCTGGGTGGCAGCTAAAATTCAATAAGGAGGAGGAACAATGGTGGGTGCAAAAACAGACAGTTTACAATTCCAGGAAGAAGACCGAAATATCTGAGGTCCATTTTTATTGGCTGTGGGCTCTGGGACACCCGCATCAGTGCAAAATCAATGTGATTTAAAAGGCCCTGGGGATAATCATGGCTGTGCCTGATGACTCAGTCACAAGAATGCTAATCTCATTATCATTTTAATATTAATAAGTGTTTATTTAATGTAATATTATTTTACTATCTGTATAATTACTATATGGTTAGACATAATATAATGATAACTGATTTGATTTATTAATACATAAAATAATTTTAATAATTATTTTCAGAAATATCCAACCCTAGGGCATTGGTTAAATTAATCAAAGTGCATCAGTACAATGTAAGAGTGTATATATGCAGAAATTTTTAAAGATTATGTAATTGTGTATATATTTAAATCTATATATAAAAGACTAAGTGACCATCTGACCGGTCAGTAGGTATGATGCACACTGACCACCAGGGAGCAGATGCTCAAAGCAGGAGCTGCTGAGCAACTGCAACTTTGCAGAGTGCCTTCTCACACTCCACGACTCCCTGGGGGATGTTTCATCCCAATCCCTGCAGGCCAGGCTGAGGGACCCTGCCTGCCAGAGGGACCCCACTCATTCTCCAGGTGTGGCCAGCCAGCCGGGAAGGGACCCTGGGAGGTTGGCTCCAGGGCGTGTCCAGCCCATCTCACCCAGTCCCACCCCATTGGCCACCTTCTAATTAATTTCCTTTCAATGTACACAAGTCAGTGCACCGGGCCACTAGTGTATTTTATAATGAATTATTAAAATAAAAAGTAATATATTACAAGTTGCAAATCAGTACATATAAATTGAATATAAAAAATTTTATATAAAATGAAAGTGTTCATAACTTTATTTACAGGTAATTCAATTTTTTTCTTAACACTCACCTGTGTTTTCTGAAGTTTGTTCAATGAACATGTGATATATTTCAGAATGAAAATAAAAGTATAATTTCGTAAAGTTTTAGGGTCAGTGCCTACCATATCTTCTCACCTATTTACTGGGTTATTGTGAGGTTCAAATGAGATAATTACACATGAAACGCCTGATGAATTAAACAAACGTTTTGAAACATTGTTATTAACTATATCAATATGACCAATGATATTTTTGGTGATTTGGTCCTAGACAGAACAAACCCCATCACATAGAGGGTGTAGTATCCAAGGTGGCGAGGAGTCCCTGGGTTCCCGGGTTCCCGGGTTCCCTCCCTGTGCAGCCCTAGGAACGAACCTGCAACCCGGAGGGGCTGTTCCCTGACCCTCGCCCTTGCCCAGTCTCTGGGCACAGCCTCCGCGCCAGTCTGCAGACAGAGCCTTTGTGATTCTGTCGACTCCCTTCTTTATCAACACTGACTTCATCTTTAAAGGCCAATCCCTTGGATTTGTTCAAAGATGTATGGGTTTTAAAACCTGAGCCAGCTTTCCAGAAAGCGCTTCCCTTCCCTCCATGGGCTGGCCCACTGCTCATTTAGGCCAGAGGAAATTTACGCATCTCTTCTCACCACCTTGCCTCCGTCCTTGCTAATTCCCTAATCATATTGAATTATTTGGAGTTTACTGTGTCATCCCTGGTCACCTATAGATTCCCTCACTTCATTACTCCTTGCCCAAATTGTCTTTGGAGGGCTCCTGTGACAGATTTATATTCTGAGCAACAGACAGGAATGCGTTTCTCTGCTTTTCCTTTGCTTGTACCACATAAACATGTCCTGGGACACCCCTGGGCAGGAGTCGGGCCAGACCTGTTCACAGAGGGGCTCTCAGAGAGGACTCCTCTGACAGGGAGTGGCCAGCAAGGGAGTGGGGGGCTCCCACAAAGGCCTGGTTCCTGAGAGGTGGGTTTAAATTTCAACATGCCTCCTGATAACCGAACTTTTTCATTGTTTTGTAGGAACATCTATTATAAAATTCATCTATTGGAGTTCCTGATGTCTGAGAGAAGCTATTTCAATTTTGAATTTCAAACAGTACCTTCATACATGTGCACCACACATCAGCTAAATTTATCACACAGAGCATGCCCATGACCGATTAGCAATTTAGCAGAAATAGATCCATGTTGAAAGTTTTCTAGTACATTTTTTTTGTAATTATTAAGCCTCCCAAAGTCAAATGCAGCTGCTGATTTGTAGTTTTTCCATCAAAACTCCTTCTCTTTAATGATAAGGAGTATTATTGATATTGATGTTATTGTTGCTATTGTTCTCTTGCATGGAAGCTTGGCATGAGATAAGATTCTCGCATGGAGGAGTTATAGTCTCGTAGAAAATATGGGTATACAAATAAACATGTTATTCCATGACAAATACATCATGGAATTATATATAAAGCATTAGAGAATCACAGAAAAAGCAATAACTAAACTGGATGACTCTAGGAAGACTTTTGCTTGGAAAGGAAACATGTGTAATGGATCTTGAGGTAAAAGTGGAGTTAGCCCAGGAAAGAAGAGGCAGGGGAATGAATCCCAGAGGAGGAAACATCACCAGGAAAGGCGAGGTGGCTTAAAGGGACAAGCCTTCCTGGAGAAATGTTCCATTACCAAGGACACAGACAATCAGTAGCAGTTTTTCCAAAGTAAAGTAATGTGACCAGATTTCTTTTCTACATTTAAGGATGTGTGGTAGGTCAAATAGAGGCTGGTGGATGAAAGAATAGCTAGGAAGTAGGTGTAGGAGAGTGACAATAAGGACTTAAATTAGGGCCAAACACATATCCTTTGGACCATTGTTTAATTCCCAGTCTCATTACCTCATATTAGGCTTTAAAATTCAAATATCAGCTCTACCACTTATTAACTGCATAATTCTAGACAAATTATTGAATATTGCTCATCCATATAATGGTATAATAACATCTATTTAATGGGGTTAAGGTGAGGATTGGGTTAAATTATGTTTTAAAAAATCTCATTTCTATTATCTTGGAAGACAAACAACCAAAAAGTGTCACTTCTCTTCTAATCAATAAGAATGAAAAGCAAGAGATTTAAGCCCAAATACAATACACCTACATGAGAGTATGACTGGAACATGAATGGTTGTCATGCCATTGAAGTTGAAACACCTTGCACACTTCCAGACAGTTTCAATAAAACGTCATTACAATAGATTCCATGACAAAACTGGTATAACCATCTTGTTCATGCCTTGCTTCAGAAAGATGGTGTTCAATCAAGTTCATTTCTTCCCATCAGGACCCAAAGGGTTTCCTCATCAATCTGCTCTCCAGGGTTGACAGGGCAGCACCACCCACTGGAACAACAATGCCCCAAATCTGCTCAAAGACGCTCCAGGGCCACAACCCAACCATATTCTGTCCTCACCTTAATCAACGATGCATTTGTTCACGCATCATCATCTTCCCCACTGCTCACACCTCTAGAGATGAACTTTTGCAAGCAGGGATGTTATGGTGCTCCATGCGGTACTCCAGTGGACACCACAGTGTATGTGGGTGGAATAAATGAGGGGATGAGTAACTCTGTAAAGTACACAGAACTCTGCAAAGGAACTGAAATGACATTTCATCAGAGAGGACATACAAATGGCCAACAAGTACATGGAAAGGTGCTCACCATCAATAATTGTCAGGGAAGCACAAAACAAAACCACCATGACATGTTACCTCACATCTGTTAGGATGGCTATTATCAAAAAACCAAAAGATAACTAATGTTGGTAAGAAAAGAGAACCCTGGTTCACTGTTGGTGAGAATGTAAATTGGTGCATCCACTATGGCAAAACAGGATAGGGGCTCTCCCAAAAACTTTAAGTACAATTACCATACTGTATATTAAAAAAAATGAAATTAAGATCTCTAAGAGATATTTGAACTCCCATGTTCATTGAAGTATTATTCATATTAGCCAAGACATGGAAGCAATGTAACTGTCCATCAATGGATGAATGGATAAAGAAAATGTGTTATGTACATACAATGAAATATTTATTACTCAGAACTAAAAAAAGGAAGAAATCTTAATTGTGCACATGGAACCTGTATAATTTTGTTAACCAGTGTCACCCTATAAATTCAATAAAAAGGAAAAAATGAAATTTATTCTGAAATAAAGAAAAAAATAAAAACAAAGTAAAAGTGGAATTATTTTTTAAATATATTTTATGTGTTGTTTTTTATTGATTTTTATAGAGAGGAAGGAAGAAAGATAGAGAGATAGAAACATCAATGAGAGAGCAACATTATCATTAGTATGCCTCCTGCATGCACCCCTGCTAGGAATTGAGCCTGAAACCTGGGCATGTCCCCTGACTGGGAATCAAACTGGTGACCTCTTGGTTCCTGGGTCGATGCTCAACCACTGAGCCACACCAGCAGGGCAAAATTATTTTTTAAAACTCAATTAATCAAAAAATGCAGTATAGAGAAAAGGTGGAACAAAAATATATGCGACAAATGGAAATCAAAAATCAATTGGGTAAATTTAAAGCCAATGATATTGATACACTAAATGTCTAAATGACAAATGGTCTGAAGACTCTGACTAGAAAACAGTTGTCAGACTGAACAGAAGATGCACCATGCAACTATGTGCTGTCCACACAAAGCCCATACTCTAAATAAAAAGACGTAAACAGGTGGGGGCCCTAGCTGGTTTTGCTCAGTGGATAGAGCATCGGCCCTTGAACAGAAGGGTCCTGGGTTTGATTCTGGTCAGGGGCATGTACCTCGATTGCAGGCTCCTACCCTGCCTGGGCCCTTGTGGGGGCACTGGACAGGACATGTGCAGGAGGCAACCAATCGATGTGTTTCTCTCACATCGATATTTCTGTCTTTCCCTCTCCCATTCTCTCTAAAAATCAATGGAAAAATATCCTAGGGTGAGGATTTAAAAAAAAAAAATGTAGACAGGTGGAGAAAGGCATAACATATTAATACTGACCACAAAAAAAGAAGTAACTAAAAAATCCTGCCATTTACAACAACATGGATGAATTAAGGGACATTATACTAAATGAAATAAGCCAAATACAGAAGGACAAATACTACTTTGATACCACTTACATGAGGAATCTGAAACAGTAAACTCAGAACAGAGCAGTACCAGGGGCTGAGGAAGAGGAACAGGGAGGTCTCAGTCAAAACATGCAAACTTTCAGTTATGCAGACCAGTGAATCCTAGAGATCCAGCACATAGAGCGTATCTATAATAATAAAAGTGTAACATGCTAATTAGACCAGACGTCCTTCTGGACAAAGCCTCAATCGGCGGGGGCCAAGGCAGCAGAGGCCCCCCGCTGCGGCAACGGCGGGTGGGGGCTGCGGCCAAGGCCCTTGTACGAATTTCGTGCATCGGGCCTCTAGTAGTTAATAACAGTCTACTCTACTGATGCTCAAAATTCATGTTCATGTCACAAAATAATAATGATAATAATAGAATAAATAAAGGAGGAGGAAAGAATGTGACGGATATGTTTATGTTATGGATTGTGATGATGGTTTCAAAACTTATCTCCAAATTCATCAAGTGGTACAGGTTCAAAATATATAGTTTTTTGTATGTTACACCAAAAAGAAAAGAAAAAAAAAACATAGAAAGCATATTAATGTCCTCCCCATTGAAGACATCAGGAAAACAACGCAGAGGGAATCACTGAGTTGCCTGAAGCCTAGACCCAAACCAACAGACTCCTGTTCTAGGTCCTTCCAGAGCCCTACATTCTCCTCTCCTGACGGGGTGTGGAGCAGGGCGCCAGCGGCAGCATCCACCTCCCTGTAAGGCCTCCAGATGGAATGGACTTGGGCTCCTCTGTGGAAGCTGAAGACAGTGCCATGGAAACCCTGGGAGCTCCTGCTACCCCTAGTGATTACTCCCAGAATGCACTGGGATCTGCAGGGGGCCGTTCCCTGCCACTGAAGCTTGGAGAGACTGAATTTCCAGAGGCATAAGAGAGGCCTTCTATCGCCGCCCCCCACCATGAAGTATTGCAATTGGCCCTGTCAGCTTGGTATTTGAAAGAAATGGGTCAGGCAATGGGGCTGGATAAATCACAGCAATTTGAAATGTCGCTTTGTTCTATCGCATTTGAATGTCTTCCATGTTACAATGGATCTCTCCTTGCCCAAGCTAAATTGAATCCCTCTTTTTCTATTGTTGGAGGGTAAGGTTTCTGGTGCACTAATATTTGGATCTTTCCCAAAAGCCTCCTCTCCCCACCCCTCTCAGCAGGCTCCCCCCTCTCTCTTGCCAATCACAAGAGAGACTTCTGAGTTGTTACCAGTGTGCAAAACATCTGCTTTTACTATTTGGCATAGTGTGGGGTTGGGGTGACAGGGGATTTGATTGGCCTCGCAGGACTTATTATATTTGATACATGGTGTGTCAGACTTGGTTGGGACCCCTCCCCTCACTTGTTCCCATGCTCTGCATTCAACCCTGTTGTCAGGTTTCTGTTTCCAAGGTCTAGGGTTCTAGGGTTAACTGTCCTTTCCCTGCCAGTGCCTCCTGGTCCCTCCCCCTCGCGCTCTCTGCCTCAGTAAACATGAGAAGCTGCCAGCTCTTTTGTTCTTGGTCATCTTCTGGGGCTTCAGGGAAGACGGTGTCTATGAAAGCAGCTTCTGATTTACAGGCCACCTCCTCACGCTCAGTCAGAGCCAACATTCCTCGGTGCTGTGTCCACATGTGTGCTTGGCCGGCCCAGTGTCCATCCAGACAAAAGGGATGTGGCTCTGGGATGCAGCAAAATCAGCTGCCTGGAGCTTGGAATGCCCTCCTCCTCCCCTCTTCTGTGTCTTTTCTGAATTTCCCTACCCAGCTCAACGCTCACCTCACTCAGGAGGCCTTTCCTGACCTTCCTGCCCACCATTCCCTCCTATCACCTTTAATCACTGTGCACATTACTCGTTTGGCTCCTGCCTGGCTGCCTCTCACATCACTGGCTGATCTTTTCCATGGTACTGAGAAAGGGCCAGCCAGGGCTTAGTCATAACTGGGGATGAATCTCCACGGTACCTTTCATTTGTTTGCTTGGCTGTTGTAACAAAGCACCACAGACTAGGAGGCTTAAACAGCAGGAATTTATTTCCTCACAGTTCTGGAGGCTGGAAGTCTAAGAGCAAGTTGTTGGTGGGGCTGGTTTCTTCTGAGGCCTCTCTCCTTGCCTTGTAGATGGCTGTCTTCCCCATGCTCTCACATGGTCTTCCCTCTACATGTGTCTGTATCCAAATTTCTTCCTCTTACAAGGACACAAGTTGTACTAAATTAGGGTCCACTCTAATGGCCTCATTTAACCTTACTTGGGTCTTTAAGATCCAGTCTCCAAGTACAGTCACATTCTAAGGTCCTGGGGGTTAGGCCTTCAGCAAATGAGTTTTAGCGGACCAGGCAGCCTATAAGCTGCCTTCCATTAGAGCAGGGCTTTGTAACCTGAAGTTAATGTTACATCATCTGTAAAATAGAGTTAATAATATTTTGTAAGGTTATAAAGATTAAGCAAAATCGTGCATGTCAAGACCCTGGCACCAAATAAGTTTCAAAAGACAAGTTTCTTTTCTACTGTCCTCACCCTAGCTTGGCCTCCATCTTCTTGGGGGTAGGGACTATGCATTTTCATGTCAATCAATTAATAAATATTTGTTTCCTGCATTTTAATGCAGATAGGTTAGGTACCTTATTGACGCCTGGGGGTCTCCCTCTCTGCTCTAGTTAACTGTTACCTCTCCAACTGAAACACAGTAGACAAGGGAGCACAATGTAATGAAGGGGAGAGGCAGAGTGGCTGTGAGTGCCAGCTCTGGAATCGGTCTTTGAGTCAAGTTACTAAAGTTCCTCTGACTCCATTTCTCATCTAGGAAAGAAGGCTGAGTGAGGCACCCAGCAGGACTGTAGCATGGGTTAGGCGAGGGAACCCTGAGTGCAGCGACCAGCACACAGCCATTCCTCTGCGACGAGAGTTGCTGCTATTTCACTGTCGGGCATGTTTAGCATTGTCTGCAAGAATCTGAGCAGGCCAACTTGCCTATTTGATGTGCAAACCAAATGAAACAAGAAACTTGGATAATGTTTTGTCCTGTAAACAGGGTACTTGGGTCTAGCCTGCCTTTGTTGAAATTGGCAACTGTCCACCTGTCATCAAATAAATCCCCAGTATGCTGTGTCTTTCATGGCCAAATTACCCACCCTTCAGTCTCTCTTTTAGGCTGAGGTCACCAAAGCCTTTGTGAAATTTCAGCAATGTCAGCTTTTAGGCTAGCACTGGCCGAGAACAGTCTGAGCAATGGCATTCAGAATAGGTAGGTCTTGGGGGAGGGAGGGAGGTTGGAGTGTGCCTGCAAGTTAAGGAGTCCCCAAGACCACCCTCGCTTTTCACACCAATTGCACGTCTGGAGTCTCCAAGACTACCCTAGGTTTCAGTAGTTCACCAGGACCCACAGAAATCACTAAGAGCTGATGTGCTCACAGTTATGGTTTATCACAGTGCAAGCATCCAGATGAGAACCAGACAAAGGAAGAGCACATGGCAGAGTCCAGAAGAGCTCATAGGTGCCATCAGCCTCTCCCAGTGGACCCATGCACACCATAACTTCTCCTGATGATGTGTGACAGTGCACACTGAGTATTGCCAACCAGGGGAACTCACTTGAGCCTCCATATCCAGAGTTTGTGTTGGGGCTTCCTCAAGTATATGTGGTTGATGATGTGACCAACTGCATGCTGACTTTAGTCTCCAGCCCCTCCAGAGGTCAAGCTGATATCACATAACCCAAAGCCCCATTATAAATCCCATTACATTGGGACATGCCAAGGGCTTAGAGAACACCTTCCAGAAGCTGAGGGCAAGGACCATATCTCTTCTGGGTTAAATTAATTTTTTACTACACAGGCCTCTCTTGGCCTTTGACCAAGGGTCTCTTACAGCTAAATAAACATATTTGTCTGAGCATCTACATTCAATATAGCATTTATATCATGGATACATCAATAATATCAGTATAAATATGTCTAACATTTGGAGGAGCCAATGTGAGGGATGTATCGATTTGTACCCTGGATGGGGCCCCAACTAATCCATTCTATAAAGTCATTGCAAACATTTTCATATTTTTGTGCTAATTTGATTGGTCCTTATTCTACCACTATTTGTACCTTATAGTAAACTTGTGCAGAACTATTTGGCATAGAAACTAGCTGATGATTAGCTAAATCCAGCTCTGCCTCAGGCCAGTTATTTTCTATATTATATCCTGAGGAAGATTTAACTCAGTCTGCCAGTACATTTGATTATCAATCAATATCAGCATTATCATAAGATGTGTTCACATAATGCAGTTGAATCTTATCAACAATGCCAGTGTTAACCCTATATCACAGTATGGTAATGAATGTAAACTGGAAATATCAGTCAGAAGACATTGGTACATTATTAGTCTCACTCATTAGCAACTGGTCTATCAATTCATCATCATATCAGAAGACCAAACTGTCTTCCAGAGAAATGCCACTCAGGTTTGTAGACTTCCATTCAACCTCATTAAATTCCAAAAGTAAGAGTGATCTTAGCATGATATGGCTTAACCCTTTCAGGCATCTGAAGTGAGATAAAAGAAAACACCATCTTTTCTTCTTAGCTTCTATTGAAGCACTATTGTAATATTAGATTTCCCTTATTGCATAACCCATATTTATTCATTCATCTACTCTCAGCTACTATTCCTCCTTCTCTCCATTTACCATTTATTTTTACTTCAAATTTTCCACCTTTGGAAGGGTTAGGCTACTATGTTGGTCTAGATTGCCAGCTGCAATAGCAGCCTAGCAAGTGATTCCCCCTCAGCCCACTCTCCTGAAATAGGGTAAATTTACATAGACATAACTAGTAGACAACCTCAACCACTGAGCATGGAGCTTCATTCAGAGTCAACACCAATTTTGCCAGAAGGAGCGAATCACAATGCCCCATAAGCTATAAATTTCAGTTATCCTAAGTTTATTGCTTAGGAATTATCTCTGCTTCTGGAACCCACAGTTGCAGCCCGGGCCCTGGCACCACTGAATCAGGTATAGAAAAGAAAGTAAAAATGATGCAGGGAAAACAAAGTTGCTGTAGGGAAGAATTGTTTAATTGTACCTGCGTTCTCCACCACCCCCAACCCTCTTCCTGGATGGGGCCCCAAAAATGGTGCTTATCAGTGAGAGGCCTGATACAGAGTACAAAATGATCCATCTCCTCTTTCTCCCACATCACTGAGTACACAGCTTGTGAGAGGAAATATGTGCTATTCACCATGCATGTATTTCGTACTGATCAGATGCCGGCCATCATCCCCTGATGTATTTAGAGAGAAAATGGGGCCTGCATATGAGAGAGAGTGGATCAGCTTCCCTTGTTCTGAATATTGAGGGGTCTGGAAAGAGTTCCTGGGAGGTGAGTCTTAGGATAGTGTGATAGACAATATAATGCCCCCCAAAGAAGTCTACATCCTAATCCCTGTGAATGTGTTATCTTACATGATAAAAGGGACTTTGCAGATGTGGTTTAATTAAGGATCTTGAGATGGGAGATTATCCTGCATTATCCAAGTGAGCCCAATGTGATCACAAGGGTCCTTGTAAAGGCAATATAGAGGCAGGAGAGTCCATCTGAGAAGGAGATGTGACCAGGGAAGCAGAGGTCAATATAGACATTTGAAGTGCTATACTTCTGTCTTTGAAGATGGAGGAGAGGCCATGGACCAAGAAATGCAGGTGGCCTTAAGGAGTTGGGAAGGCAACAAACCCCAGAACTGTAAGGTAATAAATTGTCTTGTTTTAAGCCACCCAGTTTTTGGTACTTCATTAGAGAAGCAATGGGAAATGGACAGCACCAGCTGGGGAAAGGTAGGAAGGAGCCCACACACGACTGTTTTTTTCTGTGGTCTGACAGGGTCTGTACATAGAATGAGAGAAAAAATAGGGGTGCTTAGTATGTCGTTCATAGCCCCACAGATAATATCTGATAAATCCTCATACCCCATAAAATTTTAAATGTGGGCAATTTTTATGAAAGAGATGGTCTAAGGATCTATGGCCCCTGAAAGGTTGAGAGGTGCTACATTAGGAGAAGAGAAAACCTGAGCTGAGGAAGAGCTCTGAAGTTGTTAGAGAGAGATGATGTCAGGAGTCAAATGGAGAGACTATTGGACTGTTATACCCGAAAATCAAAATGGAGGGGAGACACCGGGTAGGCCTCGGGCTGGGTTTTGTTGGAGAATGGCCTGTCCCTCATGGGGGGTTGAGGATATGATGCTAGTTTAACAGAGCTGCATAAGGAAGAGAACAGAACTTTAGCTTCAGACATCCTGGAAAACAGAAATTGAATTCCACCCACTATATGCAGAAAAATAGACACCCAGTACTTCAAGGAAACATAAAGAAGCAGCTATCATCTCAAGTTGCCTTTTACTCTTGTCCTGAAGCAAGTCTCATACTTGGATCCAGGAAGGCAAGACATTTGTGTCAAGACATCTCTCCAAAACACCCCTGTGAGCCATGGTTTCCCAGTCCCATCAGGTCCACGCCTGGGATGTGGGTCAGCTCGGAGTTAGTGTGGGAAACAGGCTCCCAAACGTTCCTGGAGGCAAAGGGGAGAAGGTGTCCTGTTTGCTTACTGACTGCTAAGTTATCATTTCATGGCTTAAGTATCTATAAATCAAAACCACATGTTCTATTTTAATCTAAATGGACAAAGTATTCCAAATTAAAGGAAGGCATGTCTGAGTACAGAGTGGTCCAAAATGTGGCATTTGAAAACTCTCCAGGGATAACTGGTGGCTTCCAGAATGCAAGGGGAGGGGAAGGCAATGAAGTGAAAGCCACTTCACCAAGTGTCTCTCTCTAGCTGATGCCCAGGCAATCTTGGAAAGAGGGATCCTTAAGGAAGGTCACCAAGGGAGGTGACCACATTAGGACTCTTCTAGTTAGCGACTTCAGATACTCAGGTGTGTGGGGGCTAGTGGACAGTGCCACTGGCATTATTCAACCTAGACCACATGAGCAATTGACCCACAACTGTGTTAAACACACTCACAAGAGGTTGCTTAGTATGACTTTAAAACAAAAATAACTGGAGTGTATGTGAATGTGTTGTGTGTGTTTGTAGTGTATGTGGGGTGGGGTAGGAGTGGAGAGATGGAGTATGTGACAGAAGAGGGGCCCTTCTCCACTAGAAGAGAGAAAATGTGTTTTCCCCATACATAATAGTTTTTCCATAAAGTCACAAAAATATTAGCTTGGAAATCTGGTCTAATTGACTTGCCTAATGGGCTGGCAAGGACTCCAAAGTGCAAAGAGGTGAAGGACTCTGTCAGGTCCCAGGGGAGTGGACTGAGCCTATTCTAAATGTGGAAATCTAAGGAAGGCATCAATGGGCTGGCATTAGCTTTCTCACCTGGGGCATTTGCACTGGCTGTTTCTTCTGCTCTGACCGCTCTTTTACAGACATCTTCGTGGTTCATTCTTTCATTTAATTCAGGTCTCTCTCACATGTTGACTTCTCAGAGAGGCCCTCCCTGACTACCCCATCTAATACACACACAAACGCATGCACACACACACACACACACACTCACACAGCGCCTTGCAAGCAGTGGAGGCTTAATGCATATCTGTTGAGAGCTAGTGAATGACCAGCTAATGATGGCTCACTGTGGTCCCTTCCCAGATAACAGCTGTGTGGCATTGAGAACTCCAGCACCTTAATCTCATATGGCTGTGCTATAGAAACTCAGGACATAGGAGCTGGGAAGACACTGGCCTCTACTCAAGGAGCTCATTATCTGGTTGATGATGCAAGGATTGTACACATGAAATGAATTCACTTAGCACAGCCTATCGCACTAAGCAATCAGGATCCCAAGGGAGGGATAGAAGACCATGCTGTTATGGGACAGCCAATACGGATGAAAAGTTCTGTGGCAAGCTCAGGAGAGAGAGGTCAATGTGGGCCAGGAACGTCTCCCATGTATGATCTAAGCCAGCCGTGGGCAAACTACGGCCCACGGGCCGGATCCGGCCCATTCGGCTGTTCTATCCGGCCCACGGAGCTGAAAGAGCAGAGGTTCTCTTGCTCTCCCCTCTGCTCCTTCACCAGCAGCAGTGTTAACATGTATTAGTTCACACAAACACTCCATCCATGCTTTTGTTCCGGCCCTCCGGTCCAGTTTAAGAACCTATTGTGGCCCTCGAGTCAAAAAGTTTGCCCACCCCTGATAAGCCCTGGCAGAAAAAACACACGCTAGTCACAAGGGTACCTAGTCACGTAGTCACATGGGTATAGAGGGCCAGGCAGGTCCTGCACAGGACACACAATCACACAGAACTCTGAACCAAGGTTCTACAGGAAGCTGGAACTTCGGTTCCAGCCAACTTGTAAATCCTTACACGAATGGCAAAATAGTATTGGTTTCCACTCCTTTACTGTTACTAATAAAGTCCTGTTTTTTCATTTAAACGTGCAATAGGAAAAAATATATATTTCTGGCCTCTCTCTACTTTCTAAGATACTTGAGAAAATTTTGTTTTCTCAGTTAGCCAGTTACACAGTATTTATGAGGTGCCTTTTCTGTGCTGAAGTTTTCTCTAGGCCCTGATGGTCCAGCTGTGAACCGGAGGCTGGAGCCTCATCTCAGGGTTCTGCTGCCTGTGACTATGGGCCTCGGGGAACAAGAGCGATGGCTGGCTTTCATGGGCTCTCTGGAAACATGCTTCCCAAGGATTTACTCTTGGCCTTTGGGGACTCCAGAATTTTGCATTTTCTTCATGTATGTTATACGCTAGGTAATTGTTTAACTGAAAAATAGAACATAGAAACAATTAATTGTCCCCAAAGAAGGCTTGGGTGCAGACATCCCAGGAGGAGCTCGAGGTGCTAACAATCTAGGAAAAAACACATTTGCTAGATGTTACCATTAGGGGAAGCTGGGTGGAGGGTGTATTTAACTCTCTGTCCCATGTTTAAAATTTGCTATAAATCTAATGTTATCTCCCAGCAAAAACAAAGTTTATTTTAAATAATACATTTGCTAAGTAATTTATAAGGGTAAGTGCAATTGCACGTGAAGACATTTGTTAATCATTTTATAAGCATCCAGTCACTTACATTTAAACAACAATTTTGTTCTACTTATCAACATTCCATTCAAATAAAGACTAATCATCAGAATCTGGGAAGGACATGTTAAACTATTCATATTTAAGAGGCCCAGTGCACGAAATTCATGCTTTTGGAGGGGGGGGGGTCCCTCTGAGCCCAGCCTGCACCCTTTCCAATCCAGGAACTCTTGGGGGATGTCTAAACCGGCAGTCAGACATCCCTCTCACAGTCCTGGACCACTGGCTACTAATTGCTCACCTACCTGTCTGCCTGGTCGCCCCTAACTGCCCCCTCCCTGCTGGTCTGGTTGCTCTTAACTGCCCCCCCCCACTCCAGCCTGGTCAACCCTTACTGCCCCCCCCCCGCCATCCTGGTCGCCCCCAACTGCACTCCCCCTCTGGCCTGGTTGCCCCCCCCCTCCATTGGCTGGTTGCCCCCAACTGCCCCCCCGACTGGCCTGGTCTCCCCTCACAGACCCCCGCCAGCCTGGTAGCCCCATACAGCCTGCTGTTCAGTTGTTTGGTCATCCCTCACTAACCCCCCTGCTGGTCTGGTTGTAGGCAGCCATCTTGTGAGGGCATGAGAGTTAATTTGCACATTACCTCTTTATTATATAGGATGGATATATATATATATTCTTTCTAATAAAAGAGAAACATGGTAATTAGCATATGACCGCTGCCCTTCCCATTGGCTAATCAGCAAGATATGCAAATTAACTGCCAGCCAAGATGGCGGCCGGCAGCCAGGCAGCTTGAAACTAACATGAGGCTTGCTTGCTTCAGTGACGGAGGACTGCAACGTTCCCCGCCTACCTTGCCGGCCTCTGAGCTTGCAGTTTAAGAAACATTGTAACAAATATAGTAGCTAAACAAAACCCCAGAAACCTGCTTTCAGCGAGCTGGGATCTCAGAGCTGGAGTTATACATTGTTTCGATTATAGAAGGAAACAAACCAGATACCTCCTTTCAGCAGCAGCAGAGGCCTCAGAGCTGGAGCCTTAGAGCTAAAGCTGGCCCAGAATAAAAAAAGAAAAGAAAAAAGGAGCGGTTGGGAGCTTCCGTCACCCACCAGCCTGAAAACAGCCCTCAGCCCCTCACCCAGACTGGCCAGGCACCCCAGTGGGGACCCCCACCCTGAAGGGTGTGTGACCAGCTGCAAACAGCCATCATCCCCTCACCCAGGCTGGCCAGGCACCCCAGTGGGGACCCCCACCCTGATCCAGGACACCCTTCAGGGCAAACCAGCCAGCCCCCACCCATGCACCAGGCCTCTATTCTATATAGTAAAAGGGTAATATGCCTCCCAGCACAGGGATCAGCGGAGCCGTGAGGCCTCCAGGCACTGGGATCAGCATGACAGGGGGCAGCGCCCAAACCCCCTGATGGCCCTGTGGCTCTGTATGTGACAGGGGGCGGGGCCACAACCTCCCTATTAGCCCTGCTCTGTTCCTGACAGGGGAAGGCGCCCCAACCCCCTGATCGGCCCTGTTCTGTGCCTGATAGAGGGGAGCTCCTCAACCCCCTGATCGCCCTGCGGCTCTGTGTGTGAAAGGGTGCGGCGCCCCAACCCCCCACCCCATGGACCCTTCTCTGTGTGTGACGGGGTAGAGCCATAACCTCCCCATCGGCCCTGCCCTGAGTGTGAGAGTGGCGGTGCCCCAACCCCCTGATCGGCCCTGTTCTGTGGGTGATAGAGGGTGGCGCCCCAACCCCCTGATCGGCCCTGCTCTGTGTGTGACAGGGGCGGTGCCCCAACTCCCCTGATGGGCCCTGCTCTGTGCGTGACAGGGGGTAGCTCCTCAACCCCCTGATGGGCCCTGCTCTGTGCGTGACAGAGTACAGAGCCCCAACCCCCCTGATGGGCCCTGCTCTGTGTGTGACAGGGGGCAGCGCCCCAATCCCCTGATGGGCCCTGCTCTGTGCGTGACAGGGGGGAGCTCCCCAACCCCCTGATTGACGCTGCTCTGTGCATGACAGGCGGTGGCGCCGCAACCTCCCCATCGACCCTGCCTTGAGTGTGACAGGGAGCAGTGCCCCAACCCCCAACCGGCCCTACCCTGAGCATGACTGAGGGTGGCATCGCAACCTCCCAATCTGCCCTGCTCTGTGCATGACAGGGGGTGGGGCCCCAACTCCCCAATCAGCCCTGCTCTGAGCCCGACCAGGGGCTGTACCTAGGGATTAGGCCTGCCCTCTGCCACCCGGGAGCAGGCCCAAGCCAGCAGGTCATTATCTCCCGAGGGGTCCCAGACTGTGAGAGGGCACAGGCCGGGCTGAGGGACCACCCCCCCCCCCCCGTCCCCCCCGAGTGCACAAATTTTTGTGCACCGGGCCTCTAGTATATATATATGGTATACTCAAATACATATACACATATTGCAGGGGTACATATACCCAATATTTTTCTAATAGAGATGCATAATCAAAATAAGCTGGAGACCACTGAGAAGTGTACACTAAACACATTGTAGCCTAAGAATTTGTCTGCAAGTCTATCTTCCTACTTGTCCTTAAGAAAAGAAATCTGCTTCTCATTGAGCCATGCGCATAGTAGGTCCTTGACTGTACTCATAGAGCATGGACTCCATACTCCTTTAGGCCACCTTTGTGCTTTGCAAGTGAAAGAAGTGCAGTTAACCTGGGGATCAAGTGCAAAAACAAACTCATTCCAGGTATGTGGAAAGCCTATCTCTGCCACTTATAATTGCATTCTGTTTTTTTTTTCTTTTTAAAATATAAATTGTTGTGGTTTATATATGTTTTCTTTTTTGAGATGCTTCATATTTTTTTAGAGAAGGCAGAACATAAATCATAAATAACTATAATAACAGTCTATGAAAAAAACAAACATGAGCTAAATAGCCTAAAAGGACAACTGCAATTGCAGAGGTTTGCTCAACCTACTTAGGAGAAGCGTAGCACTTTATAAGCAAGAAATTGCATCTGAACAATCAATGTTCTAATCATTGATTTTACGTGAACAAAGCCCATTTCTGTGGCAATGATTTGCTAGCCTAATGCATAACTGTTCCTGCTTGAACTGGAGGCAGCGACAGGTCTTTACCCCAAACCTGATGGTGCAGACTGCTCTGCTGTACTCCTTCCCCATCCCTCACCTGCAGGGCCCAGAGTGCTGCCTGCCCAGGTGGTACTTCACAAATATTTTGAATGATACAATATGGGGCATGGACGTGTCCTCATAGAAAACTTATTCAAAACTTCCATTTTTGGAAGTGAGGAAATTTGGACACAATAAAAAGAAGATGCCCCTTGAAGTCACCCAATAAGCTAATGCAAAGCTTGGATTAAAATGTGGCTTTTTAATGCCCTGTCTAGTGCTCTGTTAATATCAAAATCTCTTCCAATTGTTGGACTTAATATAATTTAGCTCTTTCAGTAATTCTCACTGTCCTTCATAACAATTAGCCCAAATTACTAGAGCTTTAGAGGGTTTATGATGATTTCATTTGCCCATTATTCTGGGCCATGGATTTCCTGTTTGTGGAGAGAAAGTGCCCATTTTCCACTTGTGCCCAGCTCTGACAGCTCCCTGACATGTGGGATGAGGAGAACTGACGAAGATCCCCCCTCCATGGCGGGGAACTCTGCGGCCTAATGATGTGAGGGACTGAACTAAGCATGGTCCTAGGAGCCAACCTCTTCATTCGATTGTCTGTGAAGAATAAACAACTATTGTTTTTCTGGGACCCATCATACTATTGTTGCCCCACAAGACACACTCCAGAATGGGAAAGCCCAGGCGACAACTGGTAATAATACAACAATGGGCTGTCCCCTCTTCAAGGGCGACTCCAGGAAAAATAATTACAGGCAGGGATGCTCTCCAAAACCCACAGATGGTTCCACCAGCTTTCCCCCCAGAGTTAGAGACGGGCCTGACAAACACCATCAGCCTCAAGGATATCAAAAGTGAAGAGAACAGGAAAAAGGAGGAAGATGAAGACATCGCTAACGGGACCAAAAGAGACTCCCAGGCAATGAGCAGCGGGAGGGGGGATTCTTGAGTGAAACAACATCACAGCTGACATCATTCAGGCAGGGCAAAGCGAGAAACAGCTGAGCTAGCAAAACAAGCTCCCAGCAGGCTCTAGAGACAGTCCCGCAGCACAAGATAATCCTGCAATAATCGTTCTTCTGCAGCACGGAAAATTCAGCAAAGCAGAGGCGGGATCTTAGTCAAATAAAAGATTTCTTCAAACACAGCAAAGCAGTATCAAGACCTTTACTCTCATTCTTAGGCCTGCATGGATTCTGTCTTCATCCAGAATGATCTGGAAATGGGAGGCGATAGTCAGCCAAACTGGGGAGACCTGGTTCTGAGCCTACCTGGCTACTTAGCTAAAGGAGGGAAGCTCACAGTTATTCTTATTTATTTTTTAAAAAGTTAGATTAGGTCCATGGTTTTTCAATCTTTGTTTTTGCCACACATTTTTTTTATTACCACATAATATTTTACACGGGAAATAAAAATTAAAACAGAACACAAGGGAGACCCCATGTTGAAATGTAAATAGCAAGTACAGAGCTTGGCTTATAGGAGCCACTCATCATCCTGATGCAGCTGTGGCCCTCCTTAAACCCCGATACATGGAGGGTTTGAAATGCTGGACTAGAAACTCAAAAAAGCTTCCTAGCCCTCAAGCTTGGTGACACCATGACCCTGAGAACTTATGGATTTGGGAGGATGGTAAGCCCACTATTGGCTACCTGACATGGGCTTTGAAGCGTGGGCCAAATGGGGCAAGGAAATGAGAAAGCAGAAAGTATTCTAGGCAAGGAGCAGACACAGCAAGAAGCAACCGAAGCGGCCATTCAGATGGAGTAAAGCATTTGAATAGTTACTGCAGACCCTGCAGTGTGGTGTGAGGGTGGGATCAGTGCTCCCCAGGAATGTTTGCTGCAGACCATTTTCATTATATCCTACCCAACAATGGGAAATGCTTCCTAATGAAATAACAAGGAAAGACAAGGGTGATAAAAACATAATTTTCAGCCCGGGCTGGTGTGGCTCGTTTGGAGCATTGTCCCATACACCAGAAGGATGGCAGGTTCAATTGCCAGTCAGGGCACATATTCAGGTTGTGGGTTTGATCCCCTGTCCAGGCACATACAGGAGACAACTGATTAATATTCTTCTCTCACATATCTCTCTCTCAATCTCTCTCTCCACTTCTCTCTCTAAAAATCAATGGAAAACATATCCTTGGGTGATGAAAAACAAACAAAAATATAATTTAGCTGGGCAGACAGCAAGCTAGCTCATCCTACCTCAGGTGTCTATGGGAGCCAAAGCCTATCCACCTCATCTGTGGGGGACAGGGGTGGCGGTCAGTGAAGGTCTGGTGCCTTTGCTGCATAATTGCTGCTCTTGTGATAGGTCACACAAATGGTTGTTCCCATTTAGAACTATACCAGTTTCCTGAAATAGGAATTCTCTCCTTTCCTTGGATAACTTCCAATTTGTCTGGAGAAAGCAGACATGTATTTCTGGGAAGAGAAAAATGCAATATAACATATGCAACATAACAACATTCAAAATAAGCTGTGGAGTCTGCGGATGACGTGGGTGTGTCATTGTGACATTGGCAGAGTAATTAGGCTGTAGGGACAAAGAATAGGCTTTGAGGAACAGGGCAGAGCTACCTTCTAATGGACTTCATGGTAACACAGGAGAAGAAACTCCTTGGAAAATAAATTTTTGCAAATCAGGAAGCAAATGCTCAGGTTCCACCCCCAGAGCTCACTGCTCTGGCTGGTACAGTGGGGTCACCCTTAACCTGATGAGTCTTCTCACACTTTGCAAGAACCTAGTGCGGTAGATTGTCTCCAAAGACGTCCATTAGCAATCCTGCTATCTCTGTATGTGCACAGTACTCCTCCCATCAAGAGACCGAATCTTTTCATCTCCCTTTGAACCTGGCGTGGCTTTGTGACTTGCTTTGCTCAGTTTTTAAATAACTTCAATTATAAAGTAGATATAAGTGAAGCCTCTCCGAATGAAGTGTTAGCTAAAATTCTCCCCAATGTTATTTCACCTCATCCCCCATTGAGACTGAGAGACACCCCTGGGATTGAAAACTACTTGCAATGGGGGTAATTTTCCCCAATAGCTACCTTTTCCAGGAGGTCATACAAGTGGAATCACGTAGTCTTTTGAGTCTGGATTCTTTCACTTCATCCAATTCATCCACATTGGTCCATCTATCAGCAGTTCCTTTCTTTTTCCATCACATGGATGCTACAGATTCCTTATCCATTCACCTGCTAATAAACATTTGAGATATTTTAAACACTGGTGGAAGTTTCCAGGAAATTTTAAGAGCCCCCTTTCTTGAGATTCAAAATTTACTTGGGTTTTCTGCGAGGGTGACAGAGGTAGAAGAATATCCCCAGCGACCAGGATCTTAGAGATGTTAGGCAACCATTTCACTTAAACCAACAATCTAGCTTTGAACTGATCATTTCTGGCAGCATACCATTTGCTGGATGTGGGAATTCTGCAAAAGTCAGTCTGCCCACTTCCCCACTTTGGAGAAGGTTGGCACCATCATGCACCATCAATGCTGATGAATTCCCAGACAGCTGTGTGACAGCATCAGTGTAACAGATAGGCCAGTGTCACAAAGCATGGGCGCCTTGAACCAAACTGGCTTTATCACATTTCACACTGTTTCAGGCCTCCCCTTCCCAGCAACAAATCTATGCAGGGCCCTGAAATTGATATGTTTGCTACAGAGCCCAGGAGGGCCCCCATCCAAAACTGTCTGGGCAGGACGTGCCTTAATTCTGCTGCCTGACATAGGCCTCCCGGTCACCTAGGAATTCGGGAGGCGATTGCAGATGTAGGGCATTCCTCTTCGCTTCTGGCGCCAGTGGTTTCACGGGCATCTTTTCCTGCTTGGCAGCCTCCAGGAAGCAGAAATAAAGTAGCCTGTGGACTCTGCCCATGGGATTGTAAGATATGTTCAGCCACTTGTAATGGGGCAAGGA
The DNA here is from genome assembly GCF_963259705.1 of Myotis daubentonii. Classification (NCBI taxonomy): domain Eukaryota; kingdom Metazoa; phylum Chordata; class Mammalia; order Chiroptera; family Vespertilionidae; genus Myotis; species Myotis daubentonii. The sequence continues at coordinate 85,057,062 of NC_081846.1, forward strand.
AAAGTGTTAGTCCCAAAACATAAGCTGTGGGTTGGCACCAAAAGGAGAAGCTCTCAATGGAGAAGGGGGACATGGAGCTGGGAATTCACTTTCCCTAGAATCCCTTCTTTTCTGTCCTTGCTGCCACAGTTGCAATGGCCTCTTGGCCCTGTCAGCCTGGCCCAAGGTGAACAAACACTCCTGATGCCCTGCAGAGACTGGCCTGGGTCCCCCAGCGAAGCATGGAGCTAGGAGGTCTGCGCTGCCCCGGATGGCTCCGGCTTCTCTTGGTCTCCCCCCAGGCCCTCCTTAACCACATCACCCGGGAGAACACACACAGATCCATTGATTCTTGGGGTCGCCACCAAGAATCAGAAGCTGAGCTTGCTCTCTCCCAATCTGTTGGGACCTATAACCTTCACTGTCTAATTTCTTGTGTGAGAATTGAACTCTTTCATAAGTAAGCTCAACAAGCAAAACTTCATTAATAGTGAAATGCCCAACCACTGGCTCACAGGGTCGTGACTTAACTTAATAGTTCTTGAAGAAAACCAAAGTGCAAATCATGCAGCATGCTCGGTAATGGCATGGGGTGGTGGGGGGAGAGCAACATAGAAAAGAAGTTAAGGGCAGAGCTTCTGGATTCAGGCTGCCTAGCCCCACCACCTCCCCACTATGTGACACTGGCAAGGCACTCAGCCTCCTGGAACCTTAGTTTCCACACCTGTAAAATGGGGTAATAATAATGCCTAAGTCACTGGACTATAACTGAGTAATGATCATAATAATAAAAGGCCAAGAGGCATCACAACCAAAATGACCAGACACCATGAAGTGCATGTGAAAGGGCGAGTCGTCGCGGGGCCTACGTGGGCCGGCCGCTGGGCCCCATGAGGCACAGTCTGACCACGCTGCTGGCGGCCTTGGGCACCGACTCCCCAGCCCACGGCGGGAGCCCGGTGCAGGCCGCCACCCGCCCACTGCCCCCCGACCGGACCCACGTGGCAGCAGCAGCGGCGGGGCGGGGTGCGTGCCCTCAGCTGAGGAGATGGAGGAGGAGGCGATCGCCGGCGCCCCCGGGAACTAGAAGGAGGACGTGGACTTCCTGTCTGGGCTGGAACAGGTCGATCTGCTGGACCCCCGGCAACCAGACTGGCCCCTGGAGCCCAGGCTCAGCTCGCCCGGTGGGGGGGGGGGGCTAGGACTGCGCCCTCCATCTTGCCCTGGGTCCTCCATTTTTGGGGCGGCTGCCATGTGCTCAGGAGAGTGCCTTCTTCCCAGAAGTCCAGGCCCCTGCTGGCCACGCCCAGGATTTCTTTAAACTAACCAATGACAATCAAGGGGCGTGTGCGCCATAGAGATGACCACATCCTGTTTAACAAGACCTGACTCGCGCCTGGCCAATCGGCGGGGCCCACAGTCCCCTCCCCTGCCCTTACTATAAAACCCACAATCCCATCAGGCCTCGCTCTCTCGCGGCCACTGGGCTTACCGTTGTTGCATCGGTGAGTGTGGTCGGGGAGCCGAACTAGTTCGAAATGAAGGACTCTTTGCTTTTGCATCAGACTCGTTGGCTCCCTGATGGGTTTTTTGGGAACCTTGAAATCTGGGCACAACACATGGAGTACCTCTCTGGCCCTACCCCACAGCCCAAGGCTCCAATCACAGCAAGGCTGGCGGCTGGTGGGTGGATGCAGTGAGGCAGGCGCAGCAAGGTGGGCATGGCGAGGCATGTGCGGGTGGGCAGGGCTGCGAGTGTGGTGAGGTGCGCACGGGTGGCAGGGCCGTGCGATTTTGCACGCTGGGCCTGTAGTATTTAAATAAAGCACATATCTTGGTACCTGGCATATAATAAATACTCAATAAAAAAGCATGTTGTTAGTGTTGACATGTTCTGACAATGGTCTGTTAGCGAAAAGCTTCTGGCTAGGTACAAAGCTCCCATGGATGGGGCAGCCTTATCTGACAGCACTCCCTCACCTTCAGGCTGGGCCTAAAGCTCTGAGTAGGGACTGGTCAGAGTAGCAGGGAATCAATTATGTGAGGCCAGCTGTGCTTGGCCCATAGGCAGCCCCTAACTGCTTCTGCCTACCAGCCTGATGCAGCACACAGGCAGAGGTGGACAGCCTTGCTGCCAGATCATCTCACTTGTCCATGGGGCTGGGCAGCGAGGGCATCCAGGTACAACACCAAGAAACAGGGCACACCTTCCCCACAACCTTCTAGACTCCATTGATGTGTACAGGCACCTGCATCCCACCCCAGCTCTTCACACATGACCTTCCCCGCACTGCAGGCTCACTCCCACTCACCACCAAGGTGCAGCCAAAATGGCGCTGCCTCCTCGCAGCCTCCCTTGGTTCCCTCCTTTATTCTTTTGTCACCCCAAGTTTTTACCTTGATAATCCTTATCATAATTTTTAATTACATACTATTTGAAAGTTTGTTTGCTGTCTGTCTCTCACTCCATCTTAAGGTCAACCTCTTCCTAGTTCACTACTGTACACCTGACAGAGCAGTCACCTGATTTACAGAATGACTGATGGAATTACTTAATTAGTTCCAGAAGACTTTATCAGATTGAATGCTATGACATCACTGTTACTCAACTATCTTTGACCTAAAAAACAACAACAGTGATTTCTATTTTGACCTATTATTTACCATACTAGTGGCCTGGTGCACGAAATATGTACATGGGGGGGTGTCCTGCACCCTCTCCAATCTGGGATCCCTCTCACAATCCAGGACCTCTGGCTTCTAACCGCTCACCTGCCTGCCTGATTGCCCCTAACTGCTTCTGCCTGCCAGTCCGATCGCCCCCTAACCGCTCCCCTGCTGGTCTGATCGACACCTAACTGCTCCCCTGCCAGCCCGATGGCCCCCAACTGCCCTCCCCTGCTGGCCTGATTGCCCCAACTGCCCTCCCCTGCCAGGACCTGCCTCCTCCGCGTGTGGCGGCAGAGATGCCGTGCAACATGGCCATCTTGTGACGACGTCATGAGCAAGGGCCACTTAGGCTTTTATTAGTATAGATGGGAAGTCTATGTTCTCTTACAGTGAGTGCAGGCTCACTTCACTGGTTGGGATGCATAGTGTGTCTCCAGAAACTTAACGTATTAAGTACATAGTGATCTCCTTGATTGTGAGCAAACTGAGCAGAGCAGTTCAATGCCTGCCTAAGGTCAGCTTTACTCGTGGTGTAGACTATATCCATGTTCCATGTGTGTTTACACAAACCAGCAATTTGAGAGCCCATATTCAGGAGCAAAAAAAAAATGCTTTGCAAATTGAGGGAGCATACATTGTTGAATTTAAAACAACACAGTTAATAAAATGCCTTCCCTGTTTTTTGAACTTAATGGCAAGTGGGGTTTTATTGATTTCATTCTTTCTACTCACCATTAACTCAATAAAATTGCTTTTTAATTTAACTCAAGTGCTTTTAGCTCACAATTTCTGAATTCTATAAAAGTCATTTCAAAATTTGCTTTACTGCTTTGCTTATTCTGAATTAAGCATTTCTCTGAACTTGAACAAGACCCATTTGCAAATAAACACTTTCTGTAAATATGCTTTCTAGTGTATCCATTGCCATCTTCCATCATTTAAACCTGAGCAGGAGTCAATGGCCGCAATCTCCAGTCAATTTCCTCATTAGTCAGGAAGCCATGGCTGCTATCAATGCATGGGAAGAGGAGAAGGTGAGTGATTATTAAATTCTGATTGCTGTCCTAGTTGTTGTGACCATAACTGCTGTAAATCTTGTAATTTTATTCAATTGTATTGAAAATTTTAAGTGGGCAGATGTAAAGGTTAGCTAGTTCTTGCCAGCATTAGCACCGTTGGCATCATTGTGGACTCCATTTAGAACAGTGGGCTTCTCAGTCCCACCGCAGACTCCTGAGCCAGCAGTGATGGTCTGCAGCGGGTCCGCACTGCCCATGTTTGCTTAAGAACCTTCCTTTGGCATTCTGCGACAGCTAGGTCCCCTTAAAAGCTTAGATGTAAAGTTACAGGACAACTTTTACAAGTGGCATTGTTACCACATAAAAATTTTATCAGCAACTTTACAATCTTAAACCTTTTTCACACTAAAATTTTGTCAATCTTGACATTCCTATATGTAGGGAGCGGCTATAGGGTTCAGCCTCAGACTGACCTGTGACAGGGCCACAAACAAGTCCCAGCTTGGAGGGCAGAGCCCTCCTAGCATAATTAAGCTTGACCTTATAGTCCTCCCTAGTTCCTTCCTAGGTAGCTAATGGGCTGTGGGAGGTGCAGCAAGTGCTGCCAAAATAAGGTGAAACTCACAAGGTCATTGTAAACATGTTGACCACTTCTCTTGTTTTGCTTTGTGTGCTCTGACTATAAAATAAAGCTTCGGCTTGCAGGTGGCATCACTGTTTCCTTATCCAGGCACAGTGATCCGACCTAGCCCCAACTGTATTCTCTTGTCTGTCTTCTTTAATCCTTCACCGCCCCTCCTCAGGTTTACCCTTGGCCATGCTGGCACGGCACACCTATAAACATAGGCAAAAGTAAAAGATGGTCACTCATGTAATCTGCTATGCCAACATATTTTCCATGAGCTCCTCATCTTCCCACGCGTATTCATGCCTAAAGAGTCAATGACTTTACCTCTGTTATAGAGGCAAAAGGGGGCAAAAAATTTTATATATATATATATATATTTTATTGATTTTTTATAGGGAGGAAGGGAAAGGGAGAGGGATACAGAGTTAGAAACATCGATGAGAAAGAAACATTGATTCAGCTGCCTCTTGCACGCCCCCTACTGGGGATGTGCCCGAAACCCAGGTACATGCCCTTGACCGGAATGAACCCGGGACCCTTCAGTCCTCAGGCCTAAGCTCCATCCACTTTGCCAAACCGGTTAGGGCGGGGCAAAAATTTTAAAAGGGCAACATATCTTATTTTCCTGGCTCTTGTATAAGGACCAGGATATATGGATTTTCTGAAATTGTCAATCATCAATGCATGTGTGGCCTCTCTCTAGGGCAGTGGTTCTCAACCTTGGCTGCACATTAGAATCACCTGGGAATCTTTTTAAAATCCTGATTTCTGGGCCTCATCCTCCAGAAATTCTGTTTCTTTGTTATGGGGTGGGGCCACAACATTAGTAACAAAGGAACAGAATTTCCAGAGGATGAGGTCCAGAAATCAGGATTTTAAAAAGATTCCCAGGTGATTCTAATGTGCAGCCAAGGTTGAGAACCACTGCTCTAGGGCAGTGGTTGGCAAACTGCGGCTCTCGAGCCACATTCGGCTCTTTGGCCCTTTGAGTGTGGCTCTTCCACAAAATACCTCTTGCGGGCATGCATGTACAGTGCGATTGAAACTTTGTGGCCCATGCGCAGAAGTCGGTATTTTGTGGAAGAGCCACACTCAAGGGGCCAAAGAGCCGAATGTGGCTCGAGAGCCGCAGTTTGCCGACCACTGCTCCAGGGTTTGCTGGTGTGACAGTTGATGAGTCATTGTATGAGGTAACATGATTTTGCTGTGGTGCTTTGTGAGGTAGAAGATTAAGCTAATGATATTGTTTATACTCCAGCCAAGGGCGCTCAGCCTCCTGCAAACCTGCTTCCATTGGCTGCAGGCCTGCAGCTCCACTGGGCTGGGTGGGAAGTGACTCTGGAGGGTGGAAAGGATTTTGCGGATGGTGCGGCGGGTGGCTGCTCTCTGACCCTTCCTCTAAGAGAGAAGAAAATAAAAACGTAGCAGAGTGTATTAACAAAAGCAAAAGATCAAAAGATAGAAAAAACAGAAGACAGGAACATAGATACAGAGTCCATATTTCTCAGGGCAGGGCAGGGGGAGGGGAGCGCATCATTAAAGCAGTGGGAAGGCCATGGTGCCAGGACCATGGTAACCCTGCTCGGATGGGGCACAGAAAGACCTAGTAGCAAAGTGGGCAGAGCCAAGAAATCGCACACAGATGCCCACCACAGGCCTGAGAGCGGCTGGCCAGTACTGTGGTAGCACCTGACAGCTCAGACCACAGGCGTCAACATCAAAACTTCTTTTAAAAACACTCACTTGCTCAACGTGTGAAAATGGAAAACAGCTTGCTCCTTATCCCAGACCACATTCTGATGATGGATATCTAAACCCAGACAGTAGCTCTGCATGCCCCAGCCGGGCACTCACAGGCAGAGCAGGCAGCCGCGCGGGGGACATCCAGAATCGGTCCACAGACTAGAACAATTTTTTTGTTCTGCACTGAAGGACTAGGGGTTGATGAGTTGAACTGTGGCTGCAGACCCTTCTATAAGCTTTTTAAAAAACTTGTTGATAGTATTACAGATGTCTCTCATTTTTTCCCTTTAATCTCCTCCACTCAGATCCAACCCCCCACAGGGGTAAGAAATCCCTCTTTTTTACAGATGCATAGTATTCCATTGTGAAAATGTCCCACAGCTTTTTTATCCACTCATCTACTGATGGGCACTTGGGGGCGTTTCCAAATCTTAGCTATTTTAAATAATGCTGCTGTGAACGTAGGGGTGCATGTATTCTTTCTGATTGGTGTTTCAGGGTTTTTAGGATATATTCCCTGAAGTAGTTTTGCTGAGTCAAATGGCAGCTCAATTTTTAATTTTTTAAGGAAACTCCATACTGTTTTCCATAATGGCTGCACCTATCTGCATCCCCACCAGCAGTGAACTAGTGTTCCCTTTTCTCCACATCCTTGCCAGCACTTGTTTGTTGACTTGTTGATGACAGCCATTCTGACAGGTGTGAGGTGATACCTCATTTTCATTTTAATTTGCATCTCTTAAATGATTAGTGACTTTGAGCATTTTTCCAAATGTTTATTGGCCATCTGTATTGTCTTCTTTGGAGAAGTGTCTATTCAGGTCCTCTGCCCATTTTTTAATTGGATTATTTGTCTTCCTTTTATTGACTTGTATGAGTGCCTTATATATTTTGGATATTAACCCCTTATCAGATGTATCATTGGCAAATATATTCTTCCATATAATGGTTTCTCTTTTCATTTTTATGGTGGTTTCCTTTGTTGTGCAAAAGCTTTTTATTTTGATGGAGTCCCATTTGTTTATTTTTCCCTTTGTTTCTCATGCCCTGGGGGATGTATCAGCAAAAATTCTGCTATGTGAGATGTCTGAGATTTTACTGCCTTTGTTTTCTTCTAGAATTTTTATGGTTGCATACCTTAGATTTAAGTCTATTATCATTTTGAGTTTATTCTTGTGTATGGTGTAAGTTGGTGGTCTAGTTTCATCTTTTTTGCATGTACCTGTCCAGTTTTCCCAACACCATTTGTTGAAGAATCTGTTCTTACTCCATTGTATGTTCTTGCCTCCTTTGTCAAATATTAATTAACCATAATGGTATGGGTCAGTTTCTGGGGTCTCTGTTCTGTTCCATTGGTCTATGTGCCTGTTCTTGTGCCAGTACCAGGCTGTTTTGATTATGGCAGCTTTGTAGTATAGTTTGTTATCCGGTCTTGTGATCCCTCCAACTTTGTTCTTTCTCAAGATTGCTGCAGCTATTTGGGATCTTTTATGGTTCCATATAAATTTTTGAAGTATTTGTTCTAATTCTGAAACACCAATCAGAAAGAATGTATGCACCCTTTTGTTATTTTAATAGGGATTACTTTGAATCTATATATTGCTTTAGGTCAGGGGTTCTCAACCTGTGGGTCGCGACCCCTTTGGCGGTCAAACGACCCTTTCACAGGGGTCGCCTAAGACCATCCTGCATATCAGATATTTACATTATGATTCATAATAGTAACAACATTACAGTTATGAAGTAGCAACAAAAATAATTTTATGGTTGGGTCACAACATGAGGAACTGTATTTAAAGGGCCAGAAGGTTGAGAACCACTGCTTTAGGTAGTATGGACATTTTAATGATGTTAATTCTTCCAATCCATGAACATGGTATACATTTTCATTTGTATCTTCCTCTATTTCTTTTGTCAATGTCCTATAGTTTTCCAAGTACAGGTCTTTTATTTCCTTGGTTAAGTTTATTCCTAGGTATCTTTTTTTTTCTTGCTGTTGCAATGGTAAATGCAGATTTTTTTTTTCAGTTTCTGAGAGCTCATTATTGGTGTAAAAAAAATGCCATCAAGCCCAGCTGGTGTGGCACAGTGGTTGAGCATAAACCTATGAACTAGGAGATCACGGTTTGATTCCTGGTCAGGGCTCATGCTCGGGTTGTGGGCTCAATCCCCAGTATGGGACATGCAGGAGGCAGCTGATCAATGATTCTCTATCATTATTGATGTTTCTATCTCTCTCTCCCTCTCCCTTCCTCTCTTAAGTCAATAAAAATATATTTTAAAAATAAATAAAATTTAAAAATTAAAATGTCATCAATTTCTAGATGTTGATTTTATATCCTGCTACCTTGCTGAATTCATTTATTAAGTCTAGTAGTTTCCTGGTGTAGTCTTTAGGGTTTTCTATGTACAATATCATGTCATCTGTGGATGACAGTTTTACTTCCTTGTTTCCAATTTGGATGCCTTTTATCTCTTCTTCTTGTCTGATCGCTATGGCTAGGACTTCCAGTACTATGTTGAATAAGTGTGGTGAAAGTGGACAACCTTGTCTTGTTCCTGTTCTTAAGGGAAATGCTATTAGTTTTTGCCCATTAACTATGATGTTGGCTGTAGGTTTGTCATACACGGCCTTTATTACTTCTGTGGGCTCTTAACCTCAATACTTCAAGTCGAGTCTTCTTAATCCAAGAGTAAGTACAATCTCTCCTTTTACTTTCTCCCTTGGATGTTGGTCAGCCCTGTGTACACAGAACTCATTTTCTCAAGTTCCCAAAAACTCTGTAGTTGAGACTCTGAGCTATAGATAGAATCTTGACTCTGTCACTATCTATCCATATGATATTAAGCAAGTTATTTAAACCTCTCTGTGCCTCCACTTCTCTATAACTTGTGAATAATAATAGAAACCCATTTCATGAGTTGTTACAAGGATTAGATGAAATCTGCATTTAAGATGCCTATAATACCAATAAATAGTAGCTCACATTATAATTATTATAATTATTCCCATTGTTCAGGACTGCTGAGAACCCAGCCTACGCTATGCCTCCATTATGGCAGAAGGAGAACAAAATTTTCTAGTTCCTTTTTATTCTAACTCTATGTTTTTATTTTCACCCCCAAGTCTATTAACTGTATCTCTGGTTAGGCCATAATTTTCCAGATCCCTCAATACCCTTTGCCGTTATTGCCTCAGTTATTGTTAATAGCCACCCCCACAACCTCAATACCAATACCTATACCACCATCAGCACCAGGGTCACTTCCACCACCACCTCTACCAACATCACCACCACTATCAGCTCCATCACAACAATTTATTGAAAAGAACATTTTTCATCCTTAAGTTCCATGTTCAGCTTCTTATTCTATTCTTATTTTTAAAGGTATTATTGTAAGGCACACTTTGTTTTATTGTATTTTGCTTTATTGTGCTTTGCATGTATTACCACTTTTACAAACTGAAAGCTTGCAGCAATCCTGTGTCCAGCAAGTCTACCAGTGCCATTTTTCCAATAGGCTCACATGATCATTAGCATTTTTAGGAATAACGTATTTTAATTAAGGTCTGCACATTTTTAAAACATAATGCTGTTATACACTTAATAGACTACAGAAGAGTGTAAACATTTATGTGCACTAGGAAACCAAAAAAATCATGTGCCTCACTTTATTCTGATAATTGCTTTGCTGCAATGGTCTGGAGCTGAACCACCATCTCCCTGAGGTATGCCTCTATTTTATTTTTGAAGCCACTTCAAAACCTTTCTGAAACAAGGTAGGGTATAAATATACTGATATACAACTAGCCATTATTTAATGAAAAGGCATAGAGGCAATAGGTGCCATCTACATTGGTCTATAACTCTAAATGATATATTTTATCAATAATAAATTAGCAAATAATGCTACATATTACTAGGAATTAAAATGAATTGGAATTACCTTCTTCCTGTTCTTGTGTGTATCATCCCATGCAGGTTTCTGAAATTCTAGGAGCCTTCACTTCTTCTGTAAAATGAAGATGACAAATCCTGGAAACAGCATGTTTTTCTGGATTGTTCTTGAGATAAAATCAAAATATACATGAAAGTACATTGGCCTGTGATGCAAATGTCCAGAGGAACTCATTCAAGCAAATGTCCTCAAGGGCCTTCACTCCGACCACATATGCTTTCATGAGCCTTGCCCCATCCCATTTCCTGCTAAACTGCGTTCCTAAGTGAACAGAGGGTTTCCATAGAAAGTGTGGAGCTGTGAGGCCCTCGGAATCACAGGTTCCTGGCCCTCACCTGCTCCTGCTCTGGCTGAGACTGACACCTTAACTCCTTCCTCCTTCAAAGGGTTGGAGAGAAGCCTCCGGGCCAGTGGTCAGGGATTTCTTGGTGTGTGACACACACAGATCTTCCTCTTTGCCCCATTTGGTAGGAAGTTTGTCACTTCCAGTCATCTAATCCTTTATATCTGCTTCTACAAGTTGAACTAAATATTCATCAAGAAATATTGCCCGAGAAATATTAACTGCCCCACATAGTAGACACAAGTAGCTAAGACGATGTCAATAAACAATGCGTATTTCACTTCATTTGGAAAACAATGAGGTGTATTTCCTCACCATTTACCCATAATGCTTGCCTTAGAAAGAGCTGGGAAAGCTTGCTGCTGAGTCCTTTGCCATCCTCCAGCCAGCATCCCTCTATAGGTACCCTTCACCAGACACCACACCCAACAATAACAGCAGCATATTCACAAGCTTAGTTCTAACTGCTCATTTCTTTTCTCACATTCAACTCCACTCTTGTTATTGATGCTTAAAGCTACTGTCCTCACTATCAATTCACTATTTTCAGCCTTGGTCCCTCGAACCTGACACTTGGCACTTTCTTCTTGAACCCTGCATTGCCTGACCAGCCTCATCCTCCGCTCCGCTCTCCAAAGCCGGCCAGGCTCTATCTTTCTTCTCTAAGCTGCCTTGGTCTGCCTTAGCAGCTTCCTTGGTTCAAGCCAGCCCCAGATCCTATCCATTGCCACCTCGTCGTTTAGGTGGCACCTCTGCAGGGTTCCCTTGAGTCACCTCACATTTCTTCACCTACTCACTAATTCCTGAAACTTCTTGAACAGGGAACAAATTTGTGGAAGGCTTGGTCCTTATTACTCACCAGGAAGGCAGGAAAATGGAGCCTGTGGCCTAACCAGAAAGAGGATCAGGCTGCCGAGGGACATGGTTTTGCCCATTTCTTTAGTCACTTTAAGTGACTTCATACTACCTTCCTATCGAAGTTTCTTTCACAATGGATATGAACTTCCTTTTTTCCTGCTTAGTGGTCATGGGAATGTAGGTTTCCAGCAGATTGTGTTCTGCAGGAGGGATGTAAAGCAACCTCACATATTAGCCTTGGACATATAGTGTGAGAAGAAATATGTGTGACAGAACAGATTCCTTCGTTAACGGGGCACCAGGCTTGGACACAGCCTACTTGGACTGAGGGTGCAGGGCTGGAGCAAGGAGATTCTGGCTAAGGCGCCAGGAGGTGCTGGGGGCAGAGGAATGGTTGGGCTTTATCTCAGCAGCAAGGACATCAGAGATGAATGGCATTAATGGCAAGGAGCAAAGTCAGAATCAGAGACAAAACTCTGGGACCTGGAATCGGGAAATAGGATCTAGTGGAATCTAATTTGCCATTCAGATGGGAGAGAGAGGTTAGGATGGGATGAGGTTCAGGGAGGAGTCCCGAGCAATTGCCTGAAGTAACACTAGGAGCGTTAGTCCTGCCCTGGATTCACAGGGTCTGTTGGATAGGTCCACCTGGCTTATTACAGACTTTTAAATTGCCTCACGTAATTAGACACCACTTTCCTCCAGAGTCTTCTAGGAGGGCCAGTCTTGTGTGGCACACAGCACCACAGAGCATCGCAGAGTGGTTTTACCTTCCCACTGCCAAATCACTAGTCACAACCCATCCCACTAATTCTGATACATTCAGGAGAAAGATCAATCTGCGCTAGAAGCTGGTCTAAATTAAAGAAAAAGTTTGAGGAAACATCATTTGCTAGTAAGTTCTTCAGCTTTGCTTGAAGTCACAGACGAGATGAATATTGAACAGGATGTTAAACAGCGATTTTGGCATTAGGCTGGAGTGGGAGAAGGGAAAGAGGCTGCAATGATAAACATCGAGGGCCTTTTTCTCCAGATTCTAAGCACCTGGATTCTAAGTGCAGATAAAAGCACGCAAATAGTTACGTCTATAAATACCTACGCTTATTTTGTGTGACCCATGGATACAAGTAAAGAAAGAATCTCAGCTCTGCCCAGGCAGTACTTTCTGTCGGAGCTCGCCAAGCAGACCCTTGGACGGTAGTGACCTCTCAGTCCCGAAGTGTCCAGGACGGACAGGAGGGGCTCTGGAGGGCACTGTGGAAGGGGGTGATGGGAGCAGCCCCACTTACTGGCCTGTGACTCCACGATTTTGGACAATGCAGGTAACGATCACGCCGCGTGAAGGCCTTGAAGGCATCGTGCTCATCACACTTGTCAACTTGGTCACACTAGAAATGTGTTTGCCAGATTCTTCCTTACATATCCAGGGCTCATCCTTGCCCAAAATTACCATCACTTCAATGTTAGTGGCATTTTAATTCATGAGGATTTTATTGCATTGCCAAATAATCTAATTGTAATTCAACTTGCAGAGAGCACTTACCCCAGAAAAAAAAAATGTAAGGGAGCACAATTCTCCTTTCTGGTACACGTGACCTAGCTCTAAATTATCCACTGATGTATAACTGTTTAAAAAATGGTGCTTCCAGGGAAGATCTGTACATTCGGAAGAGGCCTAAATAAACTTAGTAATTGCAGAAGCGTTGATTGATTTGTCTGTGGCGTGGACAAGGCCCCACCCCAGTGGGCCCACACCGTGCTTCCTTCCAGCCTGGAACGCAGGCCCCGTGGCCTAGCTGTTTATTTTCTGGCATCCCTGCCACGAATGCTGACTGCAACAGGATCAATATTTACTCAATAGCAAACGTGTGTTACATTGGGAAACAGAAAAACTAGCCCAGAACAAACATGCAACTCAATCCAAAGGCTGTGAAATCCCTCCTTGAGGTTGTTATTATCTGCAAGCAAAGGCAGATAGGTGCCTCTCCGCCCTGTGATGCAGGCGCTCAGGGCTGAGGCCGCAGCAGGGCAGCTGGGGCAGGGCTGCGGGCAGGTGCAGAGCCCACACATTGTCGCGGATCAGTGTCTTCTCAGCATCCAGGACCACAGGTTCAGAAGGAGTTCTGCGCTGAGATGGCCTCTCTGGGTCTGAATACTGACCATGTGCAGGGCCAGCTCGCTCCAGGGAAACCTGGCTTTCCATTTTCTCTGTCCCCATGTGCCAAGACAGAGGCGGCAAGGGACAGCGTGTTTATTTCACAGTCAGCCAGTTTGGGGTGAGAAGCCCTCTTGAACGCCTAGTTGTTGCTCCTGTAGGTGGCAGGTTGGGCTGCCTCCCTTCTTGCCTTTGCACACAGAGCCGTGGAGGCTCAGAGGTCCTTCTCCTCTCCCCACAGCCCTTCCCTCTCCCTGCACCTGTCCCAGGCCACAGACCCCTCCTCAGGACCCCAGCGCGCCTCCCTTGCACCCCAGCATCCCCCCTCTGGCTGTGCCCCTCCTGGACAGTCTGCAGCCCTGGATCAGATCTGACTCTGCCACGCTGTCTCCCCACTGGGCGGGGGCTCCTGTCCCCTCCACACCCCAGCGCCGGCTTGTGCCCAGCCCGTAGCAAGTGCTCAGATGTGCTGAAGAGATGGACTGGATGCTTTACATTGGCCATCCGGGAGCAGTTTTTGATGTAAATGTTCCTCTGGGAGGAAGGAGCCTCCTGGGACCCCCTTGGGGTGGTTAACTTCCTAAAGGGGTCTGGTGAGATAGGCGCCCCGCATCCCCTTCAGGAAGCAGTGATGTTTCTAAGGCCCGTCCCCACCACCCGGGAAGCAGCTGCCAGGTGAACAGCTCTCAGGCATGTGACACGCCTGCTGGCCACCTGGGCTCCTGCATCCGCCTGCAGCCTGGGTCGCACGGATTCCATGCTCCTTCACCGGCACCAGCTCCCTGGGCCGGCCTCTGGCACAGCCTCAGCACCCTGGCTGAGCCACGTGTGCCCAAGTACCCACCAGGCTGCCAATCTGAGATGCCCTTCTCCTTAACACCCACATAAAGGACCTGGCTCACAATTAACATCATGGGGTCCTCGCACCCCTTCACCCTTAAATGTTGGCTCAGCTGTCCAAGGTGCCACCCTTCCCTGAGGCTGGGGCTGAAGGAGGGACTCAGCCCTTTCTAAAGCGTCTTCCCCACCTTCCCGCAGGGACCCTTCATGCTATCTCTCCCTCTTGGCTTCTCAGGCCTCCAGGTGCCAGCTGTGTGCTTACTTGCACATCTTTTCTCCCTGGTTTTTGTGCCAGCTCAAGAGTCACCAAAGGCCAGATTCCTGGCCTGTGAGGGAAACACTAAAATCCTTTCAAATTCGGAAAGCCGTGGTCTGCTCAAGCAGGCTGCTCTTTGACTTTTGCACACAGGGCAATTTTTGCACCACCTAACAGCCCCAGAGTGTTTTCCTAAGCAAAACAGGAGCTTCCCTTCGCCAAGAATGTCTGTCCGCAGCATGGCCGCCAACCCTCCACAGCCTGGAGTACTGGAATGGCTCTGGCTCTTCCAATAGCTAATGTTTGTTGGTATCACTTTTATCTGTGGCTTTGTATCATGGGACCTACAGAGGGAGAAATCACAAGAGTAACTTCCCCACGAAACAAGTATACAAGACAAGTGTGGATGGGAGAGTTGGAAGGGGTCGACCTCAGCGAACGTACCTCCATCAGATTGAGGACGTTTTTAGCAAAGGCCAGCTTAGGAGTACCCTAATTAAGTTAATAACAATGTGCCTACCTATATAGTTTAAGTTAAAAAAATTTGGCTCTCAAAAGAAATTTCAATCGTTGTACTGTTGATGTTTGGCTCTGTTGACTAATGAGTTTGCCGACCACTGCCCTGTGACAAGATGGGAGAAAGCTGGGTCTGGGAGCTTGTCCCCCAGACTCCTGTCCCCGAGCTCATGGTGCCACGCCACGTGCAGCAGCCTCCCTCTTACTCTGAACTCTTCTTCAGACCTTCCTTGATTTCACCACCTCAGAGTGCTCTTGCTCAAGTTTCCTCTTGCTGAACTCAAACCTGTTTCCTCTCTGTCCTTCTGGCAGCTCTGAATTTGACCCAAGTACATGAAAACAGTTATATAAACACATTAATGTCAACAATATACATAAAGTCAACTGCACAATTTATCAGGCTACCCTGGAGCCATTTGCTTGCCCATCTCTCTCTGCCAGTGGACCATGAACACACACGTGGGCTTGCTCCCCAATGCCTACAGTAGTCACTTGCTAAGTATTTTTTGAATTCATGTATGAACAAATTAATAAACACATGGGTGAATGGATGTAGATAGACCCCAAATGCCCACTGTATGTCAGGTATGTACATTATATACTAAGCAGATGTCAAAAGTGGAATTAAATAAATGCTAATGAACAGTTTCACTTTAACTTGATTATTTTCAAGATTTCTTGTTTCCTACAGTAAGATGACTTCAGAGATAGGGACCCGGGACTGCCAGGTGATTGATTGCCTGTAGGACCAATCGGAGCTCCCACTTGCTCCAAAATTGATGGCCCCAGCCCCACCGTGGTAGTGCAGTTTTTCATTATATGAAATGGAAAAGTGATTTAATAATTCTTTCTGTCTTATATTGCTTTAAAGAATTCAGACAGTTAAAAATTGCATGGATTTTTCCACCATCTGTGTGAGAGTAGGGAAAAAATGCTGGTTTTGTTTTTCCTATTTTTAATATGAGCCAGATGAAACAAAAAGATTGTTTCCCTGCAAACTATAGGTCAAGTACCTATAGAGGCTCAGGGATGCTCTGTAAGTTATCATATTATCTTTCTTCCTTGACAGGATACCATTAGAGGGTATATCATTTCAACATTTATTATCTTTCATGTCCTTTCATCTTCACACTAGGATTTCTTTTAAAATTCCGATCTGTGCATTGGGTTTTATTATACAGCACTGTCTCTTACCAAATCAATTTTTGAATGTCTTTCAATATTCTTCAGTTTTACATTTGTCATTTCAGCCTGAAACAATGCCCTAGTTACGTCTGTTTTAGCTTGTTAAAAAGAAACCTATCCAGGGAATGAAATGTGGTGGGATCACACCTTTAAAGGCAATCATTAGGTGTCCTGGAGAAATGGGAATGGCTCAACAAGGAAAGGCAACCATTGCAAAAAATAAAATGAAAATGTTGAAACCAAATGTAACAACTGGTGTTTGTTTTTGGAATATTGTCAATTATTTTAACATCTGGAAACATTCCGTAGACTGCAGCAGCTTTCTCCCACAGCCCATGTAGGGCTGTGTCCTGATTCACAAATGGGGTTGCTCTACCCAAGTGCAAAGTGGTCCAGAGTTTGCCTTGCTTTCAAAGTCAGCAATATAAAGAGTTTCTGGCTGAATACTTAAAAAAAAAAAGCTTTCAGTTTATTCCACTTAGTTGAAAACAGGACAGCCCGTGTTTATATAACAAGCAGAGGCCTTCTAAAGCATCCTGACATTGTTCTATGACGTTCTGAGAACTTTTTCAGGATCTATTTAGATGTCTTCACTTCTACCATAGCTTTACTAAGCCAAAGGGATTTACATTGCAGGAAATTTGAAGGATTTTGGAGAAATACTTACAAATCTCTGTTGCAATGTTGTCAGTTAGAGTTGCATGAAACAAAACAGATTGGCTGGACTGGGAAATGTCATTTCAAAAGAGCCAGACACCAACCAAAGCAGAGTAAGGCGCTGACGTCATCTTAAACATGAGTTCCACAAGACACCATTCTTCCACATCAGACTGACAAAGGGAAAAGCCTTCCAACCTGGTTCTCTTACCCAGGTGACAGGACAGATTCAGCAGGCTTTGATAAAACTAGAAGATTCAGATTATACATTCATTTGGCAAAAGAAAGGGTTCTGCAGTAATTTTTATGCATCAAAGTGAAATGGAGATTTTAGAAAAACAGAATTTAAAATAATGCCTGATTCAAGGAATTGGGTGTGAACAAACAGAAATCCAAGGAGAGGCAAAAGTGAGTGAGAAATGCCTCAGAAACAAAGAAAAGCTCATTTGAAATGCAGGAAACTAGTTTACTTTTCCTAGGACTGTCATTATACATGATCACAAATTGGGTGGCTTACACAACAGAAATTTATGCTGTCACAGTTCTGAAGGCTAGAAACCCAGCACCAAGGTGTCAGCAGGACCACATTCCTTCTGAAGGCTTTAGGGAAGAGTTCATCCTTGCTTCCTCCAGCTTCTGGGGATTGCTGGCATTCCTGGATGTTCCTTGGCTTGTAGCTGCATCACTCCAATCTCTGCCTCCTTTATCACGTGGCCTTCTTTCCTGTATGTATCTGAGTCTCTGTGTCTCTCCATATAAGGACACAAGTCATTGGATTTAGGGTTCACCCTAATCTAGGATGACCTCATCCTAACTAATTACAAAAACCTGTAAAGACCCTATTTCCAAATAAGGTCCCATTCTGAGGTTCCAGGAAGACATGCATTTTTGGAAGACACTATTCAATCCAGCTCAGAGATCAATCATAATCTTGGAGAGATTTGTAAATTTCCGCATTCCCAGTTGAGCTTTCAACACATGACAACATCCTCACTAACATATTCCTTCCAAGTTCTTCTTAAGTTTCATAGTACTCTTCAAACAATAAAGATAGCTCTGCTAAATTCTGAACAACATGTTTGCCTTAGACCTAGTGCTCTCTTTGCCACTAGAATAAATTGAGATTTCCTGCTTTGGCATTTAACCTCTAAAGTGCTTTGTCAGCAACTACAGTCAAGTTGGTTGTATACCTTAACACCAGGTGGGCTAAGTTGAGGAATTCATTACTGGTGTGATGGCTCTATCTACCTCTTGGATTGTATACCAGTCAACAGAAAGCATTTATAGAAAGAGCACATCAAAGGTAGAACCAAAGGCTAACTAATGGGTTGATTTTTGTGTGTGTATGTTATTGGGGAAAATGGGGTATCACTTTCCCCACTGAGTGCTGGAGGTGGAGTCCTTATGCCATCTGTAGAAAAAGGATTTTCTGAGACTTGCACAGGAGGATAAGTCATTTTTATTTGCATAGGATTACACCCCTGGGTTTCTCAAGTCCCATTTCCCTTAATCCAGTCCTAGAAGAAGTATAATTGGGGTTTCAGTAGAGCTAAAAGCCAAGCCAGTGTCCAGAGTTTCCATTCTATGTTGCAGCCAGGTGTAGTTCAGCATCAGGGTAGTTACAGTACAATAGTGCATTGTGTGGGGGTCCACATGGCCGTGGGCCATGTGGGCGAATGCAGGGGAGGCAAGAGAGCATACCCCCTGCAACAAGAATCCCAAAATAGCCAAGAGCAACCAAGAGAGTGAACTTCTTTGTTTAGGGGATTCAATATCCCAAGTTTTGCACCCTTGCAGTGGCCATGCCTATTCTGGCCAATGATCTGTTCCAAGATGTGGCTGACAGTCAAGTACTTTCCCCATGTCACCCCAACTTTACTGGGCATGTGCCTATCTCCCCTCTGTTAGACCCCTGGGGAGTGTAAAGTTGTAGCTTCCTGGCAAAGCTGCCCAAATGACATGCCTATAATATTTGGCCTTTCCTTTGCTCCTTTCTTGTTATTAATAACTAGGTTAATCCCAATGGTATCATTTGAACAATTTTGAATAATTATACCAGTTGAGTTTAAGTTAAGCCATAAAAGAGACTATTCAAAAATAATAGCAATTTAGTCAAGGCAGGTTATTTCTCACTTTCTGTAGCATAGAAGTCCAGAGGTAGGCAGGCATGTATGCGACAAGGAATCCTAAGGGACTCAGGCTCCTTATAGCTTGCCCCCTGCTATCTCTAGAAGAGTAAGCCCTTATCTTCAAGGTCCAATATGGCAGCATCCATTTTCCAACATTAAAAAATGGTAATGAAAAGGACACATGCCAGATAACTTTTAACTTACGATTCACATGGGCCAGGCACACTAGACTCACCCCTCTAGGGGAGCCCAACCATTTCTTGCTCTTCGAGTTTAGATGCTGAATTTGTGAAAGATGTCTACCTTGATGGTATGCTGAAAAAGCAGCAGACACTAATCTTCATGCATCATGTATGGCTAATATTTTTATTTTAATGCACTTTGGGGGGTATAATTTGGATACAGTAAGATGACTGGGCCATTTTGAGTATAATTCGATGATTTTTAACAAATATAAATATCTCTGTAACCACTACCCCAATCAAGGCATAAAATATTTCCATCATTCTCTTGTGCCCTTCCTAGTCAATTACCTTCCCTGGCTCCAGGCAAACACTGATCTGATTTCTATGACTATAGATATTTTTTTTCTATTCTGGAACCTCATACAAATGGAATCAGGGAGCATGTGTTCTTCTCTGTTTGGCTTCTTTTGCACAATAAAACTTTTTCAAAATTCCTCCATGTTGTATTTATCAGCAGTCTGTTTTACTTTCATTAAAGTGCAGTATTGCATTGTATGGTTGTACCCTTATGTGTTCATCCATTATATTATTTATGGACATTTTGATGTTTGAAGCTATTATGACAAAGCTGCTGTGACCACTCTTGTATAAGCCTTAGTGTGAACATATGCTTTTATTTCTCTTGAGTAAATACCTAGAAATGGAGTTGCTGGGTCGTGTGGTAAATGTATGTTTAACTTTATAAGAAATGAAAAAAACTGTTTGTCAAATTGGTATACCATTTCACACTTCCACCAGCAATGTATGAGAGTCTGTTGTTTCTCACCTCTACCAAAACCAGGTTGTTATCAGTCTTTAAAATTTTAGCAATTCTAGTGGTAACACCTCATTATGAATTGAATTTGTACTTTTCCTGTTGACCATTTATTTGTTCATCTGATTATTGATCATTTTACATTTTATTTTTATGCCCCCCTCTATTGGGTTGTCTCTTACATATTTTGGACAAAAGCCTTTTTGCATATGCATCATACATATTTTCTTCTAATGTTTCAAGATTTTATCCTATATTTTCTTCTATAAATTTCATAGTTTTAACTTTAGTTACTTCTATGATTCATTTCAAGTTCTTCCCTCTGTGTGGCAGAAATAGAGGTTGAAGTTGCTTTTTGTTTGTTTGTTTCTCCTTAAGAATATCCAGTTCTTACAGCAACATTTATTAAAAGGAGTATCCTTCCTCTGTTGAATTAACAAGATGTGACTTGTGCAGTGTCCCCCAGTCAGCAGAGTACACTTCCCATCACATCTAAGCAGAAACTTTAACTTTAATGATATACTTTGCTTTCCTAGTAAAACTTCTTTCTGACTTGAGAACAGGGTCCCAAATGAGAGGACATGTAGAGACAATTCTCAGTTGCACACAGCTTAGATCAGATCCTCAGTCTTCCTGCAACCACAGTCATGTGAATGAGAAATGAATGTTTGCCTGTTTAAACCACTGAGACACTGGAATTGTTTCTTACTGCACCAAATGTTAACTAATACACTTCACCAGTGCACTTTTCACAGCCCTGAAATTTGCACACACATTCACTAATTTACATTAACTGGATGTCTCAAATGCACCAGTCACTGTGCCAGCACCATTAACATTGAAGATAGCCATGTGGACGTCCACTCACAAGAAACATACACTCTAATGAGGGAAGTAGTCCAGAAACATGAAAGTGCTTAGTACTTGTCTAATTAGTGTAGCTTCAAGCTACAGAAGGTTCCCTATGGAATCTGACCTCTGAACTAGTCCTGAAAAGTGTATCAGGCCAAAAAAAAAAGGTCCAGAAGGCATAGGGAGGAAGCTGTCCTGAGCTGTGGAAACATCATGAGCAAAAGCTTGAAAATGAGAGCGATCCTAGTTTACTCCCTTCGAGGTACCTGCGAAAGACTTATCCCCATAAAGGTTCTTGAATCGATTCTCAGATAACACCTACTTTTTATTCATTACAAGTTGTTCACCTCACAACACTCCAAATAAATATAAGAAGTGAAGTTTCGACATCATGGTTTCAGGCAAAGACTCGCTCACCAATTTATTTGACACCACAGTTTCTAATTAAAGAATACCATCGGGGACAAATCTGAATTCATATTTGAATAAACCCAAAGTGTTTGCTTTATGCACACCCAGAGAGATGAAGAAGGAGCATCATCTATGCCCTTTCAGTCTGTTATGAATGTGTGTTATTCCCACATGCTTTGGTATAATTAGCCTTTATTTTGATTAAAGTTGATTTTTTGTGCCATTACTTTTTTCATGTGCATTTTGAGTGCAAAATAATCAGAAGTTTCCCAAAAGTTATAAAAGGTCTAGAGAAATGGTCCTGAGAAAGTAGCAATTATTTTCTAAAGAATTAATTCTTGGCCTCCACCTGCCACCACCTACTGTCAAGGACTTATTCTTCCTTTGGTAAATACAATAACTCTTCACTCTACTTATGAACAAAGTAATGTATTTACTTTCCAATTGTTCTTATTATTTATATAAACTTATTTTTATTGTGAAGTTTATATATTTTCCTCTTGGTGAAAATTGTGGGGATGAAATGTACCACAATTTTTCCTATTATGATAATAAAAATATTTGGAAGCAGCCCAAGAGCCCATCAGAAGATGAATGGATACAAAAGCTGTGGTACATTTACATAACATAATACTACTCAGCTGTAAAAAAGAAGGAAATCTTACTGTTTGGGACAGCATGGATGGACCTGGAGAACATTATGCTGAGTAAAATAAGCCAGGCAGAGAAAGACAAGAACCATATGATCTCATTCATATGGGGATTCTAATGAACAAAGTAAACTAACAAATAGAAACAGACTCATAGATAGAGAACAGACAGACAGCTATTAGAGGGGATGTGGGTTGTGGGGCTGAGTGAAAAAGGTAAACAAAAAAACAAAAAAACACTCGTAGACAGACAACAGTTTGGTGATTACCAGTGGGAAAACGGAGTGGGGAGAGGTAGAAGAGGGTAAATGGTGATGGAAGGAGACTTGACTTGGGGCAGTGAACACACAATATACAGATGATGTATTATAGAATTATACACCTATATAATTTTGAAATATAATATAATATATAATTTGAAACCTATATAATTTTATTAACCAATGTCATCCCAGGTAAGGTAAATAAAAAACAGAAAATTAAAAAAAATGTTTTAAAGTAATGAAAATATTTCCTTGATTCAGCAGATTTCTCTTAGAGACAGAGTTTGGGGAACAAATTAAAGATGCTAAGAAGGGGATAGGTGTATAATGTGGCCTAACACAAATTAGGGGCACACTTAAACTGTACTCTCCAAACTGGAATTCCAGTTTCACTGGCCTTTCCCAACTCCTCAACACAATCAAGTGTGTGGTCCTTAACCCCTGAGGACCTCTGGCCCTGCCCCTGGGGAACGTCCAGTCAGGACCACATTGTCACACCACCTGGACCACATTGGGTCCCATCTCCTCCACCCCACCTAGCTGATGACCTTTCAGTCCAATTCTCTCACCAGGGAAAAGGGACCAACAACAAGGCATGCAATACCCAAATGCTCTGTTACAAGAGTGAGAGGGAGAAAACCATGAACCCCTCAGGTTACTATTTAGTTTATATAGAGAGAAAATTGATAATTGTACTATAATTCTATAATATCTCTTGGGTTGCCTACCACATCAGATCCTCTTCTGACCTAATTCTACATTTTCAATTCATCCATCTCTCCCTGGTTTCTCCTCACACATTGTCTCTGATCCAATGATGTCTTCTCAGCCACGCCCCCACCTCTTCCACTCCATTCCTATCTCTTCTTAGCATCTCCCTGATGCTTTCCTCACTCTACCTTTTTGAAAATTCAAGGTTTCCAGGTCCATGGTATGTTTCTCTTTCCTGCAGTACTCCTGTACGTATATGTAATAAATATAAATGTAGGCCTAGGTTATTCTACAAGGGTTTCATTTTGGTTCCCCAATGAAGGTCAAGGTTATCCCCAGCCCAGTGTCTAGAGTGGGTGCTCTGTTTCGCTGAGAGGAGACATTGTGAGCCCCATGCAGAAGTCTTATTGTCTGTAGCTGGCCGCATAATTGTTTGACTCTCCAGGACCCAGTTTACCCCATATATACAATGCAAAATGGATAGATTAAAAACAAAAGGGCAATCTTTTTTGTATCTTCTCTAAATGCCCTGATGCCAGTAAACAACTTGCTGCTAGACTGCACTAAAACCGATTTGTAATCATAAAACCCTCTTATACTCCTTTCTAGAATTTCTCTAAATGGGCTTATCTAAAAATTGGCCCTTGAAAGTCCATCAGATTCTAAGGACCACCTATGCTTGTAGCTGAACTCCAGTGCCCCACTGTTGTCATCACACACACACACACACACACACACACACACACACACATACACACACACAACACACACACACACACACAGACTAGTACCTAGAACACAATTTTTGTTTGATAAATGCTCAAGACTGGCTTTTACATCCACATACTTAGCAAGCTCATAGGAGGAAAAAGATGGAGCAAAAGAATCAAACAAGAACAATGGAAAGTGTTCTGACACTGTAAGAATTCTGGAGGGATGGAAATCAGAACATCTGAGCTAGTCTGGAGAGGAACATCGCTAGGGGCAATGACCTGCAATCAAGCAGAGGAACTATGGAGCTGAGCAGGAAATTTCCCAGTTGGCCTGTTACACCAGGCCTCACAGCTCCAGAAAGCCAGTGGAAGCTCGTGTCAATAAAAAGCTCTCCAGCTATACACTGCTAATTGGAATAATCCACTTTGCTGGGATTAGAGAATGTCCTTTAAACCTAAAAGCTCAACCCCTTCAGTTTCCAGGTGAAAACACTGAAGCTCAGAAAAGGGAAATCACCTAGAAACAGAGTTCAACTTGAATCTGACTCAGCCGTGGGCAAACTACGGCCGGCGGGCCGGATTTGGCCCGTTTGAAATGAATAAAACTAAAAAAAAAAAAAAAAGACCATACCCTTTTATGTAATGATGTTTACTTTGAATTTATATTAGTTCACACAAACACTCCATCCATGCTTTTGTTCCGGCCCTCCGGTCCAGTTGAAGAACCCATTGTGGCCTCGAGTCAAAAAGTTTGCCCACCCCTGACTCTACCCATTAACTCCACCTCTTCTCCTCCCTTTCCCCTGCAAACTCTCAGTCTCCTCCTCTCCCTCTACTGAGACATCCAGACCACAGTGATAATTAATAGCCCCATCCCACTCGCTGTCGAGGAAACATGGCACATTGAACTGCTCCCTCTCTCTTGAAACAGCCCTCCTTGGGACATGATTCCAGTCCTTAGTTTTCCTCATCTTCTCCAGCAGCTTCCACTCAGGTGTCTTTGGCAGGCACACGCTCAAGGTTGTCATAGCCTTTTTTTGTCTTCTCACCCCTCACTTCCTCCTTACACAATTGCATCCTCAACCACAGTGCCAGAATTCCCAGTAGATATCCCATCCCAGCCCCCAGCTCCTCACACATCCCAAGTAGACATGGCCCAACCACACACACTGCTCTCCCTCTGTTCTCCCCCTCTCAGGAGTGACATCACAATTCCCGTGTGCCCAAAACAGAGCCCTGGGCATCATCCTTGACACCATTTGCCTCTCCAAGTCATGCTGCCTCCTATGCATCTCAAATCAGCCTACTGCTCTCCACCCCCAAGGCCCGTACCCTGGTCCAGCCCATCCCCGTCTCCCACCCGGTCCATTGCAACAGCCTGCTCCCTGCCCCAGTCCTGCTGGCATCTCCCCATACCACAAGTCATCCTGTATGATAGCCAGGGTCTTTTTAAAGTGAAACCCGGAGCCTGCTACTCCCCATATAAGCCCCTTCAATTAATTTTACCCCATTGACCTGAAGATAAAGCCTTCAGGGGCTGGTCCCTGCAAGCTTTCAGTCTCATCTTGTAAGGCCCTCAATGTCCCACCCCCAGCACATGCACAAACATGTTACCTTGCTCCAGACACGTTTATTTCTTTGAATTTAACCAAGACCTTTCCTGCCTCCTGACCCTCCACCTCCTCACGACTCCAGCCTACTATTCACCCCTAAGGTTCCAGCTTAGAAACCACATCCCCTGGGCAGCATCCCTGGGCCCCCACAGAGGCCAGCTCTCCAGGCTGCTTGCTCTCCCTTACTCTCTTCTCCTTGATCATCATGTCACCCAGGGATCTAAAATGACTTGTGTCTCACCCCATCTAATTCCTGTGCCCGGGGCTGAGCACAGAGCATGGCATGTAGCAGGTGCTTAACAAGTGTTTTTGAAAAGCAGCGGCTGTCGGCTGTCGGCAGGGTTCTTCCCCCTTTCTCTTTAGTGTCCCTTTAAGAGGAAGGCTCAGATGGGCGATGGAGAACACCAACAATGGAGTCCAAGAAGACATTCTGCTCCTACACCCAGTAAACGTTGGATTCAAGTTGGGGGGCCTGGCAAAGTGAGCACGTGGCACTGGGAGACTAGCCTGGAGAAGCAGGGATTCGGTGAGTAGCGTGCACTGGGCCCCTGCCGCGTGCAGACCTAAAGGCTTCCTGGAGATTCTAACGCACAGAAGGCACCTACCCTGCCCCAGGAAAGGTTCAAGTTCTCCAGTGAGAACTGAACTGAGACCCACAACATAAAAGACAGCCTGGAGACAAGAAAACTCCCTGTCAGCACGACATAGCCGCTCGCCTTACACCCGGCAGCTGTGTCCTTGGCGAGCTATTGGTCCTCTCTGAGCCTCAGTCTCTCCACCTGTAGAATGGGAATGAGAACACCTGTCTGCCTGCATCAGAGGGCCACAGGCCAACACAATAAAGTGCCGTGTGTAAAGCAGTTTGTAAAGTGTAACCCACTGTTCAAAGGGGAGGGGACAGGGCTGCAACAGCTTGGCCCCACGTTCATTCAAAAGCAGGACCACAGGACACAAGAGCAGAAGTCACTCAGGTCTCACTCAGCCTAAGGCAATCTGACAGGGGCTTGTTTACTGTTTGTCCAAAAAGCCTCCAGCCCTCCTGTTACCACGAACCACCTGGGCTCTGGACAACTGCAGACAGAACTTCAGGTCCATGAGGACTCCAGGGCCTCCAGAGGCCCCTGGGGCAGAGGTGGCCCCCTGCTGAGCAGAGCAGGCAGCGAAGGCTTCTCTCTGAAAAGAGCTGCCCCCCGCCCCCCCTGCTCTGTTCAGGCTGAACCCCACGCAGGGCCGGTTCAAAGCACCGCTCCAATTACAGCTTCCTGTAACAACGCCCTGCTTGTCTCAGGCCCCTGAACCCAGTGCTGTCCGCCGAAGACCACACAGCCTTCAGGCCCACTTCAGATCCCTAGTCTACTAACCGGGAGGAGGGCCAGAATCCCCGTAATTTAAAACCCCAGGCATTTGCAAGCTTCAGGAAGCTCTAAAATTCTTCAAATTCAGGGAGCCACTCTTACTTCACTATTAATACAAAGATGGCTTGCCCTGGCCGGAGTGGTTCTGTTGTTTGAGCATAGTTCCTCCATGCACCCAAAAGTCGCTGTCAGTTCAACTCCCGGTCAGGGCACATGTCCAGTTGGGGGTGTGGGCAGGAGACAGCCAATTGATGTTCTCTCTCTCTCTCTCTCTCTCTCTCTCTCTCTCTCTCTAAAAAGTCAATAAAAAAATATTTTAAAAAATAACAGATGGCTCAATACTCCCATCTCATATAGAACAACAACAACAACAAAATCAACATTTCCTATTATCAATATACCCAGGGACTCACAAACCTGGAGAAATACTTACTTTTCTGTGGAATGTCTGCTCCAATTCCCCGCTTCTACTGAACTGTCTCTCATTCACCCCCACCTCCTGCAGCTGGTCCCTTCTCTCCATTGCATTCTGACCCAGCCCGGGTCCCAGCCCCTTCCTTTCTCCCCAGAGCACCCAGCATACAAGTCTATGCGGGTAGCTGAGATGTACTGAAGAGGGATGGAGGGGGTTACCTGCATCCCAGACTAGCAAACAACCACAAATCAAACGGGCTTCCAAGTTCCCGGAAGTCTCTGAGTCATTACCACCTGGAGAATTCCCTGCTGTATTTTCTTGACCTCCCACCACCTGGTACCTGGCCAGGAGGCTGGAGCCTCTGCTTCCTCAGGCTCCCTGAGAGGCAATGTGGTGCTGGGTGAAGAGCAGGCTGTGAGAACGGCGCTGTCTGAGAGCAAGCCTCCAGCTTCCTACCCAGCCACTACCTTCCAACAGGGCGAGGCAGAGGCTGCCAGGCCGCCCCAGGCTGGGCCAGGAAGCGACTGACCCAGCATCCCTGTTCCCACACTCAGGCCCAGGCCACCAGGTTTGACTGTGCAGGAATAGATGACCCCTCTGTGCTCATAAGAGGCAGGGACAATTGTTGATAACCATTTCTACCAGAGCAATTAAAAATTTTTGGAAAACACAAAATTAAGCAAAGTAAAAGAGATTTGTGTTTATCTTTGTTTTACTTGCAGGACTTACACGGCCCTCAAAATACTTATGACTATTATGAGTCTCCAAGACGGCAATATTGGACACAAAGTGTCATTCGATTCCCTATGACCACAAACACAAAAGAAATGGAAATAGAATGAAAATTAAACGTGCTAGTAATCCCATCATCTCAAAATAATGTTAATAGTTGGGTATATTTCCTTTCAGAATCTTATTGTGTAAATATGCATATACAATATTGTATATAGCACTTGTTTATATATGTATATATACTGTATTGAATATATATAACAAAATTGAGAACATGCTATGTATGCGATTTTGGTTCCTGCTTTTTTCCAAAAAGAACTTGATTATATTTCATGTGTAATATTCTCTCTTTATCGGTACCTTTCCCTGTGTTATTTGTGTACTTCTGTTGTTTTGTATGTATGCCACAAATATTTGAGCATAAGCCTTTTAATTTAATTATTTCATGAGGCAGTATTCCTAAACAATGGAATTACTTGAGTATATAAAAAATTTTGAGGTTCACAATACACAGGGGAAAATTGCACTTGAAAAACATTATGCAAAATCCTATTCCAACCAGCAGCGAATAAGGGCACCTGTTTAATCAGCACCTTCCTTATATTAGCAGATTGTTTTATTCTTTCCACTTGAAAAAAGAAAAGTGGTATTTGGCTCTTGTGTTAATTTTTTTTTCTCATTGACTAGTGGTAAGAGGACATTTTTCATAGGTATATTCAGTCTCCACAATTTTGCTCACTAATTATGTAGTCATACTATTTTCCCAACATTTTTTTTTAATCCCAGACAATTTATTATGGCAAACTTATCAAATCCAATTCTATATTAAGTTTCTCATATTTTGTTTTCATAACACAGGGAAATAATACATATGAGTATGTGATTTTGCTCTTCAATTCATCATATACAATTACTATAGAGACTTTTTAAAGTATGATTTTACTGATTTTTAGATAGATGAAGGGAGAGATAGAAACCTCAATAAAAGTGAAACATCGATCGGCTGCCTCCTGCATGTCCCCTATTGGGGATCGAGCCCACAACCCGGGCATATGCCCTGACCAGGAATTGAACCAATGACCTCTTAGTTCAATGGTCAATGCTCAACCACTGAGCCACACCAGCAGGGCTATAGACGCTTTTTTGCTTATGTCTTGGTGGAGGTTAGTGCATTTTTTGCCTGCCTGTCCATAAGCTGTGTATATAGTGTGGCTAAAAGAAAGCCTGGTGCATAGAAGAATTAAAGGGACATCAAAAGCATTCATTCATTAATTCATTGAATGAATGTTTTTTAACACCTTCCATGTGCCAGACACTGTATTATGTGCTGATGGTATAAAGATTAAGTAGATAAGGCTTAGAGGGATCTAACAAGGATATAGGACAACAGTGTAAGACAAAGGTGTGGATAGAAATAGTATTGCCCACAAACATGAGTGCTGCAGAAGAGACATGTGCTTAGAAAGTATAAGTGAAGAGAGCAGAAGGAAAGAAAGGCCCATTCCTGCCAAAGAAAAACAGGATACTCCAAAAGCAATGACTGGAAAAACAGTGAAAGTTTCAGGATTGTTACGTGATCTTTAAGGGTCTTTTTTTTTTCTTTTTTTTAATTTTTATTGACTTTATTGGGGTAACATTGGTTAATAAAAATATGTACATTTCCAAAAAACAAGTATACAATTCTATAATACGTCATCTGTATATTGTACTGT
The DNA here is from genome assembly GCF_963259705.1 of Myotis daubentonii. Taxonomy (NCBI): domain Eukaryota; kingdom Metazoa; phylum Chordata; class Mammalia; order Chiroptera; family Vespertilionidae; genus Myotis; species Myotis daubentonii. The sequence goes on from NC_081846.1 coordinate 85,086,426, forward strand.
GTTCTCACCACCCCGAGTCAAGTCTCCTTCTGTTACCTCTTATCCCCCCTTTCTACTCTCCTACCTTCTCTACCCCCCTCTTTCCCTCTGGCAGTCACCACACTGTTGTCTACCACTGAGGTGCTTGGACCTCAGTGATTTTGCTCAGTGATTTTTTTGGTTGTTTTTGTTTTGTTTTGCTTAATCCCTTCACCTTTTCACCCAGACTCCTACCCCCTACCCTCTGATAACTATCAGTCTGTTCTCTGTATCTATGATTCTGTTTCCATTTTGTTGGTTAGTTTATTTTTTTGTTCATTAGATTCCATATATAAGTAAAATCATATGGCACTTGTCTTTCTCTGACTGGCTTATTTCACTTAGCATAATACTCTCCAGGTCCATACATGCTGTCTCAAAAGGTAAGATTTCCTTCTTTCTTACAGCCAAGAAGTGGAATAGCTGGGCAATAAGGTAATTCCATCTTTAATTTTTTGAGGTAGCTCCATACTGCTTTCCACAGTGGCTGCACCAATCTGCACTCCCACCAACAGTGCATGAGGGTTGCCTTTTTTCCACATCCTTGTCAACACTTGTTTGCTGATTTATTGATGATAGCCATTCTCACAGGTGTGAGGTGATATCTCATTGTGGTTTTAATTTGCATTTCTCTGATGATTAGTGACATTGAGCATTTTTTCATGTCTATTGGCCATCTGTATGTCCTTTTTGGAGAAGTATCTGTTCAGGTACTTTGCCCATTTTTAATTGGATTGTTTATTATTTTGGTGTTGAGTTGTATGAGTTTTTTTAAATTTTGGATATTAACCCCTTATCAGAGTATCATTGGTGATAATCTCATACAGTGGGTTGTCTTTTCATTTTTTTGAGAGTTTCCTCTGCTGTGTAAAAATTTTTTAGTTTGATGTAGTCCCATTCATCTTGATAGGTAATGTTCTCATTTTAATTATCTTCTAATCATAGCTTTTATTTTATTTTGACTAGATAATTATTTAGAAGTGCAAGGTTTTTTTTAAATTGCTGGCTAATTTACAATATTTTATTTGTATATCTTTTTCTCTGTGTGTCCTCCCTCCATTTTTAGTTTTACTATATTGTAGCTGAGAAACTTTTGCCTTTGATAAGGTTTTGATTCACTTTGTTTTTGACAGGCCCATTATATGATCAATTTTATGTATATTTAATTCATGTTTGAAAAGAAAATGCAATCTTTATTGTTAGGATGTAAAATGTTTACTATACCAATTAATTCTGTCTTTTAAATTACATTCAGATTTTTTATGTAGTTATTTGTCCTGTGAAATACCAGAAGGGGATTTCTCATGGCTAGAAACTGTTGTTTCTTCACTCTGCCTCCCATTTTTGCTTTTTATAGTTCATGACAGTCATGTGGTATATGTTCCATTTATACTTTCATTGTAGATTTCATCTGTCATCATTATAAAAGGCTTTCTCTAGCCCATGGAACACAGTTATCTTGCAATCTATTTTGTGTGAAATTATATTGCCACCCTGATTTCCTTTGGTTTACATTTCTCTAGTAAGTCTTTTCCAGTTTTTTATTGTTAGGAATTATGCATCACTCTGTTGTAAAAAATACTAAGTTAGATATTTTAAGTCTAATTTTATTTTATTTTTATTAGGGGATAAGTCATTTCTGTTTGTAGTCATAAGCGATACGTTTGGTCTTCTGTTTCTATGCAGATCTTGGCTTCTGTTTTCCAATATTCCTTCCTGTCTTTTGTTACCAAGAATGTACTTTATTTGCTTTAATGTTCTCCTTGATTTAGATGATATACACACTGTTTTGATTTTTATCAAAGGTTGCCTTTATCTTTTCTCTAGATGATTTTTTTCCATATTATTTTAATTATTAATTCTTGGACTCCTTTGACTCCCTGATTCAGAAAAGGACAATTTCCTAAGCATTTAATGTCTTGGGTTGTCCAAAAATTTTCATTCTCTTAATGTAGTCTTGGTTTAGACATAATATTCTTTTTTTTAAAATATATTTTATTGATTTTTCACAGAGAGGATGGGAGAGAGACAGAGAGCCAGAAACATCTATGAGACAGAAACATCGATCAGCTGCCTCCTGCACACCCCGTACTGGGGATGTGCCCGCAACCCACGTACATGCCCCTGACCGGAATCGAACCCGGGACCCCTCAGTCCGCAGGCCGATGCTCCATCCACTGAGCCAAACTGGCTTTGGCATAGACATAATATTCTTAAGTGAGGGTCCCCACTGGGGTGCCTGGCCAGCCTGGGTGAGGGGCTGATGGCTGTTTTCAGGCTGGTCACACCTTCTTCAGGGTAGAGGGGTCCACTGGGGTGCCTGGCCAGTCTGGGTGAGAGGCTGAGGGCCGTTTTCAGGCTGGCCAAGCCCCCCGGTGAAGGAAGCTCCCAGCCTCTCCTTTTTTTCTTTTTTTTTTATTCTGGAATTTATTTACCTTCTATAATTTAAACTTTGTAGCCTTGAGAGGAGCTCAGAGTCAGCCAGGGCGGGCGGGAGGGAAGCCTCCTGCTTGGTCCAGCTCCATGGCCACGGCCGGCTGAAAGCAGGTATCTGGGGTTTATTTACTTTCTATAATTGAAACTTTGTTGCTTTGAGTGGAGCTCAGAGCCCCACACGGCAAGTGGGAAGCTTGGCTTCCTCCATCATTGTGGCAACCAAGCCTCCTGCTTGCTCCAGCTCCATGGCTGCTGGCCACCATCTTGGTTGGATTAATTTGCATATAGTCACTCTGATTGGCTGGTGGACATGGCTTAAGGTGTAGTGAAGGTACAGTCAATTTGCTTATTTTCCTTTTATTAGTGTGTGTGTGTATATATATATATATATATATATATATATATATATAGAGAGAGAGAGAGAGAGAGAGAGAGAGAGAGGAGGGCACTTTAGTATAAGAAATTGGCTTATGTGATTATGAAGACTAAAATGTCTCAAGATCTGCAGTAGCAAGCTGGAGACTCAGAAGAGCCAGTTTAAGTCCAAAAGCAGGAAAGAAGCAACTGATGACCCAGCTAAGGCAGTCAGTCAGGAGTTCCCTCTATTCAAACCCTCAACTGACCAGATGATGCCCACCCACACTAGGGAGGACAATCTGCTTTACTCAGTCTACTGATTAAAATGCTAACCATGTCCAGAACCACCCTCACAGACAACCCAGAAAAATGCTCAAACAAATGTCTAGGAACCTTGTGACTCAGTCAAGTTGACACACACAATTAACTCTCACAAAGACATAGAAGAGGGATAGATTTTGTTATATAAGTGATTGCAAGTCATTGAAGAATTTTAAGCAGGCTACTGATATTATATGATTTACTAAAAACAAAACAATAAAAAACAACACTAAGATACAATGTGAAGAACAGATACAATGGTGACAACAGTGTAAGCAGGAATAGAATTAGGAGACTACTGCAGAAGCCCCAACAAGTGAGCATGGCACCTTGGACTAGAGTGGAAGTGCGTGGATTTGGGATACATTTTTAAGGTAGAAGATATGAGACTGACTCATAGATTGTATTTAGGGATAAGAAAAAAATTGTCAAGGTGGGGTTAATGTCTATGTTTTTACCCTGAGTAACCAGAGTTAAGTTGGAGCTTTTCATTTACTAAAAGGGAGAAATCTTGAGAAGGAACATAGAAATCAGGAATTCTGCTAAGTGCAGCTGAAGGCCATCCAAGAAGACATGGAGTCGGCATTGCACAGATAAACCTGGCACTCAAAGGGAGATCAGGGCATTATTAGTTTCTTAGTTCTACTGTAACAAATTGCAAACTTGGTGACTTTAAAAAACTGAAGTTAATAGAACATCACAGATGACAGAGGAGTAGGAAGCTCCAGGAATCAGTCTGTCCAGTGAATCAACTCTTGAACTGGCAAGATCCATCAAAATCAATTATTTAGAACTCTGGAATTTAGTCAAACACAGCATCCAGGAGAGGACTTGACGAAGAAACAGACTGGTAAATTTTTATTAATTTCACTTTTGCATAGCAGCGGTCACTCTCTGTGTTCTAATCCCATGGCAGGCAGCTGAGGGAATGATGGCCCCTATTTCTGGTATGACCTGTGGTGCCACACTGAGCAATAAAAACCTTGATCTACAAGGAGTGGGATCATGTATTTCAATCTACAGAGGAGCTAGCACAGGCTATTTTTTTCAACCACGAAAGGCTAAAATAGCTTCCTGGGCAGTGTCTGTGGAGTTTAACTAGATAGAACACTTTTTAATTTTTTTCTTCTATCATTTGACCATGCCCCTGGATGACCACAGGGATAATGGAAAAGAGACTTCAGTAACTACACATGACAAGACATATTGTCCTTGCAAAAATATTTCATAAAAATCACTAAACAAATGAAAAACTGCAACTCCCTGCTCCCAATAAACAGCCCCTGGGAATAAGGAGAATCTGGTGTCCAGAATTACTACATTTTGATATTCAAAGTGTCCAGTATCCACACAAAAATCAAAGCATACAAAAAAAAAAGATGAAAAGAAACCAAGAGAAAATATCACTTAGGAAGCTCAGACCCTGGAAATACTAGAAAAAAGACATTAACTGACATAACTCTGCTTAACATTAAGGAAACCATGGACAAACAGATGAAGGAAATTAGAAGAACAATGGATCAACAAGTAAGCAATATCTATAAAGATACAGAAATTACACAAAATGAATCAAACAGAAATTCTGGAGCTGAAAATACAAAAGCTTAAATTTAAAAATTCAATAGAAGGTTTCACCAGCAGATTTCAGCAAGCAGAAGAAAAAATCAGAAAATTTAAAGATCAAGTGGTTAAAATTCTCCAGTTACGGAGCAGGAAAAAAGGAAGTACACAGAACCTGAGGGACCCAGGGGACACTGGCAAGTGTCCTAACATGTGCCATGTGTCTGGGAGTCCCCGGAAGATAGAGAAGAGGGGCAGGATTGAAGAAATAATGGCTGAAAACTTCCCAAATTGGATGAAAGGCATGAATTAACAAATTTTAGAGGCTCAATGAACTCCAAGAAGGATAAACTTAAAGAGATTCCCATCAAAACACATTTTAATCAACTGTAGAAAAACAAAGAGAAAAATCTTGAAAGGAGCAAGAGAGAAACTACTACTCATTCACAAGTGTCCTCAGTAAGAGGAACAGCCAATTTCTCATCAGAAGGCAGTGGGATGATATTTATTTAAAGAGCTGGAATGAAAATCTTTCAGCCAAGAATTCCTCATCCAGCAAAACCATACTTCTAAAATGAAGCATAAAATGTACAGCATGGTGACTATCTAATAAAATGGTAATATGCTAATTAGACCAGACATCTTCCAGATGACCTTCCAGACGTCCTTCTGGACAAAGCCATGGTGGCAGGGCTGAAGCAGGGGTCGTTAGGGGTGATCAGGCCAGCAGGGGAGAGCAGTTAAGGCAATCAGGCCTGCAGGGGAGAGCAGTTAGGGGGATCAGGCTGGCAGGCAGGTGAATGGTTAGGAGCTAGCAGTCCTGGATTGTGAGAGGGATGTCCAACTGCTGATTTAGGCCTGATCTAAACCAGGAGTCAGACATCCCCTGAGGGGTCCCAGATTGGAGAGGGTGCAGACCAGGCTGAGGGACCCCCCCCACCCCCATGCATGAATTTTGTGCACCAGGCCTCTAGTAGTTAATAATACTATATTGTATATTTGAAAGTTGCTAAGAGAGTAGACCTTAGAAGTTCTCATCATAAGAAAAAAGAATTTGGGACTGTGTGTGGTGATGGATGTTAACTAGACATTTTGTGTTGATCATTTTGCATAATATACAAGTATCAAATCATTATGTTTACACCTGAAACTAATGCAATGTGATATGCCAATTATATTTCAATTTTAAAAATCAAATAAAGCAAACAAACAATAAAATGAAGAAGAAATCAAGGAATTTCCAGATAAAAGTTAAAGGAATTCATTATTAGTAGACCTGACCTACAAGAAATGCTAAATTTTTCAGAATAAAATTGAAGGATACTACACTATAATTCAAAGTCATATGAAAAAATAAAGATCTATGGTAAAGGTAAATGCATAGATAAGTAAATAGCTATTATTACTAAAGTTTTGGGTTGTAACACTTCTTTTTGTGTACAATAGGATTTTAAAGACCTTAATACTCCACTTTCATAGTGGATAGAATATCTAGACAGAAGATCAATGAAGAAATAGTGAACTTGAACATTATAAACCAACTAACCCTAACACTTACACTGCACACTTCATTCAACAACATCAGAAAACACATTCCTGTCAAGTGCACATGAAGCATTCTCCAGGGTAGATCATATATTAGATCATAAAATAACTCTCAATTAATTTTAAAAGACTAAAGTAATAAAAATTACCTTCACTGACAACAGTGAAATGAAGCCAGGATTCAACAACAGAAGAAAGCCCAGCTGGTATGGCTCAGTGGTTGAGCATCAACCCATGAACCAAAGAGGTCACTGGATAATTCCCAGTCAGGGCACATGGCCAGGTGTGGGCTCAATCCCCAGTGGAGGGCAGTGCAAGAAGCAGCTGATCCATGGTTCTCTCTCATCAATGTTTATATCTCTCTATCCATCTCCCCCTCTCTCTAAAATTAATAAAAACATATTTTAAAAAACCACAGAAGAAAACTTGAAAACCCACAAGTACATGGAAATTAAATAACAACAAGAAAGCCAATTGATCAAAAAAGAAATGACTGGAGAAACTAGAAAATATATTGAGATGAAAAGGCCTGGACATATACATACAAAACAATGAATCTAGATACAGACGTTACACCCTTCATAAAATAGTAACTCAAAACAGATCATAGACCTAAATGTGTAACACAAAACTATAAAACTCCAAGAAGATTGCATGGGTCCTATGCCATAGGAGAAAACCTAGATGACCTCGAGTAGGGCAATGACTTTTTAGATATAACACCAAAGACACAATCTATGAAAGAAATAATTGACAAGCTGGACTTCATTAAAATTGAAAATGGTTCTGCAAAACACATTATGAAAAGAATGAGAAAACAAGACACAGATTGAGATCAAACATTTACAAAAGACCAAATAAAGGATTGATATCCAAAATAAAGAAATCACTCTTAAAACTCAACAGTAAGAAAAGAACCTGATATAAAAATGGGCCAAAACCCTTAACAGACACCTCACCAAAGAAGGTATAGAGATGGCAAATAGTATTTGAAAAGAGGCTCCACACTATATTTCATCAGAGACATGCAAATCACAAGAACAATGAAATACCACTACACACAGGAGTAGCCAAAACCTGGGACACAAACAACACCAAATGCTGCTGAGAATATAGAACAGGTGGAATGCAAGACAGTACAGTGCCTTTGGAAGACTAGTGGTTTATTTCTTTCTTTTTCCTTTTTTTTTTTTGAAAGCAAACCACTTTTATTGAATTTCCTAAAAGGTCACATGCTCCATCACCCCCCACCCTCTTCTTTTTTAAAAAATTCTTTATTGTTGAGAGTTTTACATGTGTTTACTTTCCCCCCCCCATTGACCTCTCCCTGCTGGGTCCTGCCCCCCAACACATGCCCCCACTCCCCTATTGTCTGTGTCCATTAGTCATGCTCATGTGCATGGATACAAGTCTTTTGATTGATCTCTGACTCCCGTCTCCCCTCCCCTGCCTCCCCTCTGAGGTTTGACAATCTGTTCGATGCTTCTATGTCTCTGGATCTATTTCTGTTCATCCGTTTGTGTGGTTCATTATATTCCACAAATGAGTGAGATCATATATTTATCTTTCTCTGACTGGCTTATTTCACTTAGCATAATGCTCTCCAGGTCCATCCATGCTGTTGTAAATAGTAAGAGTTCTTTCTTTTTAATAGCAGCATAGTATTCCATTGTGTAGATGTACCACAGTTTTCTAATCCACTCATCTGCTGATGGGCATTTAGGCTGTTTCCAAATCTTAGCTATGGTAAATTGTGCTGCTATGAACATAGGGTTGCATATATTATTTCTGATTGGTGTTTCTTATTTCTTGGGATATATTCCTAGAAGTGGGATTACTGGTCAAATGGGAGTTCCATTTTTACTTTTTTGAGGAAACTCCATACTGTTTTCCACAGTGGCTGCGCCAGTCTGCATTCCCACCAGCAGTGTAGGAGGGTTCCCTTTTCTCCACATTCTTGCCAACATTTGTCGTTTGTTGATTTGTTGATGATAGCTATTCTAACAAGTGTGAGATGGTACCTCATTGTCATTTTGATTTGCATCCCCTGCATCATTAGTGACTTTGAGCATGTTTTCATATGTCTCTTGGCCTTCTGTATGTTCACTTTTGAAAAGTGTCTATTTCAGCCCTTTGCCTATTTTTTTTATTGGATTGTTTATCTTCCTTTTCTTAAGTTGTCTGAGTTCCCTATAAATTTTGGAGATTAAACTCTTATCGGATGTAATATTGGCAAATATGTTCTCCCATGCAATAGGCCCTCTTGTTGTTTTGTTGATAGTTTCTTTTCCTGTGAAGAAGCTTTTTATTTTGATGTAGCCCCATTTATTTATTTTCTCCTTAGTTTTCATTGTCCTAGGAGCGGTATTGGTAAAGAAATTGCTATGAGATATGCCTGATATTTTGCTGCCTATGGATTCTTCTAAGATTTTTATGGTTTAGAACTCTGGGATTTAGTCAAACACAGCATCCAGGGGAGTGCTTGATGAAGAAAGAGACTGGTAAATTTTGATTAATTTCACTTTTGCATAGCAGCTATCATCCTCTATGTTCTAATCGCATGGCAGGCAGTGTTTACGTTTAAGTCTTTTATTCATTTTGAGGTGTTTTTTTAAATATATTTTATTGATTTTTTTTACAGAGAGGAAGGGAAAGGGATAGAGAGTTAGAAACATCGATGAGAGAGAAACATCAATCAGCTGTCTCCTGCACACCTCCTACTGAGATGTGCCCGCAACCAAGGTACATGCCCTTGATTGGAATCGAACCTGGGACCTTTCGGTCCGCAGGCTGACGCTCTATCTACTGAGCCAAACCGGTTAGGGCTTGAGTTTATTTTTGAGTATGGTGTAAGTTGGTGATCTAGTTTCTTTCATTCTTTCTTTCTTTCTTCTTCTTCTTCTTCTTCTTCTTCTTCTTCTTCTTCTTCTTCTTCTTCTTCTTCTTCTTCTTCTTTTTTGCATGTATCTGTCCAATTTTCCCAACGACATATTTCACAGTCCTAGAACAAACTCTCCAAAAATTTACATGGAATAAAAAAAGACCCCGAATAGCCACAGCAATCCTGAGAAAGAAGAACAAAGTTAGAGGGATTATAATACCAGGTATCAAGCTATATTACAAAGCCACTGTTCTCAAAACTGCCTGGTATTGGCACAAGAACAGACATATAGACCAATGGAACAGAACAGAGAACCCAGAATCCATACCAGGCCATTATGCTCAATTAATTAATATTTAACAAAGGAGGCAGGGGCATACAATGGAGTCAAGACAATCTCTTCAATAAATGGTGTTGTCTGATGGTTTCTTACAAAGCTAAGTATACTCTTACCATATGATCCAGCAATTGTGCTCTTTGGTATTTACCCAAAGGAGTTGAAAATATATGTCCATATAAAAACCTGTACATAAATGTTTATAGCAGCTTTATTCATAATTTCCAAAACTTAGAAGCAACCAAGATGTCTTTCAGTAGGTAAATGGATAAATAAACTGTAATACATTCACACAACAAAATATTTCTCAGTGATTTTTAAAAAATTAGTTATCAAGCCATAAAATGACCTGGAGCAACCTTAGATGCATGTTGCTAAGTGAAATAAGGTGATATACTAGTACAGTATGATTACAACCATGTGAACTTCTGGAAAAGGCAAAACTGTGAAGACAGTAAAACATTCAGTGGTTGTCAAGGAGTTTGAGGCTACTGGGTGGTAGAAGGATAAATATGTGAAGACAAAGGAGTTTTCAGGCCTACGTGATAATAATGGGTATACATATGTCCTTATATATTTACCCAAATCCATGTAAGGTACAACACTAAGAGTGGATTGTAATGTAAACTATGGACATTGTATGTTTATAGTATATCAATGTAGATTCACCATTTGTAACAAATATGCCACTCTGATGGGAGGTGTTGATAATGGAGGAGGCTATGCAGATGTAGAGGCTACACATGTGTGGAGGATATGGGATATCTCTGTACCTTCCCTTCAACTTAGCTGTGAACCTAAAACAGCTCTAAAAATATTAAAGTCTTAATATAAGTAAAATGAAAGGAAAACATACTAAAGCTTATGGGATATTGTTAAAGCAATACTCAGAGGGAAATGTATAGCTATATATGCCTACATTTAAAAAAAGATAGAGACATCAAATTAATAACCTAACCTTATACTTTTAGGAATTAAAAACAGAAAGGAAATAATAAATATTAGAGTAGAGATAAACAAAATGAAGATAGAAAAACAGTAGAGGAAATCAACAAAATAAAACAGTCCTTTGAAAAGATTAAGATATTGACAAACCTTTATCTAGGCTTAGAGAAGAAACAATGAAAATAAGAAATGAAAGTAAGAGCATTACTACTGATATAGAAATTAACAGGATCATAAAAGAATATCACAAACAATTATATATCAACAAATTAAATAAACCAGATAAAGTGGATAGATTTAGAAACACACAAAATACCAATACAGATTCAATAAGAACTAGAAATTATTAAAGGACTTATAACAAGAAATGAGATTGAATCATCCATCAAAAACCTTCCAACAAAGAAAAGTCTTCACTGGTGAATTCTACCAAATATATAAAGGAGAATTACCACCAATCCTACTCAAGCTCTCCCAAAATATAAAAGAGGAAAGAATACTCCCTAATACATTCTAAGGCCATCAGTACCTGGATACCAACTTCAGACAAAGATACTACAAGGAAATAAAACTACAGGCCAATACCCCTTATAAATTATAGCAAAATCTTAAATAAAAATGCTAGCAAACCAAATCCAACAGCACATTAAAATAATTATGCACCATGAACAAGTGACACTTTTCCAAGAAATGCAAGGAGTTTTACCATTAGAAAATCAATCAGTGTAATATACCATATTAATGGAATGAAGAAAACACACTTGATTGTTTCAATAAACACAGAAAAATCATTTGACAAAATTTAAAACTCTTTCATGATTTAAAAGAAAAAAATTTTTCAGAAACTTCCTCAATATGATAAAGGGTATATACCAAAACCTCAGAGCTAACATCATATTCAAGAGTGAAAAGACTAAAATCTTTCCCCTAAAATCCGTAATAAGATAAGAATGCTCACTTTCACCATTGCTATTCAACATTGCCCTGGAAGTCCTAACCAGAGCAATCAGGGAAGATAGGGCATCCAAATACAAAATGAAGTTGCAAAGCTATTGCTATTTGCAGATGTCAAGATTCTATATACAACTAATTGCAAAGAATGCACATACACACATATATACACACATGCTAGAACATAGACAAATAAATTAGAGCTAACAAAATCAGCAAAGTTGCAAAAATCAGTTGTGTTTCTATACAATAGCAATAACAATCTAAAAAGGAAATTAAGCAATTTTAATAGCATTCAACACAGTAAAATACCTAGGAATAAATTTAATCAAGGAGATGAAAGACTTGTGCATTGAAAATTATAAAACATTGCTGAAAGAAATTAAATAACCAAATAAATGGAATTATATCCTGATTTCATGGAATGGAAGACTTAATATTATAATAACAATACTTTCTAAAGTTAACTACATATTTAATGCAACCTGTACCAAAATTTTAATGACCTTTTTTGCAGAAATGGAAAAGCTGATCTTCAAATTTATGTGTAATTACAACGGGACCCAAATAGTCAAACACCATTGAAAACAAAGTTGGAGGATTCACACTGTCCTATTTCAAACTTACTACAAAGCTGAAAAAAATCAAAACTGTGATACTGGCATAAGGAAAGAAGTGTAGATCAATGGAATAGAATGGAGAGTTCAGAAATAAACCCAAACATATATGGCCAAATGATTTTTGACAAGGATGCCAAGACCATTCAAGGAGGAAAGTATAGGTTCTTCAACAAATGGTGCTGAAACAACAGGATAGCCACATATAAAGAGCTCTTGTAACTCAACAAAAAAATATAACTTAAAAATTGGGAAAAGACTTAAGTCACTTTTTTTCCCAAATAGGCCAACAAGCACCTTAAAAATGTCAACATTATTGAACATCAAGAAAGTGCAATTCAAACCCACAATAAAATATCACTTCACACCCATGAGGGTAGCATTTTTTTTTGTAATGGAAACAAAAATAACAGGTGTTGGTAAGAATGTGAATAATTGGTAACCCTTGTATGTTGCTGGTCAGGTACAAAGCAGTGCAGCTACTGTTAAATACAGTTTGGAAGTTCTTTAAAAGTTTAAACATAGAATTACCATATGACCAACCAACTCTACTCTATAGGTATATATCCAAGAAAAGTTAAAATATAAATGCACATGGAAAGTTGTTATGTGGATGTTCATAACAGCATTATTCATAGTAGCCAAAAGGAAGGGAGTACACCTTCAGAGTCCATACTCTTCTCTATGTGGTTTCCTCTCCATTCATTGCTGTGTCCACTTTTCTCTCCATTAGGAGAAGGGTATAGGGGGGAACTATCTAGTTTGTCTTTAATATCATCACTTCAGTCTTCTGCATCCTCAATTATGTTATTTTCTCTGGTCAGTGAGGACTTACATTCTACAATAGTATGTTTGGTTTCTTTGCAGTCCTTATTATCATTTCAGGCTATTTCTTCCTCAGTGTTTTGTTCCTGTTTCATGGAAGTCAAAGCTTTATGCATCCTTCAGAGTATTTCAAGAAGTTTCTCAAAGTTATTTCCCATCACTTGTTATGCAATATTTCTAATATGTTCCATGTTGGAGTTTTTCTCCTTTCTAGTCTTAAATTTAGCCAAGATGCATCCAGACTTGGTGTTCACCTGTAGGTGTGGTTTGTAGAGATCCCTTTACCCCACTTGCTGACCACTTTCATTTTGGAAAGCCCCTTCCCAGGTATATAGGGTATCCCAAAAAAACTGAATATACACTTTACAGCTTATAGTTCAATTAATGTTTCTTTTTTTTCAGATTTAACCCATTAAAATTAATTATTCAAAGTGTGTATACATATTTGGGGACACTCTATATATCTAGAAGGCAGAAGCATGAACACAGAGATCTTGAGCTTCAGTATGTAGCAGATGCTCATTTAGTACAGCCCTAGTGTATGAATGTCCTTCTTCAATGCCTTGGCTCATGGAGATTCTAACGTGAAGGAATACCCCCGAATTAAACCCCAACATGCAATGCTACTAGGGTTCTTCCTACCTGCTGAACTTTACTCACTGAGACTGCATCTTCCATGTGATAACATACACATCTATTTTCCTTATTTTCTTCCATCTCAGCAGTTTTACTGGAGTTTTATTCTCTCAAGAGATGCGGAAAGGAGAATTATTGGGTGGGTGGGGACGGGAATCACATCTAAGCATCTCAAAGAACGGTAAAGTGGAAGGAGAGACAGGGCTGCCATTTAACTGTTTGGCTCCAGTTCTGATTGGCCACAGCAGTCTCTACTCTAATGGTTGGTGCTTCTGGGCAGACACGCATTTACAGGAGATCCAGCTCACCTGTCTGTTTCAGTGTCAAAGCATATGCTGGCCCCCATTTGTGGTTCCCATTTTGGTTTTGTAGGTCTTGTAATTTTCGTGGGCACTCCATTTCTGGCAGTACACTGGCCATCATCGTTGGTGTGGTTTGTTCCTTCCCCAATACTAATTAAGAAACTGCTACGTGCTAAGCATTTTTGCTAGGCCCTGGGGCTATAATACTAAGTCACAAACTCTGCTCCCACCATTTTCCATCTTTACCCATGTCTTCATAGTTGAAATCTGGGAAACTCTCTAGAACTGCTATACAGAAATCATGTTAGACTGGAAAATAGTAATGTGTTTTTAATGATAATCATGAGCAAATCAGTGTGGAAAATAGGAAAAAAACAACCATCTGGAAATCAGACAGCTTAAGTTACTGTCCTTGATTTTGCCTCTGATTTCTGAGGACCTTGTGTGAGTCACTTAGCCTCTCAAGGTCTCAGTTGCCTATGTGTAAATGAATGGATTGGACCAGATTCTCTCTGATTCCAGCCATAAAATTTTATGTTCCCAAGATAAATGTTCTTCCCATTAAAGTGAGTGTCTCGGAAACCATTTTTTATCAGTGGATCTCAAACCTTATGTTTATCAATACAGTAGTCGGGTTCTCCTGACCCTCTTTATACCATTTCTAATAAGAAATGTACTAACCATATGTGAAACACATGGAGTTTGTCCAAAGGCCATGCAAGATACATAAATTTCACAAGCGAAAGATGCAAAACACATGTTGACACATCTCAAATCCACATGTACATTTTGGTCATGGTTTAATGGTTCTTAATTTTGAGAGTTATTCGGAAATCTGTTTAAGGACCTCCAATAGAATTGACTTTTAGTATGGGGCCCAAGAGGATCTTGTATAAATACAAGTCAATTGACGAAATTTCTGTGAGGGTCCCAGGAGTGGAAACCTTCTGAAGTGGGTCACAGAGCTAAGGCATACCTATCACATCTTACAGCATCTTGATAAAATCATAATCAAACAAAAGACTAAGAAAAGACTAAGCAAATATCAAACTATTTGTCTCACATTAGGGTACCACAGTCCCACCTATAAACTCACAATGGAAGGACCCAGCTGGTCCATCTGCTTCGGCCATCAGCCATATCTTGGCGCCCTCTTTCCGAGTTCTGTGTGTGCTGGCCACACAAGTGTAAGTTCATGGCCTTCCTGCTGCCTGCTGAATTTCTACTCATTTCCACTCAAACCTCATCTCCTCCGAGAAGCCTTCCCTAATCTCTCCAAACGAATTGGCTATTCCTCCATTTATGTCCCTTTTGCTCGCTCTCTCTCGCTCTCTCTCTCTCTCTCCACCTATTATTGCACAGGTCATGCTAAGCAGCATTTGTTCTCTATATTGAGTAACTAATGAGTCACAAATGCCCATTTGTGATCTTTGGAATTCCTAGTGCCTCCCAATATACCTGGCATGTTTGTTAATAAACTGTGAATTAATGAATGAAGGTTTGTTCACACTGAGAGTCTAAGATACAGTTGGATCTTTAACTGTGAAGGTTTAACAAGAGCAGCCAAAATCAATACCCCATTTCAGAACAGAGACCGCAGCTCTGAATTTTCTGTCATGGAAGAGCTAAAACTCTACTTGGAAAAAAGAGACTAGGTCAGGAAAAGCATAGTGAGCCCCTGCTACAGTGTCCCACACCATCCTGTATCCAGAACAGTTTGCAAGGAAAGGAAAGCACAGTGTGGGCAGGTTGCCCTCAAATTGCTTGCTTACTGTTAAAGCTGGGAAGAGAGCACAGGCACGGGATACAGAGGATAAGGAAAACCCGAGAAGTGAGTGACTAAGGTCTGACTGACCAGGGCCAGCTAGCAGCAGAGCCAAGAAGCTAGTAAAGCTTCTAGAATTGACGATGCCCCCAACCATCTTCCAAACCTGTGCTGTACAATACAGTAGTGTGGCCACTGGCCATAGCAGGCGAGTGAGTCAGCTCAAAGTAGGATGTGCTCTAAATGCAAAATGCCTACCAAATTGCAAAGACTTAATTTAGAAAAAAAGAATGTTACAATATTTCCTTCAATTAGTTTTTATATTGACTACATGTTAAAATGTTGAAATGACAGGATTTTGGGTATATTAGGTAAAATAAAATATATTATTTAAATTAAATCCACTTGTTGCTTTCAACATTTTACAATGTGGCTAGTAAAGATTTTTAAATTACATGTGTGACTCACATTTGTGGTTCCCATCACATTTCTATTGGACATGCCTTTCTAAACCATTGTTTCCCTTTAGTGCCAGCCATCATCTCATCTGCTTAGAGTTCCTTTTGGTCTTGGGGGTGTTCACCAGGAAGCTCTTAAAGTTCCAGCTGTTTACAAGACCAAGAAATGTATGCCTTTGTGGTAAATTGACATATATTCATATTTGCAAGAGGTCTTGTCCAGTAAGCAACTCAGTGGACTTAATGTCAACCACCCATGCTGCATGTGTGACTTCCTTCAGTTCTGTCTGAATTTCCCCCTCAGGGCAGGAGGAAATCACAAAGAGAGATTGATAATTTCCATAAGCACATAATGATAATGGCAAGTGGCCCAAGTAAAGGGCAATAAACTCAAATGCCTCCAAAGACAGGCAGGTAACAAGCCATTGAAGGAAGCCAAGTATTATTTCCATACTGTCACGCTTTGTCTGCGCATTAAACACGGGAATGTTCTTCCCTTTCCCAAACAAATATGCTCTCTTTATGTTCTGTTTGTTTTTGTTTTTGAAACTTATGCTATTTTGGGCCAATCTCTCTCTCTCTCTCTCTCTCTCTCTCTCTCTCTCTCTCTCTCTTTTTTTTTTTTTGCTTTTGCTATAAAATTTATTTTGCTGTAAAGAATTTTCACTCAACTCTTAACTCAATTTAAGAATAAAAATAACTCAAAATGAATAAAACACTTAAATGTAAGTCAGGAATCCATAACAATTCTAGAAGAAAATATAGGCAGTAAATTATCAGACATCTCTTCTAGCAATATATTTCGCCGATATATCTTCTCAGGCAAGGGAAACAAAAAATATATAAACAAATGGAATTTCATAAAACTAAAAAGCTTCTGCACAGTAAAAGAAACAATCAACAAAATAAAAAGGGAACCCCCTGAATGGGAGAACATGTTTGTCAATGATACGTGTAGTAAGGGGTTAATTTCCAAAATATATAAAGAAGTTATACAACTCAACACCAGAAAGACAATCAAGCAATTAAAAAATGGGCAATCCTAGCTGGTTTTGCTCAGTGGATAGACCATCAGCCTGTGGACTGAGGGATCCCAAGTTTGATTCGAGTCAAGGGCACATGCCTGGGTTGCAGGATCAGTCCCTAGTAGGGGGCATGCAGGAGGCAGCCAATCAATGATTATCTCTCATCATTGATGTTTCTATCTCTCTCTCCCTTTCCCTTCTCTGAAATCAATACAAATATATATTTAAAAATTTTAAAAAATGGGTAAAGGACCTAAATAGGCACTTCTCCAAAGAGGCCATACAGATGGCCAATAGACATATGAAAAAATGCTCAAAGTCACTAATCATCAGATAAATGCAAATTAAAACCACAATAGGTATCACCTCACATCTGTGAGAATGGCTATCATCAATAAATCAACAAATAACATGTGTTGGTGAGGTTGTGGAGAAAGGGAACCTTCATGCACTGTTGGTGGCAATGCAGATTAGTGCAGCCACTGTGGAAAGCAGTATGGAGTTTTCTCAAAAAATTAAAAATGGAACTGCCTTTGATTCAGGGATCCCACTTCTGGGAATATATCCAAAGAAACGTGAAACATGAATTCAAAAGAATTTATGCACCCCTATGTTCATTGCAGCATTATTTCCAATAGCCAAGATCTGGAAACAACCCAAGCGCCTATCAGTAGGTGAGTGGATAAAAAAAGCTGTGGTACATTTACACAATGGAATACTTCCGGCCATAAAAAAGAATGAAATCTTACCTTTTGAGACAGTATGGATGGACCTGGAGATTATTATGCTAAATGAAGCAACCCAGTCAGAGAAAGACAAATACCATATGATCTCACTTATATGTGAAATCTAGTGAACAAAATAAACTTATGAACAAAATAGAACCAGAGACATGGACATATGGAACAGACTGACATATGTCCGTCTGTTAAATTAAATTCATATATTTAACACATAGACACAGACAACAGTATGGTGATAGGCAGAGGGGAAGGGGGTGGGGCTTAGGTGGAGGTGGTCAAAGGGGGGAAAATGGGAATGAACAGAGACTTTGCTTGGGGTGATGGGCATACAATGCAGTGTGCAGACGATGTTTTATTGAGTTGTACCCTTGAAGCCTGTACCCCAATAAATTCAACTTTAAAAAAAGAATAAAAGTGCAAACACAATGGTAGATTTCAGCTGACACTTACCTCAGGGCTGGGGCTCAGTAGGGAGTTGTGGGACTGTGGAGAAATGGGGAATGTGGCTCTACCCACAGGTGCAGCCCTGACACAGTGCCAACCAGTAGGTGCCAGGTGGTAACATTGGCCCCCTGTGGCCGGATCTGAGTTTTCAAAAGATGCTGGAAATCTAAACAGTTCCATGAAATCTCCTAATGTTCAAGTGTCGCCAACTAATTCAATTGTTTTTAAAATATAGTGTAAGCCAGAATTCTATAATCTAAACAAAACAATATCTGTAGGCCAGGTCTGGCTCATAGGTCACAAGTTTTCAATCATTGGTCTGAGTTAGATAGCATGTGCCTGAGAGGAGAGAGGGAGAGAGAGAGAGAGAGAGAGAGAGAGAGAGAGAGAGAGAGAGAGAGAGATTGATTTTTCTGAACACTTACTATAGGCCTGGAATGTCCTCTCCTTTCATTTGAGTTCAGTGATTTTTCCTAGGCAACTCAACCAGAAGCTCTCAAATTGGAGGAGGCTGTCCACTTATGGTCCCTAAACCTGTCTTCATGCCTGTTCACTCTCAGCTTGGGAGACCTCAGCCAGCTTCTTGTGGTCCCCTCATCACCCGAGTTGTCATCTGCCTGCTAGGAGCTCCTGGATGCTCGCTCCTGTGATATATTCTTGGCAATTAGAAAGTGGTCATGTCTTTGTTGTCTCTCCCCAAGCAGGCAGGAACTGGGACGCATGCTTCTGAAGCCGCGGTATGAAACACAAGGACGTACACTTCACAGAAACTCCATCTGTGTACCATTGGTTGCGATACAATATCATCTCTAGGTTTGCTCACCCCCTGTTCCTCTTCGTGTGTGTTCCTTCCATTCCCTCACCCCTTTCACTTGGATTGTTTGCAGTGACTATGATAGCTCTGACAATAGGAATCATTTTACAGGAGACCCACAGAGTATGTGAAAAGTGCTGGAAATGGAAAAGTTTAGGGAATAGCCCTTACAAGCCTTCACTTACCAGACAGGAACCCGAGGCCCAGAGTAACCCAATGTTACTCGAGACTGGAGTCCCAGTGCTGGAAGGAAAATCCAGTCTTGCAGGCAGACTGGGAATAAGAAGCAGAATCCCAACAGGCTTTCCAGGACTGGGGCCCTCTTTGCCCGATGTCTGACTTTCCCTAGCATTCTCGGCGTGCCCTTACTCCCCTCTCTTCAACACAACGAATTATCTTTGGTTAGACAAGATAGTCTCCATTCAGGCGAAATAGCTTCAAGCTGGGATAAGGCCTTCCTCTCCCCCTGACTGGGTTTGCAGCTACACACACCCTCCTGGGGGGGCCCTCTCACCGCCATTTATACATCCCCATGAGGGGAGGGGATGTAGCAATAACCAGCATCTCATATATCCCTGTAGCAACTTACTAGAAACAAAGCACTTCCATGTCCCTTATTTTCTTTGACATTTACAATAGCACTGTGATTAGGAAGCAAATGCTATTATGCCCACTTTACAGGTGAGACCACAGAGGTTAGTGACTTGCCTAAGTCATAGGCAGAGCTGACACTTGAACACAGTCCTCTGAATCGGTAAGAAGAATCCTCTTGGTTTTTCTTTTTTTCTCCCACAATGATGTTTTACTCTTGTGATTTGAAAACTTCTTCTTCACAGTATAAAATTGGAAAAATATTAAAATGTACAAGGAAGAAAATTAACAAGTCTAGTCTTACAACTCAAGATAACATGATTAACATGTTGGTATAGTTTCTGCCCTTCTTTTTATTCTTTGTATTTTTATTATGTTTACACTTAACATTATGTAGAAGTTCTTATATCATTAAGTATTTATTGAAAACATGATTTTTTAATAATGACAATCATTCTATGCAACATAAGAGCCTTGCCCTACTTGCACATCATTTTCTAATTAAAAATAATAAACATCTTATGGTTCAATTTTGGTCCACATTTTTGGATAAGTTAAACAGTGAAAATATTTTTTGGAATATGCATTGAACCACACAATTAATCAACAAGCATTCCATGGCCGTGAGCTTGAGCATCTCAGAAGTTCTGGAGCCTGGGGATACAGGAGGCAAAAACTATGGGCACTATGTTCTCAAAGGCCAACTCTTTTCACTTTTGTTGCCAAACTATTTTCCAAATCTGATCCTTCTCCACCACCTTTTGCTGCCCCCACCATCACCACCACTGCTGCTCCTAACCCTTCCCCGCCCCCAACTCCATCTTCTGCCTGGCAGCCTAGGAGAGCTCTTTATGCCACTCTACAGAGAAGGACCCTCCATTGAGTTGCCATTGCCTTTTAGAAAAATCCAGAGTCCCTTAAACTCTGACACTATAAAATTGAAATTAAAAACAAGTCTGGCACACAGCAAGCACTCAATAGATGCCCCTTCCTCCCACACTTTTATGTCCCTCACTCTCTAGACCAGATGGTGCTCACTAATTATGTTTTGAATATTTTCCTTCCTCTCTTTAGCCTAGAAGTCCCCTTCCCATGGCATCCTTATTCTGTCTCTCTCCAGCCTGCCAGAGCTTCCAGCACAGGCCTCTTCCTATGGGAGGGGGCATTTACAGCTTTCTAGATGAACTGGTTCTTTCTGTTTAGAGCGGAGTCAGGACCGAAACCTATAATCAAGCCAATCTCCAAGGAAAATCCTGCTCAGGGAACCTTAGAAGCTGCTAATGATTCAGACAGAGTTGTCATTAAACTTTATAAAAGATATTTAAACTATAGTTTGAAAACCATCTCCCCTTTTTTCCAAGGATGAGCATCCTTTCGTTGACTTTTCAGCTTTGGATGGGGCCACCCAAGTTCTGAAGGCTCTGCCAGCAGAGTCTGCCCAATTCTGGTTGAGGGCAGCTCAGGGCAATCAGTTTGAACAGGATCCTCAAAATTGTTCCATTTCTATTTCTTCTTAAATAAAAAAAGTGAAAAGACAATGTCAAAGAATGCTCTAAGTGACAAGGCAGCAGACAGCAACTTCCTTAGAGGAAATCTGTCCTTCCTCTTGTGTCAAATTCTCCACTATCTCAGCCACAGAACTCTGTGACGTGACAACAATCATAGTATAGTCTGTTTACAGTTCACTGTACTCTGCTTGGACTCCTATAGCAACATGTGAGGTGTCGAGGGCAGGCATTATTATATCTATAAAGTACAAACAGAAACCCCGAGTATGGAACCTGTTCATTGCTTGGCCACAGCTCAGAATTAGTAAGAGGCCAAGTTGGGATGCAGACTTATCACTCTTTTCAGTCAGTGGGCACTTCAGTGTTAGCCTGGGATGTCCTGGTCTTGTGGGGCAACTGTCCCTCTCTCCCTGCCTCCAACTTGGCCCTCTAAATGGTGCAAAACCGTATCTCCCACTGTCCTTCCTGAAAAAGCCATATGGACAACCAGAGCAAACCTCCCAAGACCTTGAAAGGCAAAGATATTAGTTATTCTGGTTGGCATTGTAGACCTCTCCCCTCAGAGGGAAGCGGTTCCCCAGGCACTGGCTGTATTGCATTCCCCAGCTACCTGTGCATCACCTCAGGCTGGGCTGTTTTCCGAAACATCCCAAAAGACTTCCTGTTTGCTCTTACCTCCCTCCAACCTTTCTTCTAACCAGTTATCTTCACTCATTCTCCTCAGTGCCCCGTGTAGAGTTCGTCCTCTGCATAAGGGACTGAGACACCTTAGCGTAGACTAAAGGCTGGCAACACTGTGCCCCTGCCCTGTGGGGTCTCATCGTCCCCACTCCTTTCACACGGGAACTGAGAAGAGGGCCTGCCTGTACCCGGGACCCTCACTCACATGCTGTTCCTTAAGGCTCCAAGCCTTTCACCAGCCCTTGCTCCCTTCCTAGATTTGTAAACCTTCAAAATCTGCTTCAGGTTCTACCTGCAAATTCCTCCACGCTGGCAGCCTAAGGAACTGGCCTACTGCCCCCTCACATCAACTCTGACCTCTAAGCTGTCATTTATTATGAGGTTGTTGTAGCATTTTAGTCTTAACTCGCCAATTTGCTAACAAATCCCTTGCCTTAATGACTCCTTTGTAAGCCCCGAACCAAGCCTATCACTGCCAAGCACAGAGCAGGTCTCCGCAGCTCCTCACTGGCCAGGATGTGCACACGGGCACTGAGCTGGGAGTCAGGAAACGTGGCTGGCTGTGACGCCTTGGCAAACTCTTCGTCCTTCCAGAGCTCATGCCACTCATTTATAAAATAAAGAGACTAGAAAGATGCTATTAAATACTCTTCAAGCCCTCTGCATCCCTAAATATATGGGGCAGGTGGAACTTCTCTTCTGGGAGACAAAATTTACTTTTCCCCAGGCCAATGCTGTGCCATGGATTAGAAACAAAATCATTGAAGACCTGCTTTCTCACGGAATGTTGACCACGCATCCTGCAAACCCATTGAGTGTTTAAGCCCCCAGAGCCCATGGCCGTAATGAGATCCACACACTTGTCAGGTGCTGAAGTCATTTGGCCTTTGGCCTTAATCTCACTGGCCCCCACACATGGGAGTTGGCCGGGACTTTCACACACGTGTTCCCTCTTACCTAATCTTTCAAAAGGAAACACAGCATTACAAAGTTTAGAGAGAGGCAGGAAGGGAGAAGCAAGGGGGTGGAGAAATAGAGAACTTAAAAAATAGTTTTCCAACGAAAACCAGAATTTCAAATGCACAGGCCATTAAACCAAAAGCTGATCTGAATCTGGGAGACTCTTTGTGTGAGTATCAGGGTGTAGTGGTTACAACACACACAAATGCACAGCCTCCAGTCCTATCTGAACATAAAAACATAAAGACAAGGTTTACAAGGGAAGCATATTTGTCAGGCACCAGAATGGTGGTAATTAAATTCATGGGGTATGTGCATTACAGAAAAAACAGAATGCCAGCAGCCCAAGATCTTATAAAGTAGCTGATCATCACCAACACCATAATTACTCATGAACCCAAGGAATGTACGCCAGGCCTCCTCAGACTTGTCTAATATCAGGCAAAAAAGCACCATAATTATATTTCATATCTGGGGCCAACCCAAGAAACGTGTGTACGGAGGAAAACATCGGCTCAACTCTCCATGCCCTCTGAGGTGAATTCAGGTACTTGTTACCTTAGAGAAAACAGTAAATCTTGATTGAGCTAATATTTTTTAAATTAGGAAAATATTTGTAAATGCCAAACAAAGGGGGAAAAGGTCCACTTAGTGAAAAAGCTAAATGAAATTCTAAATAGAAAAGTATATGTTATCACCTAAGACACAAATTAAATTAGTAAAATTAGGTAAGTAGATGGGGAAAGGGTCAAATGCCATTACTACAGAGTATAGAGCCTTTATTATTATTATTTCTTCGAGAGAGGGGGGAACAAATTGAGAGAGAGAGAGAGAGAGAGAGAGAGAGAGAGAGAGAGAGAGAGAGAGATTTGTTGTTCTGCTTATTTATGCTTTCATTGGTTTATTCTTGTATGTGCCCTGACCGGGATTCAACCTGCAACCTTGGCATAGTGGGATGACGCTCTACCAGCTGAGCTACCTGGCCAGAGCAAGTATAGAGCATTTTCATCACAAATAACAGTTTGCCCAATGAGATGTTATATATTTGAAAGTATTTTAATTCCATTGTTTCTCTTGATTCCAACAATATCTGAGCAGTAAGTAAAGCAAGGGTTATGAGTCCCTACTTTGACCATCGATAGACCTGCCATTCTGAGAGGTGAAGTGACTCATCCAGGATGACACAGCTGCTCACCAGCAGCGTCGGGATGAAAGCCTGAGTGGCTGGCACCCAATCACACATCCACCTCTCTCTTCCACGTCACCCCTGGGGTAGGAGGCATGGCGATTTGTTTCTTGTCTAGAATAAGCTAATACATTTATATGGGAATTGGATTCAGAACAATTTTTTTAGTGTTGAGCCAAGCAGTCCAAAAATGCCCTTTCACCTACTTAACCTTCTTTAAATCTCAAAATGCTAAAAACTCCTACAAAAAGAACTCACAACTTTCCAGCACCAAGTGAAGGCAGTCTCATACATCCCTTGGTGCTGGGAGAGTGAGTCTCAGCATGAAGGACTACAGGAGTTAGGTCTCTGAAGCCACTCCAACAGGGAGGCCCGAGTCTGAGCTTCAGATCCACCACCCATTAGCTGTGCGACCGCAGGCAGAGGATTGAACCTGTCCACGCCTCAGTTTCCTAATTCGGAAAATGGAACAATACCTACTCATCAAGAACATGAGCAACTTCCTGACACGTAGTAATTCCCAACAGTGGTTAGTCCTCCCCCTTTCCTTACTCCAGTCTTCTTAAAATTTAGCTCATTAAAATAATTAGTGTGTGTCTGGCCAGTGTTGCCCAGTGGTTGTAGCATTGACCTATGAACCAGAAGGTCATGCCTGGGTTGTGGGCTCAATCCCCAGTAGGGAGCATGCAGGAGGCAGCCAATCAATGATTCTCTCTCATCATTGATGTTTCTATCTCTCCCCTTCCCTTATTCTCTGAAATCAACAAAAAAAAATACTTTTTTAAATGAGTGTGCTTCTAGGCTCATAGTGCTCAAAAGCCACTTGACCATTGCATTAGTTGCTTTTTTTATTCAGAACCTTCATGTGATACCATCCATTCATTGACAAATATATACGTGCATTCACTGCTGTGGGCACTGGTCTTAGGGCGGCGAATGAAACAGAAAAGCCTTCTTCTTAGAGCTTGTGTTTAACAAACTGGACAGCTTCTTGATTCTGGTCAGTATTCCGCCTGTGGAGGGTGGGATGCCTAGTGAGCACATTCATAGGGAAGATGCCGAACTGAGACTCATACTGTGGGTGGCCTCATGTACTTCCCCTAAGGCAGTGGTTCTCAACCTTGGCTGCACATTAGAGTCACCTAGGAATCTTTTTAAAATCCTGAGTTCTGGGCGTCATCCTCCGGAAATTCTGTTTCTTTGTTATGGGGTGGGGCCACAACATTAGTGACAATGAAACAGAATTTCCGGAGGATGAGGCCTAGAAATCAGGATTTTTAAAAAAAGATTCCCAGGTGATTCTAATGTGCAGCCAAGGTTGAGAACTACTGCCCTAAGGCAGTGGTCGGCAAACTACAGCCCCTTGAGTGTGGCTCTTGCACAAAATACCACGTACAGTGCGATTGAAACTTCGTGGCCACACTCAAGGGGCCAAAGAGCCGCATGTGGCTCGCGAGCTGCAGTTTGCCAACCACTGCCCTAAGGCAAGGACCAGCTCCCTCGGAGGTGTGCTCCCTGATCCACAGGAAGGTTCTGAGCACCTACTGTGTGCTTGGCAGCCACTGAAGCAGTCAGTTGACTCTTTGCTCCAGAATCCTGGTCACTGGGATCATATGCTTATCCAGTCCCATGACTGGATGCTTGAAATGACTTGGAGGTGACTTGGTGTACCTGACAATTTGCCTAAAAGCTGGTTTTAATCTCTGAGTTTGGCCCTGACTTTCTAATTGACAGATGCATTGCTAGCACAATCTCAAGGGGCCCAGATCTTCGCTAAGCTCTCCCTTTTCATCTCTGCCACAGAGCAACCTCCCAGTGGCCAATACACCGTAAAACAGAACAAAAGGCTGGCCTGATCTGCCAGTCTCGTGGCCTCCCACACCCCCTTAGATTTTCTCCAGCTTTTAGGCCCTGGCTTGGTGTTCCTGGGAACGCCCTGTACCAAGCAGGTTGCCAGTGAGGGACAAGCCACAAAAGTATCTGTGTGGTTGCATAAGTAGGTCCATTTTTTCTTTCATTGTATTTCTCTTCTCAGTGGCTCCTAACAGAATTGTTCTCTGGTTTTGAAAGGCATCTGCAGGAATGCAGAGAACAGAACGGTGACTCAGAAGATGGTGACCGAGTCATCTGCTTTGCATTGTCGAGAACATTTTTCACATGTTACTTGGTGAAACTAGCAATAAAAGGCGCCAAATGCTAGAAATAGAACAAGAAGATAAAGAAAAAAATATCTTATTTCCTCTAGAGAAATCTGCCTTGATACAGGACATTGCTATAGGAAAAATCATTTTGCTTTGAACAGCTCTCTTTCTGACTCACTTTTTGGAAAGAAAGTGCTGAACAGATAATGCCCTCCCCCCCCACCCCCTCCAGCTCCACTGAAATCTGAATGCTGTAAGCCCTCCTTGCTGACTTGTGAAAGAGATCTCTCTATATTCATTTGGGCTCTGTGCATGTCACATGATCTCAATACATTCCAAATGCTAAGAGACAAGATTACTACTTAACCATAGAATAAACCAACAGGAATTTTAATCAAGACAATATCCAATAATGAATAAAGATGGAATGTTTTTGGAGGGATTCCAGAATACACATTTGGGAATTTTTAATCTTGCTCATCTTTGAATCTAACAAAAATATTTGAAATTTTTCTGACCATGCTATTTCAGCCTGAATCCAGAAACTAGCTACTATCTAAGGTATTAAAGTATTTCATCTACACAGACATTGAATTTTCCAAATCTAAGCCAGTAATTGATACCAGATTAAGTGAAATATGAATCAGTAGAAAAGTTCCTTTAAATGGAGCATTTAAGCTGAAATTTTTTATGATATGAAAGATGAAATCAAGACAGTAATGATCAGATTGTGAGAAGGTTACTGTTTTTAATATTGCTTTATTCTGGGATTTATTTTATTTTAATGCCTCAGACCTGGCTGATTTGTAATAATTTATCAAACTGCTAAATCATACTCAGTTATTGGTGGCTGAAGCTATCAGAATCAACACTAAATTTAAAGGAAGCATTTTTTACAATCATTATAATCAGCTGTGATTTACCTGAAATGTGAATTTTAGCATTCTTTTAATTGTTTTTGAAACATTAAGAAGATAGTAGCCTAGTAATGTGTTTGAAGGTTAGAGGCTGTGGAGCTATTATTCCTGTTGTTGGCAGGGATTTTCCACACCCACCTTCCCCAGATAGAAACAAAGGTTTTTTTCTCCCCAAGGCTGCTTTGGGCATTGCTGCTTGGGTATCTGAAAAGGACCCAGTGATGGTAGAAAGAAAGATGCTGAAGGTGAAACATAGATTAAACGTGACATGTTACACTATAGGAAAGGTATTTTTATAGAACATGCACGCAGTAGATCAAAGACTTCATTGTGCTTATTTTTGTCTTCACACACCTACTAAACCTGCATTTCTGCTGATGAGTGAAATTCTAGCTCTTTGGCAATCCCAGGACCCTAAATTGATACATCACCCAGCAGCATTAAAATGTTGGTTTTGCATGATTAAAAGTGTGGGTGCACAATTTCACTGGAGGAATGAGAGTTGTAGTCATTTAAAGTAAATCAAGACTAAACAACGAAAATGAGAAAAATGGCCTGTGTAATTGCCTGTTGGTTGTCTCAATACCTCACCTGAAGGAAAGACTAGAACCGAGGTCTGAGCTAGGCCTTCTCTGAGCGTTTAGTGCTGGTCTCGGACAGGTCTCCAGACACGTCCTGAGTAAGCCTCCAGTTTGGGTGAGAAGGAGGGAGAGAGGGTTGAAAAGGCATTTCTGAAGCCATTTCGGACAGTAATTGTTGAGGGTCTGCTTTTTCATGGTTTTTTTTGTTGTTGTTGGTTTTTTGTTGTTGTTGTTGTTGTTTTTGTGTTTTTTCTTTTAGGACTGAGGAGCAGCCATAGCTGCTTGCTCCGCCCTGTTGATTCCCTGAGATCCCGCCCCACCCCTCATGTTGTTTTGTTTTTTCACTTTGTTTGGTTTCTCTTTTAAGAATTATTTTTGAATATTACAGATTTTCGCTGTGTCCTGACCAAGGATTTCAGCTAGACTCTGGTCTATGTTGTGAAAGTTTAAAAGCTAAATAACTCCAAGCCATCAACAAACTCATCAGAGAAAAGAAGTGACAGTATTCCCAAAGAATAGGAGAAGCTAATAGAGTTATATATGTTTTAAGAGGTAGATACGATCATGTGTGCACAATATAAAACAGAAGGTTCCTAATGATTGAAAAAGAAGGGGGGAGCTGTTTGGTAGCAGCTTGGTGAACTTTGGCTGAACTTCTGGGTTTGGCAGGCTCGCTGCGGACAGTCTAGGATGAGGCATTAGGGCTCGCATCTGAGAAGCTGACATCAAGCAGACAGCAAGACATGATATCTTATTTTCCTGAGCCATGCTGACACAAATTGAACCCCCCTTATTATTTTCTTATGCCAGTAAAGTTGCACTTGGAATTTAAGCATTTTGTGTGCAGATGTTGAAGGCTGGGCTGGTTTAATTTAAATAATTTGCAGATTGTTTAGTAGCACTCCGAAGACAGGAGTGCTTCTCATCTGAGTTCAATTTTATGAGCTTTGGATTCTGATCTCTGCAAGGTAAGACTGAAGCATTAAAACCCGAGTGCTGAAGAGCCCACTGTCGTTTCTGCTGGCTTTGTTCGTGGAGGAAATAGAGGCCAAATGCTGTCCCTCATTCGCCCCACTTTTCACCTTTTCACAGTTCTCCCCTGCAGAAAACCCAGCACCTTAGGCAGAAATGGATGGGGTGGCTGGGAAGCGGGGTGGACAGAGATGGTGCCTTATCAAAACGAAAGATCAGACATGAAGAAGCCTGACTTGATATAAAATACTCGTTCCATCTCTCTGTCTTTAGAATCACTCGGCTTCCCATTTCTCTGGGCCACAGCAATCATGCATCTGCACTGTTTGTGTGCTCCCTCCCCCCATCAGACATTTCTTTCACCGATGTTTACTTATCCAGTGTTCCCAGAGATTACATGTGGCCTCCCTGGAGCCCAGGCATAGATGCATGATTGTATTCCACGTGAGTCGCCTGCCTTCATTCTCCGGTGCAGGGTTTGTTTGCCCAGCTAGGCCCCACATACTAAACAATATGAGCGAATGCTTCTTGGAAGAAAGTAAGATGTCAGTGTACATTACAACCCCCCTGGGGTAAATGGAGAACAGCCATAAAGGTCTAAAGAAATGTGCTTTATAATGAAATATACCTCATATAATTTATGAGCCAATACTCAGAGATGAGTTTTTCTCTTTGGGAGTGTATGTCTGTATGTGAGAGAAGAGAAAGCATGTGATTGTATAAAATTCTTAATAATGATCTGGGGGGGTGGGGATGTTCTTTCCAGTTTGGGCAATGACCAAAAGCAATTTCCATTGGCCTCTGTGAGTTCCTATGGAGAATGTTGGGTGCCCCTTTCCCACAGCCCCTCTGGCTGTGGTCAGTGTACTGGGTGTGGTCAGGCCTTAACCTCACGTGCAGAGAACTTTCTCTCCCTGCACAAGGGCAATTAAAGGTGGAATATGCAGAAAGAGGGGAATGGTGCATGTGTTGGAGGGGGAGTTCCATGTTACTCCTCTGTCTGGGAGTTTTGTTCCCCAAACCAGTGCTCAGCAGGGATGTACTAAATTGCAAGAGACAAAATCCACACTTGGAGTTGAAAGTCTTGGGTTGTTAGAGTCTCTATTTTCTCTCGTGATGGACAGGATAAGAGTGGCTCTAAACAAATAGTTTTTTGTTTTGTTTTTTTAGGAAAGAAAATATCAACAAAACACTTTCTTCTTTTCTTTCTTTGCTTGTGTTTTTGTTTTTGTTTTAGCTCCCATATTGAAAAACCTCCCTTTGGATAGGAATGAAAGCATCTTCCATGCCAATACAGTCAAAGTAGCAGGGATTCAGTTTATGATAAGATTTTAGAACTGGAAGTTATCATAGAAATAATCTAGTCTAAGCCCTCATTGTTCGAGCAAGAAAGCTGACTCCCACAACATGACATAGCCTTGTTCCTGGAAGGGCCAAGCCCAGAAGCCAGGACTTCTGCCACTCTTCCCATCCTCAGCTCCCTCTGACCCCACGGCCCCACCACAGTGCAGCCTTCCTCTACTTCTCCAGGAATCCCGCTTCCCCAAGACCACCATGAAAAGAAGGGACGATGGGAATCTTCAGGCTACATCACAAAAGAAAGCCCACAGATTACCGACACACTTTTACAAGTGTTTTGGTTGATAAATTCTCTTTCTTACCACCTTCCAAGCCAGAAAATTTAGGCAAAGTTGACCACTTGGATGAGGGTCCTAGATGAGGACCCACACCAGAGCCATCATGGGGCAGAGCCCAGCCCTCTCTCCCTAGGTCCTGGCCTGAGCTCCCAGAAAGGTGTGAGTGGAAAAAGCATTATGGGCTCTTTGCTCACTAAGAATGCAGTCGCAGGGATAAGGGGTACAAGGGTACAGAGACTAAATCAGGGAAGGAGGGGCCACCCATATGAAAGTATATTGCCAAGATGAAAGGGCCAGTTGAGACTTTGCTCTGTCCAAGGGACAGCAACCCCAGACCATGTAAACTGCTCTCCAGACCATGTCTGATGGAGGGAGACAGGGCAACTATATCCACTGAATCCCATCTTCCTTAGGTCACAGATTGGCCTCACAGGAAGTAACTCCTCTGCTCTTCTGGGTTCTGCATATGTAGGCATGAGCACTAGAGCAATATCCCAAGATGCCATCCACAGGGGAGCTCTGGGACCAAAGTCAAGAGGTGGGGCTACCTGTCAGAGGAGCTTCCTGTTGGAGGTAAGGCACTGTAGGGTTGAGTCCTCACAGAGCTGGAACAAGAGGCAGATGAGGCCAAGAGGCCCTAAAATAGTATGTAAGAAATGTCTTCTTTGCTATGAGAAATAAATTCTCTTCTTTAACCTTGTCTTCCAGTATATAGATAAATATATATATGTTATAGAGATAGATAGATAGATAGATAGATAGATAGATAGATAGATAGATAGATAGATGATAGATAGATAGATAGTCTACAGAATCAAAAAATACAATACCATCTTCTTTTGGTTGATTATATATATTCAACAAATAAATGTCAGTTGCATAAAACACTGTTAAGTGTCAAGTTATTAGTTAGATTCCCCAGCACTAGAAAGACAAAGCCATTAAGTCACAAACACAATATGTTATAGAAATGGCTTTGTATTGCCCTATTACTGTCATGTTATCTATACTAATAAAAGGGTAATATGCTAATAAGACCAGACGTCTTCCGGACATCCTTCTGGACAAAGCCACAGTGGCAGGGGCTGAGGCAGAGGTGGTTAGGGGCAATCAGGCTGGCAGGGGTGAGCAGTTAGGAGGGATCAGGCCAGCAGGGGAGAGTGGTTAGGGGCGATCAGGCTGGCAGGGGAGAGCTCTTAGGGGTGATCAGGAAGGCAGGCAGAGTGCTTAGGGGCGATCAGGCAGGCAGGCAGGTGAGCAATTAGGAGCCAGCGGTCCCGAATTGTGAGAGGGTGCAGGCCAGGCTGAGGTACCCCCCCTTGCACAAATTTCATGCATTGGGCCTCTAGCTTAAAATAACAGCTCTGATAACCAAGGCTTTGAATTCACATACATCATCTCCTGATCACTTGGCAGTTGCTAAAGTTCAAAATGGTTGACATAACTGTTGTCACCAATGTCCCCTAAAGAAAAGTAAATCCTAATCAAGGTCTTTTATCCTAATCAAGGTATCTCTCTGAGCATATTCCTTCATCTCCAAAGTGCCTTCACCTTGACCTTAATAAGAGAGGCTTCAGTTTGACTTGCTTTACAGGTTAGGGTTCTGTGAGCAATTTTGGATGAGAGAAAAGCTCAAAAATATTTCTTAGTCACAAGACCAGATAATTGTTGTTGCCCCACCCCCTCTAATGACCTAGGGATAAATAGTTAACAGAAATGGGAAAGCAAAGCAAATGATGTGTCATTGAAGGCATGAATACTTCAGGAAGGTTTCTATGGGTTCTTAGATGACTGATCAACATGAATATTTGGAGCAGATCCCTAACTCTTAGTTGCACTTCAGAGGGGACCACTGTGCCCACCCCAACACCTCCTTTGTGTGCCTCAATCCGATAGGAACCCAGAGTGTGAGCACTGTGTGGGCCCTTGAAAGACACTTGGGTGGGTAACTAACTGATATGAGTTAAATTGTATCCTCCCCCCCCCAAAAAAAAAGATATGTTGGAGTCCTAACCCACCCCCATGCATCTCAGAATGTGGCCTTATTTAGAAGTAGAATATTTACAAAGATAATAGGTCAAAAAGAGATCATTAGGATGGGCCCTTAATGAGATCATTAGACTGGTGTCCTCATAAAAAGAAGGAAGTTGAACACAGAGCTACACACAGAAAAAGCCATGTGAAGATGAAGACAGAGATCAAGATGATGCATCCACAAACCAAGGGATGCCAGCAAGCCACCAGAGGCAGGAGAGGGACATGGAGCAGCTTCTCCCTCAGAGCCTCATACCTTAATCTCCATCTCAGAATGCTGACCTCCAGAATGAAGAGAAAATGAATTCCTGTTATTCTAAGCCACCCAGTTTTCTGCACTGTGTTACAGCACCCTTAGGACACTAATACACTACTGTGTCCCCATTTCATGCTGAGGTAAATGTGGAAAACAGAGGCCCAGAAACAAGAAGTGACTTGACAGAGGTCACAGAGCAAGTTAATGGCAGAACAAGCCAAAGCCTCCATGCCTGGGGAGCGGTTGACTAAGAGGCTGGCCATCCCTGTTCTCCAGCCTACTTAGCTCAGCACGGTACGCTGCGATGCTGGCAAATAAAAGCCCATGTGAGATCTTTCCTCCTATGTTCTTTTCAAAGGGAAGAGAATTAACCCTCTGATATCCTCTGGACAGGACAGAGCTGCAGCATCTGAAAAGCAGCATCGAGCCCTCTCTCTCAGGCTCTCTCCAGCTCCCTCCCCCCACCCCACTGAAGAAATGAAAAAAAATCAATCTGTGTTAAAGACAGATGGGAACACCCAAATAGAGGAAACACAGAGGTGGTGTGGATTGGCAGTGGAGAGCAAAGTGGCTAGCAGGCATTTCCTGCCATGCCCAAGTGGATGGGGGCACCAGGCCTGGAAATTTAGAGTCAGGCACCAGGTTTATAAGCTGGAAATGGCTGGATGGCCCTCAGCAGTGGGACCGTGGTTAATAGATAGTGCTGACCCCTCTGTCGGGAAGGTCCCAAAATGAGTTGGAGTGTCTTCCCATCAGGGAAACAGAGGAAGGGAGAGCTATAGTCCATGCTGTTGAGTAATGCCCAACCACTGGAGCTCCCTATCTGCAGAGAGAGCTCAGTGTGATGGTCTCATGGAAAGGGTGTGGCTTTTGCAGACAGTCTGACCTTGGTATGAATTCTAGGCTGCGCATTTCAAAGGTTGATTGAGCTGCCTTCATGATAGATGTAGACATGCACTTTCCAGATCCCACTTCACAGAAGATGTCAGGGGTCACGTCCTTCCCAGGGCAATCACACCTGATAACTGGTCCATTAGGTATCAAGACCTGGCCACTTCTGCTGACATGAAACAGTCCTGATGGACAAACTCTCTCCAGTTTGACCGAGGCTTTGCTGGACCTACCTTGCAATTCACCTTCCGCCTCCATCGCTCCTGCTTATTCCTTCTTTTACAGGAGTTGATCTCTAATAAAAATCTTCCCCCCAACTCCAGCATTCACTTCTGGAGAAGCCACCCACACGCACATCATAGAGACTCATTTGACCACTGGTGGTCAGAGTAGCAGTGGTCTATCCCAGGGGCACGCTTATGGACATAGCTCCCTTCCCTTCTCCTCTCTGAAAGCCCCGGGTGCTGTCGGGGAAAGTCTTCCCATTTAGGCTGTTCCCAGCCCTCTGTGGCTTCCTGGACACCAGCAAAGGGGAAGAGAGAATCATTTGGGGGTCACCACCCTGCTGCCATCACCTTAGTCGGGAGATGAGAAGGTGGGTGGGTCCTTCCAAGAGAGACAGACTCATGTGTGCAAAGAAACCCATTTGAAACTCATTCCACTGAGTTAGCCTGATGACTGCTGTTTTAAAACATAATCCATTAAATTCGGTTCGACTAAATGCAGTGTCACAAAGCAAGGAGGAAAAATAAATAGCCTTCATCAGAACTTCTCTCTGATTTGACTTAAACTTAAGGTGCTTCTGTATGGAATGGGTAGCTAGAGGATTTGGGACAAGTCCAGAGAGGCCGCCTTTCCTGGGAATGCCCCCTTTCAGAGCCAGGAGTGGGGAGAAGCAGAGACCAAAAGAAAGTGAATTGGGGGTAGAAATTCCACCACACAGTAGTTCTCTGGGTGACAGCCAGCCTAGTTTAATAAAGGAACCAAAGTTCCATCTGATAGCTATTAAAGCAAGGGAGTTAAAAGAATTATGGGTCATATTTGAATTCCATGTATCCTCAGGACCTGTGCAAGAATGAAAAGTGGAATGAGTGTTAGCATCCGTGTCCCGGATTCTCAGAGCCCGGGGCCCAGGCCCTGGCAACCTCTCTCCTGCCCAGGGCTGCTCCAAGGGAGGCTGCTCTTGGCCTTCAGGACCAGGTTGTCAATAGTGCAAAGATGTTTATTTGGAGGAAATGTGTCCAAGGCCCTGGAGAGGCGTGAGAATTGTGCTTGAACAAATCCAGTGTTAACAGTGATTCTGCCTAAGGAGGCCTTAGTGGAGAACTGATGGAGGCATTCAATGAAGAAGGGCTGCGAAGACGGCGGAGTGGGACAGGGCCGCCAGGTTAGGTAGCAGGAAGCTAAAGAAACTGGAGAGGGCGTCAACTTTGGTAACAAGAAAAAATTCAGCTGGAAACCCAGAATTGGAAATCGTGCTGGGAAGAGGCAAAGCTCGGTCATCAGATCGGCCTCATCAGGCATGAGGCACACAGCAGTTTGGGGCCTGGGGTTGGGGAGTGAGGGTGGTGGGGAGTGAAGGGGGAATTGCTCCAGTGGAGGAAAAGCCCTAAGGAATTCAGCCAGGAGACCCCAGTCAACGTCAAGAGGATCATCTCAAAACCACAGATATTGAAACAGGCCCTTCACAAGCACCCAAGGTCCTTTGGGGAGACTGGTCTGTAAGGAGAGATGAAAAAAATGGGGAAATGGATTGGGAATGAAATGAGGGGAAAGCAATGGAGAAGAGAAAGTCAGCATTCTATAAATAACCAAGGAAACCACAAAATAAGTTTTTAAACAGAGGTATGCGGTGGTTTCCTCACGTCCCCCAAGAAGTACAAACTTTACAACTGCCCCGGCAGCTCCTGGCAAGCTTAGCATAGGGTGTGCGCAAGGCAGGAAGGAAACCAGCACTTCCAGAACCTTCCACAGAGCAGGCGCCAAGCGAAGCTCTCCGAGGGCGCCGGCGCTGAGCATTGAATCCCAGCCACCTGTGAGATGGGGCTCATCACCCCCAAAGTGCAATTAGGAAGCTGGCTTTTTACAATATGGAGCGACTTGTCCAGCTTCCCATAGCTGAAGGGGAGCAGAGTGGAATTTGAACCCAGTCCTCCCCACTGTTGTCCAACAGAAAGGGTTCCTCTACCAGTTCTGACTCTCCCAGGGGCTCTCCGGTACGGAGAGGAGGCAGCTTCATGCGGAGGGGGTGCCTAGGCCAGAAGAAGGTTGTTCCCTTCCCCTACAGTAAAATAGCCAGCCCCCAGGAATCTTGGGAAAAGTTGTCTCCCTGGTGCCTAACCTTAGCACACAAAGGTGTCTGGAGAAGTTACCCTCCCCATTGGGAGAGGAGATGGGGGAATTCGCTGAAACATCTGGCTCATGAAACCAGAGTTCTAAAGGAAATTCCAACTGTCAGGGGGCCTGAATGAAAGGCAGACAAGGATCTGAGCATCTTTGTTTTGTTTCCCTTCCTTGGCCCAGGGCAGCCCACTGACCTACTTGGAGGATGGCTTCTTGGGGAGTGGGGTGTAAATATCCAGGTCAGGGGGAGCAATGAGGCAAAGAGCAGCTCAGGCACACATTCTGATTGGAGATAACTGCATCGAGAGACAGGCTGAACCAAGAGGCTCCTTGGGGGAGGGAGAGACTGGACATCAGGGAGGCAGAGCTGGGGCAACCCTGGGCACCCCGCAACCGCTCCCCCTCCGGCCAATCACTCACTGTCAGGGCGTTTCCAGGGGGGCAGAGGGGGTGAGCAGAAACGCAGACCTGGGTGGTGCCAGCCCATAATTACCCCTCCCTTTCCTGCAGTTTTAAACTCCTGTGGTAGGTGTTCATCAGCAGCTCCTTTCCAGTGAAAGAACCTGACTTTTCAAAATTAATATGTGCCTGTTAGCGCTGCCCTAAGTCAATGTATCATGTTAATTGCACTTGGCAATAAGAAATCGTGCGCTTGGGAAAGCAAGTTGGTGCAGGAGGCTTGTTATGACTGATGAGTGTCGGAAACGGTTCGGGGAGGCAGCTGTGCGCCATTGTGAGGCATCCCCTGGGCCGGAGCCAGAGGGCTCGGCGGAGACCGCGGTGTCACTCACCTCCACGGAGCTGGCCCATGCACACTGCGGCTGGAGGACCCCACCTGTGAATGGAGGCCTAACTGCCAGGGATGCCCTGACCTGGCCAAGGTGCCAGGCCCAGTGCAGAGTACACACTCATACATGTAAGCAGACTGGGTATCTTCCTTTTGCCCCTAGATGCACACTCCCCCACCTTCCACACTGCTCCATGCTCCTGGGGCTGACCTGTACCCCACTTCCCCTGCACATGGCTCCCAGTCAGGTGGGCGAGCACCAGCAGGCTGCAAGACAGAGAAGGAGCCTGCGGTCCCCTCCCTCTGGGGACCCCACAGAGACGTCACAGCTCCCGCTGGGCCACATGGCCCGCTCTCCATGTTCAGGTGAGGATTCCTTCCCTTGTGGCTTCCCCACCCCCTGCCCACACCTTTCAAATAGTCCCTTAATTCACTCGCCCCAAATGACCCCAACCTGAGGATGCCATGTGCTGCCTGCTGGGACCCTACCACTTCAAGTTTTCTTGCTGCTGAGCAGGCTGGTAGCAGAGACCTGGGGTAGAAAGAGATGTCTCTGCAGTCACATCCAGGCCTGTGAGGCCAGCCCAGCCCCCCACCCCCACCCCCAGGGCCTTCTGCAGACAGAACCACCAGAGGCATCCTGTACCCCAAATAGTGAGGAATGAAAGGGAACAGGCAGGCCCAAGGTAACCCACAGGGTAGAAGAGGCTGTGTTTGGGAGAGAAGGTGGCACGAGGGACCCATCTCCCGCATCTCACTCTCGCCCACTCTGACCTCCTGGCCATGGCTGAGGTGACCACACCTCCATTCGCAAGACAGTCCCCCTTATAGCCCTCAGGTCTGGCCCAGGGGAAACTATTTCTATGGAGTCACATGCAGCATTGACAGAGGGTGGAGGAAAGGGAGCCTGAAGTGAGAGGGAGAAAGACTGAAACATTAGTGGGAAAACTAAAAACTGGAATCAGAAACTTACAAACAGTTGGAGAGCAAGTGGTACAGAAGGCAACTGGTTTGGGTATCTTTGATGCTACAAACAGAAGTGGCCCCATCTATGGGCAGAATGTGCCCTGGCCTGAGTGGCATGAATTGAGGGGACACTCCCGATGGACCCCCTCGTGCTTCTCAAGATGCCTGGACTTGTCCCCCCTCCGCCCCCCACGAGTCTTTATTAAAGACAAGCAACATTGTAAGATAGTGAACTGGAAACCCTTCTACTCAGATCATCCAGAATTTGGAGAATGGGACGGAGAAAAAGCCTTTGCGGAGAGAGGAAGCTAAGAGAGGGATGGCAGTGGACAGGAGTCCCTCTCCCGCATGGCACCAGCTCTCTCTTCATCTGTCTCACTAGGGGCGAAGAGTTCTGGAAATCACTGATTTTTTTAAATACCATGAAGGTCTTGGGTTGGTAAGTTTATAAGGGTCTACCTTAGAGTTAGGAGACTAGATCACAGGACTTAGGTGTGTTACTAGGCATGACATTGAAAACATGGCCACAAATTCTGAGACACCCTCCCATAGAGACACATGTAGTGCCTTCCCTTGCGCCTTGCTGAGCCTGTGACTGGCTGGGCCATGGTATATGGTGGAAGTGACACTGATTTTCAAGGCTGAGTCACAAACGGCCTCACCTCATCTTCTTTGTCCAATGGACCACACTCCTCATTAAAGCTGGGAGCCATTGTGCAGGAAATCTAAGGACTCTAAGACCCCCAGGTCCGAGGCCTCAAGTGGCGTTCTGATCAGCAATCCCAGGGGGCCCATCCTTCCACCACCCAGCCAGGTGCCGGCCGGGAGTGAAGAAGCCATCCCTAAGTGCCTCTTCCAGACCCAGCAGCTCCAGCTCCATCATTGGAAAGAGCCACGCTGTCCTCACTGTGCCCTTTCTGAATTATTGGCCACAGCATCAGGACACATGCACGAAGGATTGGCTGTGCTTCTCTACCAAGTGTTGTCATGGTTGGTTACATAGCAATAGGTCACTGGAGCTCTTGGAAAAGAAGGAGGTGCTTGAATGAAGGAAAAGCTGAGGGAGGCACTTTAAAACCCTCTGATGGGTCTTCTTTTCTGTTCAACTCCTTGTATGTCTTCTCACATCTGGCCTTCCCCGCCTCTCCAGCCCCAGTCCAACCCACATTGCATCAATCTTTGCCACCTGCACTTTTCTTTCCCTCCATCCAGGATGCCCACCGCCTGAAAAACTATTTTCCATTCTCTACAACTAAACTTCTGCGGCACCTCCTCCAGGCAGCCTTCTTGGAACTCCCTGCGATCATACTTACCCTTCTACCCATCCTCTCTATGAAACTATGACCACTAAATCATTTTTGTCCCTCCCCTTTCATACCTGGAACATAGTCACTCTTACTCCATATTTATTCAATCAATGAATCACTATAGAACTTCAAACTCCATCCTTCCCATTTTGTTTCCTTCAGGCAAATTCCTTGACCTCCCTGATCTCAACCATGCAGAGCTGACGTAGTGGTGTAGCTACCATTATTACCTCAACCCTACTTACCGACAATTGCATCTATCGGTAATTCTGTAGCTTAGAAAGGTGGGAAAGAAGGTGACACAGAAGCAAGACCTTCCGTGAATGTATTACATGCATAGAGGTTTGAGTATTACATGCATTGCTAAGACTCAGGCAGGAGGATGAGAAAAAAGGAGGACTGGAACGGGGAGCAGAAGGCACCCCCTCCTCACCCCCTGCTCCAGAGGACCAGCTGCACCATACACGTGGAACTAACTTCCGGAAGCGCTTGGCCTGAATTGTGAGAGGCAAGAACATGGCCTACCCTTCTAGTTACAATCTGTGATCAGGCTGTGGGCTCTCTGGCATCTCCAGATGTGGTATCATTCGACGCCATCAACTTGGGGGACTTCATTAATTTCTTATGACTTGGCTTGAGTGCCCAGGTGCTGTTTCATACTCTTTGAGGAAATCCTTCCAAACCCACTCCCTCAGCTTGCTGCCCTCCTTGAGTCCAAGTGGACAGTTGTTCCAAGCAACAAGGATGCTGGGGTGGAGATGCTGCAGTTTGGGGCAAGATAAGGATCCCAACTGAGTGTGAGCCCAGGCATGCAGGGCCGGTGCACCTGGTGCGCACAGCAGGGAAGGGGACCCGGTGACACCTCTGATTGCTTCTCTGTGTGATGGTTACACACAGGGCAGGCCTCTGTTCTGGCAGGGAATGGGTTCATCCATACGTACTGTCTGTCTGTCTGTCTGTCTGTCTAGCTCTCTTCCTAATTGGACTGTAAAGTTCCAAAAAGGAAAAATGAATTTGTCTATCTTGTCTTTGGACCCGCTCAGTATATGTGTGTTAAATTAATTAATTATTCAATATCTAGCAAGAAACATCTCTGTGACCACAATTGGGTTTTTGGAATACAAAGTGACTTGTAGGTATTTTGATTATTTAGTAACCACAGCTTTGAACCACAGAATATAAAAATAAAGGGGTCAATAATCTAGTCCCTCCTTTCTTCAATGAGAAACTGAGGCGCAGAGAGGAGTAACTTATAAGACAGGAAGGGAGGAGGGGAAGTGGCCCTCCAGCACAAGCCCTGTGTCCAATGCTTGACATATACCACATGGTATTACGTCATGTGGACTTGCAAACACCCTGAAAACCCCCCTTTTTCAGATGAACAAACTGAAGCACAAACCCCTGAAATAATGTTTTCACGGTCACCCAGAGGCTAGTAAGTGGCAGGGCTAGGACTCAGACTCTGGTGTGTCTTCTATGGGGTGTTTGAAGCACGGAGCCACACCATCTCCGGAGAAGACATGTGCACAAGAATTCACAAAGGCAGATGAGATGGTGTTAGGATAGAGACCTGCAGCTTAGTGGGAGAAGCCCAGTGACCAGGGCCGGCATGAGACTGAATGGCCGCCAAAGCTGTTGTACTTTGTAGACAGAGGGCAGTGGGCTAATAGCTTCAGCACCGCCCCCCCCCCCCCCCAGTCTATGGCCCACTGGCCTATGTCTGCATTCTTTCGAGCACAGGGGTCTCTGGGTTTGTGGGGCTTACCAAAGGCGCAGGCAGTCAGAGGCCTCAGACCATTCTGTTCCAGGGGGAGGCAGGGTTCCAGGGCGAGGTGGCTTTACCACTTTCCTATTGGGAATCTATCCTTTATCTCCTTCAACCAAGAATTTGATGGCTTCCTTCTATAGAATATTACAGCAGCCTGGTCTGAAGATAAATACACATCTAGAACTTCACAATTGTTTGGTCTTGAGGAATTTTCTTTACCTTTTGGTGCCTCTCTTCCCACATCTGTAAAAAAGGCTCATTATGGGAGCTCTCTCACAGGCTTGTGGCGGGAAATAATCTAGTTACACCTGCATTATTTGGAATAATGCATGATATAGGTACACCGTTATTATGATATCTTTTTTCTAATTCATTCATATACATTTAAAAATAATTAATTGCCGCATTAGTAGTTGTAGTCTCAAAATACAGAGTAATTTTGATAGATGTGATTGTGACCTCTTTTCAGTGAATTACTGCTCTAATTGAATAGTCTTGCTTAAAACTTGACAAGTGGCATATTTTATTGATGTTCTAAATTCTCTGTGTGTTTTTCTACGTCATGTCTAACATTATTTTATTCAAAGGGTGAAAAATACTCTGACAGACCACTAACTACATAGTTGTTTTAAAGCAAATTTTAACAGGTGAGTTTTTTGTGTTTTTGTTGTGTGTTTTTTTTTAATCACAGCAATATGTGTTTTCTGATGTCAAAGAGGAAAAAAAAATGAGGCTCTAATAGCTGCAATGTCATTTCAGGTCTATGTGAAAGTTGAAATGGAGAGGAAATATGAATTTTTGATTGAAGCAGGGGAGACCCAAGATTCTATTTTTAGTATAGAAAAGTTCAGACCAGCAGCTCTGAAATGATTATATCTGCTACCTTCCAAATTGCTGTAAACCAGACGATGGAGCAACAAAGGACAAGAGTTACTTTCATATTAGCATATGTGTCATGTTTCATCAATCAGAGAAGAACTGTAACTACTTTGCTCTCTTTTTAGAAAACTTTAAAGAAAGGAGTCATGAACTAATAAAGTAAATGTCATCCTGTTTGGATAGTTATAGTTTTATAGGTAATTTGTTGCAGATTTTATTCAGATAACTTGTAATTATTTCCTTTCCATGCTCATCTTCAATCCTATAGGCATTTCAAACACAAACATAAGGGCCACAGATGTGAAAATGGACCAACGTTACAATCTAATAATTGTCATTTGCTGCATGCGATGCATATCTGTTTATTGGCCAGTGACTCGCCGCTATCTTTCCAACCAGGTGTTACCTGGTAAAAGGCAGCAGTGGTCAAGGGACACATGTCTTTGAATCTCCATTGTCCATCATGGGACAGCACGTATGGGGAGTGGTGGGTAGGAAGCATGAGTTTTGGAGTCGGGTAACCCTGTATTCAATTGTGGTGTCTATCCTTGGGCAAGACATGTAATGTGTCTGGAGTTTCATTTTCTCAACTATAAAATGGGGGTGTTAACACCATCCTCAATGAATTTAGTTGATATTGAATTGAGCTCACACACACACTCACACATATACCAGCCTATACCTGACTGTAATCACAGAAGTAGGCACTTAAGACCTGGCCTGTTGTACTAAGTGGATCATTCTCTATGCTTTTCCAATCATGTTCTGACATTTTGACTACCTAGCGCTGAGACTTCTCTGCCTCTAAGCTGGGAGATATGTTGTGGACCTTTCCTTCCCTCATTCTGTCCTGCCTCCCCCAGGGGAAGCAGCAGCCTGGTGAATATTTCCAAGGCTGGACGCGAAGAGGCAAAGTGGGCTGCTCAGAAGTTAACTTGGAAAACTGGGCTAACAGAGAGAAGATGGCTGCCTCGGAGACCTGGCTCACCGCCAAGACCTTCTGTATCTCCTTAGGTACTCGGCATACATCGCATCCATTCCACGGACTTCTCTGTGGTTTGGGAACCTGGGATGTCTCCAGCAAAGACTCCAGCTCAAATCATCAAAAACACCTACAACTTCACATCACAGGAAATGCGCCCGGCCAAACGGCTCCTCTCAAACTGTAAGGCGTGCCCTGCATTGGAAATGTGAACTCATTCCCCAGGTGATGACACAGTTTGGGTGCGTCCATTTCTGAGCTGATTCACTCTTTGATGAATTATTCTTGGCGAGATAATTCTTCCATATTGAAATCATCATTCAGCCAGAGTCTCCAGACCACAGGAGCCCTCCTTGCCTGCAGCAGAGTCTACCCCTGACACCTGGATTGCCCTTGCAGACCTTGCCTGCAAACCACTGGGTTGCAATGCAGAGGCCTGGTGGGGACTCCATCCTGGGTGGAAGGCCTGGCCAAATCACTGCTTAGATGCTTAGACTCAGCACCTTGCTTAATAAAGCAGAAGGACTAATTCTTCTCCTACCTATTGCATCAGGATTGTCAAAGCAAACATGGCATATGAAAAGGCTTTGAAGAGGTATATGTAGTGCTATATGAGTGTAAATAATGTGCACCATTCATTCTCCTTTCTCAGAAGTATCTGATGCTCATGAACCATAGAAGTTCTTGCTTTCTTGATTAGGACTCATGTTACATCCAGGTTTTTAAAAAAATTTTTTTTCACCCTCCACAGAACATAATAGGGGCCTGATTTGAAAATAATAAGCCCAGCCGGTATTGCCAAGTGGTTGAGCACTAACCCATGAACCAAGAGATCACAGTTCAATTCCCAGTCAGGGCACATGCCCAGGTTGCTGGCTCAATCCCCAGTAGGGGCATGAGGGAGGCAGCCAGTCACCACTGATTCTTTCTCATCATTGATGTTCTCTCTCTCTCTCTCTCTCTCTCTCTCTCTCTCTCTCTCTCTCTCTCTCTCTCTTGCCCTCTCTGAAATTTAATGAATAAATAAATAAATACAATAATCTAGCACCTGGCACATAATAAGTACTGATTAAATTTTGTGATGAATCAATCTTCATTGGCTTAAGCCTGGCATGTGGAAAAACTTAT
Source organism: Myotis daubentonii (assembly GCF_963259705.1). Lineage (NCBI taxonomy): Eukaryota > Metazoa > Chordata > Mammalia > Chiroptera > Vespertilionidae > Myotis > Myotis daubentonii. The sequence goes on from NC_081846.1 coordinate 85,129,921, forward strand.
GGAGGCCAGGCTAGCCATGTCAGTTAGTGAAATGGGTCCAGCCTGAGCACAGTAGGAACAGAGGCAAATTGAAGGGTGCGTGCCCCCACCTAGCAGGGCAGCCACTGCTCACCATCAGCCAGATGTGGAAAAGCAGGAGCGTGGCCCACATTTGTCAAGTAAACTGATATTTCAAGAGAGCCATCATCCAGTTTTTGTGTAAACTTAGTTGACATCTGATTCAAACCTTTTCAAACACTGAGAACCAACATGTGCAGACCAAGTAGAAAGGTCCAAGGGGCACAGTTGGCCAGTGGATCCCAGTTTATAGCCTGTGACTTATCAATTCAGTCAATCATCTCTCATTACAACAGATGGAAACAAACACAGAGATTTCTAATCACACCTACTTCAGTTCTCCCTGAGGTATATTGGAACAACCAGATGCAGCCCAGCCTCTGATAATCTTGCAGGCCCTAAACCCTCCCAACCGTGTGCGGTGAAGGGCCAACATGCCCCCACAGGGTGTAGCAAGCACACAGCTCATGCCACATGCAACTCAGTAATGGCTATAGATGAATGTCTGTGCCCGCCCCCCCCCCAGATTCATATGTTAAATCCTAGTGCCCAATGTGATGGTATTTTGAGCCTTTGGAAGTTAATCTGGTCATGAGGGTGAAGTCTTCATGGATGGGATTGGTGCCCTTATAAAAAGGGCCCAGAGAGCTCCCTTGCCCTCCCATCATTTAAGGACACAGAGAGAAGACAGCCATCCATGAACTGGGAGAGTGGGCTCTTAGAAGATGCCAAATCTTTTGATGCCTTGGTCTTTGACTTAGCTCTCAGAACTTTGAGAAATAAATTTTGGTTGTTTCTAAGGCACGTGGTGCATGGTATTCTGTTGCAGTAACCTGAATGAACTAAGACAGTTAGCTAACAAAGAATTCAACAATGCCCAAGCTGGCCAAAGCCCCATTTAATAGATAAGCCCACTGACCACAAGTGTGGATGCCGTGGCAGTGTGAAATTGCTTTCAGTTCCACACCCTTGCTCTCCATTCATGCACTGAGCTCTTGGTGCCTGGCCCCAGGCTGCAGGTCACACTGAGTGGGTCTGGCCCACACCCCCTGTCTCAGGGGCTATCCTCCATTCTCTCTCCATTTCTCCCATGAAGGAAGAGCTCAGGTTGGGGCAGAAAAAATGGCTGCTACTCAATTTCTCCTCCTCAGTTGTCTCCTCCAAATCATGTGGCCAATCCATCCTGATAATAAGTAATTCTCTGTGACTCACCCCTCTGTGCCAATTCCTGCTTCCCTCCCAGGCTTGACTCCCTGGGCACAAACAAGCTAACCCAGGACTCTCTAGGTGGAAATGCCCTCTGATCCCAGCAGTGGCCTCAGCCCCAGGGTCACCCTGCACTCCGTGGCTTGTGACTGTCCACCTGCTCTCCTCCCCAGTGCCTGCTGCCCTGTGGACCAGTCCCCATTTCCCAGGGAGAGGCAAGGAGTCAGAGGCCAGGGTGACACCCGACTTCAGTGCTGCTTTCTCAGAGCCTAGCCAGTGGCCTGGGTCCAGGGTGCCTCTGTCCTCTCACCTGTCCCATGGGGATGCTAACCCTCCCCTGGGTAACCTGCAGAACTGCTCTGTGGTCACTGAGACTGACTCAGTCGAAGTGATTCATAAAGCAGAACGTGAGAACACCCTGTTGAGTAATCCACTCCCAGCCGAATGCCCCCTGCCACGAAGCCTCCTGCTCTGAGAGACCTCTGCCTCCGAACTGACAGCTCCTTGCACCTGAATTGCTCCCACTCATCACTGATGTCTTGCCGGTTTTTGTTTTCTAGGTTTATAGTTTCCTTGAGGAGAAAGTTCTTATCTTGTTTATAAATCTGACTGCCAGACTCCAATGAAAACTCTTTGCTGGTTGCTAGGCTCTCTACCGGAGAAAGGACAGCTCCAAGGATCGCGTATTCTCCAGTTCCTTCTGCCCCTGCAATCCTGTTACAACCATGCCTTGCCATGTGGAGCAGCTTCAGTTCCCCAAGCTGTCCACACCATTCCATGACCAATAATAGGAAGCAAAATAGCAAACTACAGGTCCAAACGCATTACTCTACTAACTCATTTAATGCTTACATAACCCGCAAAGGTGGACATCAATATTATACTCATTTGACAGCGGAGGGAACTGAGGCACAAAGGAGTCACTTGCCCGAAGTCACAGAAAGAATGTGCTTCCCATGTCTCCTCCTCCTCCTCCTCCTCCTCCTCCTTCTCCTCCTCCTCCAGAAGGCAGGGCTCTCTGGGAGATGGGGCTGACCTTGTCCTCCTGGGAAGGCTGCCAGGGGTGGAGGGGAGAACCCCCTCCCCACCCCTGCCTTCCCACACACAGAGGAGCTCAAGGAGGTCAAGTAAGGGCATTTCCCTCCCTTCGCCCTTCTCCACTTCCTCCCTCCTCTCCCCCCTGTGTCCTCCACCTTCACCTACTTTTCTTCCTCCCTTCCTTTCTTCTCCCCCCACCTTTTCTGACTCCCTCTCCCCTTTGTCTGTCTTTCCCACTTCTCCTTCTCTCCCTGTTTACCCTTTCTCTCTGCACCCACTCTTCCCCAGAGTGAATGTCCTGAGGTCCCAGTTCCCCGGGGGCTTGGCCCCGCTCCCATGCTCTGAGCCCCTCAAAGCACACAAGTAACAGGGCAGAGGGTGGCAGGAGTGGGGCTAGGGAAGCTGGTGGTGGGTGGGGACAGGATGTCCACCCTTTGGCTCCTCCCATCAGCCCTTCCTCATGGGAGAAGCTGCTCCTAGTCCAGAGGGTTCTGTTGATCAGAGCCTCCTTGGTGCCAGCTGCTGGGCCCCTCCCCTGAGTAACCATCTCAGATGCAGAGGGCATCCCTTGTTATGTCTGCTGGACCCTCCACCAGCCCACCTGGGCATTCACCCTCCTCTGGGGCAGTTGTCTTCCCCTTCTGCAGACCTCCAGTGCCAGCAGAGCTGTGGGACCCTCCCCGCGCCCCCCCCCCGCTCTTACTACGCCCGCACCCCCCAGCCCCGCCCAAAGGAAAGCCTGCCCTGGGAGTTTTCAAGCCAGAACTGAGAAACCCATCCCTCTCCAGGGGTAGATGTTCTGTGACTAGAGGTCTGGTGTGGTGGTGTCTCCCACTGAGTAAGGAAATACAATGAGGTGACACACAGACAGAAGCAAAAAATGACACCAAAGGGGTGAGACACAGACTGGATGATATGGTAGTTCCATTTTTAATGTTTCTGAGGAACCTTCATACTACTTTCCATGATGGCTATGCCATTTTATATTCCCACTAACTAGAATGATAATCCAACTAGGTTCCAACTAGGATTATTATCATCAAAGGATAGCTTAGAGCAGTGGTTCTCAACTTTCCATTGCTACTTCATAACTGTAATGTTGCTACTGTTATGAATCGTAATGTAAATATCTGATATGCAGGATGGTCTTAGGCAACCCCTGTGAAAGGGTCATTCGACCGCCAAAGGGGTCGCAACCCACAGGTTGAGAACCGCTGTTTTACAGAGAAGGAACAGCTCTCACCCGGCGCTCCAGGCTTCCCCTTTAAACCCCACTAGCCAGAACTGGTCAGCTCTGCCACCTTCACTGCAAGGGAGGCTGGGAAAGAGAGGACCTGTGTTCTACACAGGAGGTAAGCAAGCAGGTGAAGGCTGAGCTGGCTGTTGGGCAGGTAACCAGTGCATCTAGTGTCTAGCAAAGGGCCTCAGAATCCCTTTTGTTTATCTTTTAACAGCTTTAACAAGGTATAATTGATATAAGGAAAACAGCACACATTTAATGTATACAATTTGAGGAACGTGGACATAATGCATATATATACTCATAATCCCTTCACCATAATCAAGGTAATACACATAGCCATCACCTCCACAAGTTTTCTTGTGTTCTTTTATGGTGTTTTATTGGTTTGGAGGAGGAGCAGTAACAACAAATATGAGATCTACCCTCTTAAATTTTTAAGTACACAACACCATTTGTTAGCAGTAATCACTATATTGCACAGTAGATCTCTAGAGCGTATTCATCGTGTATAACTGAAACTTTCTACTCACTGAATAGCAACTCCCCATTCCAACTTCCTCCCAGCCCCTGGCAGCCACCATTCTATTCTCTGCTTGACTACTTAGATGCCTCACATAAGTGGAATTATGTAGCGTGTGTCCTTCCATGACTGGCTTATTTTATTCATCTGTTCTAGGTTCATCTGTTACTGCACATGGTAAAATCGCCTTTTCTTTTTTGAAGGCTGAATACTGTTCCTTTATATGTATATCCCACATTTCCTTTATCCATTCACCTGTTGTTGGACATCAGGATTGTCCTCAATTGTGACTAACACTGCAATGAACATGGAAGTGCAGAAATAGCTTTAAACATACTGATTTCAAATCTGTTGGATATATACCCAGAACTGGAGTTTCTGGATGATACGGTAGTTCCATTTTTATTGTTTCTGAGGAACTTTCATACTACTTTCCATGATGGCTATGCCATTTTATATTCCCACTAACTGGAATGATAATCCCAACGTATAAGCATTCCAACTTCTTCATTCTTCACAACATCCTCACCAACACTTTCGTAATGTTTTTCTATAATACTAACAAATGTGAGGTGATATCTTACCATATTGTTGTTTAATTTGCATTTCCCTGATGATTAGTGATGTTGAGCACTTTTTCATAGGCCTGGTGGAATGTATATCTTCTTTGGAGAAATGTCTAGTCAAGTCCTTTGCATATTTCTTAATCAGGTTATCTGTTATTTTGCTTCTGAGTTGTAGGAATGATTTACATATATTGAATATTAACCCCTTATCCGATAAATGGTTTGCAAGTATTTTCTCCCTTTCCATAGATTGCAAGACAGGCATATAGAACAATGGCACAGAATAGAAAGCCCAGAAATAAACCCTCACATATAAATGGTCAACAGATCTTCAACAAAAGTGCCAAGAATATGGGGACAAGGGCAGTCTTGTCAACAGTGTTGAGAAAACTGGGTACTTACAAACAAAGGAATGAAATAGGACCCCTATCTAATGCCACACACAAAAACCAACTCAAAGTGGATAAAAGACTTAACCATGAGACCTGAAACTGTGAAACTCCTTCAAGAAAACAGCGGAAAAGCCTCTTGACATCGGCTTGGCAGTGATTTCCTGGCTGTGACGCCAAGGGCATAGGCTGCAAAAGCAACAATAGACAAGTGAGACTGGCAAGTGGAAAGCTTCTGCAGAGCAAAGGAAACAGTCAACAGAACGAAAAGATCTTTTTAAGTGACAAGGAAGCTAAACACCAGTCAATCAAGTCCCTTAAGCAAAGTTCAGACAAGAGGTGGTATCACAATTGGACTAGAACTCAGGGCTCCTGTCTCCCAGTATCCTCTCCACTGAACCCCACTTGTGTCAACCAGTCTCACCTCATGACCAGAGTGGCCCATATTAGAACGTATCAATACCATGGCCCCACTCTAGAATCAGAGCATCTCCCATCCCCTGGTCCACCTTTTAATGAAATCGTTGTGCAGATCAGACAGTACTTTAGGTGTGATGTCAGGGGCTGTGAAGACTTCCTGCCCCGACCTGTCTCCCTCACCTTCTCAGCAGGCCTTTGTGAGGACCCAGCACATGGACTCACCAAATGGACCCAGCTCCTCCATGACCGTGTTCTGCACCTGGTTTAATCCCCATAGATTTAACTCACAGTCAAAATGTGAGCCCTGATATCAGGGGCCCAAAGGCATCGGTCCTCATCCTGGCTCTGCCATGTGGTGTTGGACATGCCAGAGCCTCAGTTTTCTCGTCTGGACAATGGGGAGTGGAATTGGACACCCACAGGGGACTTTACAGCTTGACAGGGTTAGGGTGTGTTTTGTCCCAAAGTTCCAAACCACTTGGTCGAATGGATTCCAGAAGTACGCGTGCAGAGCGCCTCCATGCTTCCTGAGCAAACAGCCCCCCGCCCCCCATGCTTTGGGCCTCTTCTCACAGGAGTCAGTTCCACCCGCCGTCCTCACCTCCTCTCACAAGTCCTGCTCTTGAAGCACCTTCCCCAACATCACCCCAAGTTCAGGCTCTGGGCCGGGAACAGGCTCGAAGCAGCCCTTTGCCCTTCCCTCCTCTGCACCCAGTGAAGCCCTGTGAGCAAACCACATCCATACCATCTGACGTGTGAACCTGGGGGCTTTTCCCCTTCAGACTGGAGGGACAGGGGTGCGGGCAGGAGAGGGAAGGAGAAGGTAAGGGCCAGCAGGCTCACACCTCACTTATTTGTAAGCAGCCCATGTGGTTTCACTTTGCACCCACTTCTCCAGTGGGAGTCTGCATGTTAGCACCTGGGGACACCTGCCTCCAATTAGCCCAGCCATTTCCCTAAGAAATGATACCCCCAAGAAGATGGGCCTCCGGCGGTCTCCCCTGGCCCACGGCCCACAGAGAGTTGCAGCTTTGTCCACCGTCTCAAGCCGTCAGTAGAGCAGAAACAGGAGAGGGGCCGAGGTGGGAGGTTTGGGGGTGCTTCCAGGAGAAGGGGGGAGAAAAAGCAGCAACACCTCCCAGCCCTGGAACTTCGTCCCAGCCGAGAACACCTGGCGGCCTTGTGGCTGCCAGGCCTGGAGATGTTTGGCATTCCTCAGTGGCCACGCTGGACCAGAAATGGAAGCCAGCCTACTCAGAGGGCTTCAGAGGGCGCTGGGGCTGCAGGGTCACCTTCTGGGGGTCGGGCTGGATTTCATGGTCCTGGCTGTCTGGATGATTTGCAGAGGATTCCAGCTCTCTGGGCCCCCTGCTGAGAGGCCTTGCCCAGCTGCAAAAGGCTGGCAGAGGTTCTGCAGGGCCTGCAATAACATTAGAAAAACAAAACAACCCCTCCTCTCTAGGCTACCTGGAGAGTCCCCTCTTTACACGTGTAATTGACAGAAAGTAAATGACTCGTTCCCCTCTTCCTAGGAGCTCACACTTCCAAGGCCTCATCCTGGTGCCGACCCTGAAGGCATGGATTTCTGACCACAAGCACACCTTGTAATTCTACTGCAAAGCCAATGCACTAATGAATTCTTACAGTTGCAGCCCTAGGTCCCCCCACAAACAAGCCAGGTACAGTCCTCATGCCTTGGCCACTTGGGTCTTTTTGTGTTTTTTAATTCACGTAAGTTAATATTGAGATACAATTCACATACCAAAAATCCACCCCATTTAAACTGTACAAGTCACTGGTTTTCATATACTCACAGAGCCGTGCAGCATCACCACAGTCAGTCTTAGAACATCCCATCACCCCAAAGAGAGACTGTTAGTACTCACGCCTCATTCGCTTCTCCCTCTAGCCCCTGGCATCATTCATCCGCTTTCTCTGTATGTTTATCTGCCTATTCTGGACATTTCATGGAAAAGGAATATAATACTTGTCTTCTTGTGATTGGCTTCTCTCACTTAGCTTAATGCCTTCAGGGTTCATTTGTGTTGTAGCATGAATCAGTACTTCTTTCCTGTTCGTGGCTGAGTAATATTTCACTGTATGGATGTACCCGGCATGACAGATCAGCTGGGCGTGTTTGTCAAATAAGGAAGTAGAGGAAGGAGAGGGAGGAGAGGAAGGAGAGGAAGAGGAGGAAGGAGAGGAAGAGGAGGGAGGAGAGGAAGAGCAGGGAGGGGAGGCAGGAGAGGCAGGAGAGGGAGGGGATGGAAGAGCAGGAGGAAAGGGAGGAGAGGGAGGGGAGGGAGGGGAGAGAGGAGGAAGAAGAGGAAGAGGAGAAAGAAGAGGAAGGAGAGGGAGGAGAGGAAGAGGAGGGAGGAGAGTAAGAGGAGGGAGGAGAGGAAGGAGAGGCAGGAGATGGAGGGGAGGGAGGAGAGGAAACACTCTCACACAGGTGGTTAGAGCTGGACCAGGAAGCCGGACTCAGGTCCACCTGGTGCCTGTTGCAGGCCTCTGGACTGTTCTTCACCTCAGAGCCCAGCCCGGAATGGGGCTCTTCGTGTCTACATATACATTCAAATGCAGAGAACACATCTGGGGGGAATGGACAAGCAAAAGGTCCCTGTGGCGCTCCTGGAGATAGGACAGAATCGTGTGGCAAGAGCAGGCCACCGTGGAAAAGAGGCCCCCTTTCCACCTGTGCTTCTGTCGGTTTGGGCGGAGATTGGTCAGTGGCACAGGACCTCTCTGTGGGTGGCTTTCCTGGTGGTAGATACACGTAAGGTGTGCCGGGCCCTGAGCTAAGCCCTTGTCATGTATTTGTTGTGTATCCATATGAGCACACAATGAGACAGACACAGCCTCATCCTTAATTTTATTCTTGAGGACGATGAGGCTTAGAGACAGCAGAGGCCTGAGCAACAGAACCAGGGTTAAGCCCCAGAGATCTGCTTCCAAGGCCTGCAATCATGGGCGAAATGTTTGCAGGCTTTTTAAATTGGTGCCAGAGCCCTAGACGGTTCGGCTCCATGGATAGAGCGTTGACCTGCAGACTGAACGGTCCTGGGTTCGATTCCGGTCAACGGCACGTACCTCAGTTGCAGGCTTCTCTTGGCCTGGGCCCTGGTTGGGGGTGTGCAGGAGGCAAACAACCGATGTGTTTCTCTCACGTCAATATTTCTCTCTGTCTTTCCCTCTCTCTTCCAGTCTCTCTAAAAATCAATGGGAAAATATCCTCTGGTGAGGATTTAAAATAATAATAATAATAAAATAAAATTGGCAGGCCTAGAAAAGTGCCAGAGACATAGGATGCACGCAATACATCTATTTAATAAATAAGTGGATAAATTAAAAATATAGTCTTTGTAGAAAGTCTAGAAAATTCAGAACATGTGTAGAAGAAATTTTAAATTATCCCTAATCTCTTGATTCAGAGATAACCACTGTATTTTTGTAATTTTCTTCCAACATTTTTTCCTGAAAATATATAGTATTTAATGGGGTGCAGTATTGACATAATTGAATTTATGATGTACATATAGTTATCTATATGAAAAACACTTATAAATCATATACAGCTTCTTTTACTTAAAAAGATATCGGGAGTACTTTCCCATGTCATTTAAAATTCTTCAAAAGCACTGCTTTAATGATTGCTTGATGTTCCACTGTGTTGTTATGTTACAGCTTACTTGACAATTCCACTAAGGCTGGACATCTGAGTTACTTCCAAATAATGGCAATAAATACCTCTGCACATATAAACCTTTGTCCCAGTTTCCATTTTCTTGGCACACATTTCTGGAAGAGAAATGACAGGTCAAGCTTTAGGGACATTTTTAAGTCTCTCGGTGCATAAGAAAAATTGTTTTCCAGAAAGGTAAGCTAGTTTGACCTCCCAAAATAATGTGTCACCATCTAATTTTATTCTCACCAAAATTAAGGATTCATTTTAAAGCATTTTGCCAATATGATAGGTAAAAATTAAGATCTCATTTCTATATGCATGTTTGTCATTCACAAAGCTAAACATGTTTATCACTCATTTATAGTTCTTCTTCCGTGATGTATTTCTTTCGATTCAATTTTCTATTGCACATTAATGTTTTCTTATTGATTTATAAGTGCTTTTCATATATGAAGGTTATCAATCCTTGGTCAGATAAGTTTCACTGAAATTTGCTTCTGATTGACAGAATATCCTATCTTTAGCTCTTAATTCCTTTCTCTGATTGTCCACGAAATAGTTGTACCTACACTTCCAGTGGCATCTTTAAACCTTGCCACTTTAAATACCCTGTCAGAGCATAAGCCATCAACAAGGACACGTGGTGTCAGGAGAGAGCCTCATGTATCACTCAAAACTAGACAGTGGGGTGCCCAGCTCATTGTGCTGGACCCAGTGTCTACACTGTCACCGTGTCAGCAGACTGCCTGCTCGCCTGCCCTGGGGCCAGCCACGCAGCCAACGGTGACTGCTCTGACAGGTATGCGCTTGAAGTGGCATTTTACCAATTGCCAGCCTCAGATCACAGAACTCCGGGCTCAGCTGCAGGTGTCGGCAGCCAGGACAAAACCATGACAATGATTAGTGACACGGGGGCGCCAACAGATGTTTCTGTCCCTTACAGTTGCTGATCTAACAAGTCATCCCACAGCTGGTACAGCTCTCTTGGGCCCGTGGCTGCAAGGCTGAGGGAAGGAGCTGCGGAAGCAAGCGTCTCGGTTTCCTGAGACCTCACACTGGGGTGGGGGCCAGGAAAGGGCGACTTCAGAGGCCTTTAACCAATAGAGTAAAGATGATGCTCTATGGGCATGTGTGTGGCAGTTTGCATGACTGCTTAAAAACACAAATGTCACACATTGATTCATTTTTTTCACTCATTCAGAACATGTCAACCAGATGTCTGAGAGGAGTCGAAAGTCGTCTTCCCAAAGAACATTGTGTAAGAGCGGAATTGTAGGAGACAGTTGGGAGCTCAGCGGGAAGGGCGTTCCAGAGAGAGGGAATAGCATGACAACGGCCCAGAGCCTGGAGAGAACTGGGAGCTGGAGTGTCTCAGCAGAAGAAATCTCTGATGCAGCAGCGGTGCCTGTTGGCAGGCACGGCCCACCCCTCCTCTCAGAGCCGGTACTCACCACATGAGCTGGACCTGTAGAGCAGGGAGGAACACCCCGCAGCTGTCCAGCAAAGTCCTCCCTTCCCTTGGGATGCAGATCAGGCCACGCCCCCTGCGGCCTGCCTGCCTGGGCCCCTCACCCCTGTCCTGCGGGGCCACATTCCCAAGGGTTTTTCTCCCTTCCGGCCCTTCATGCTGTGAGTACTGTAGTTTTCTGTGCATTTGATTGACTGGGCTACAAGCCTGGGAGGCCCTGGAGGAGGCCTGTGTTTTGCTCACCATAAATCCCCAGGACTGACAAGGCCTGGATTTGGAAAAGGTCTTGGAAAGCCCATCCGTTGGCTACTGGAGAAACTGAGGCCCAGAAAAGTTATAGAATGTGCTCACGGCAAGAGATGGTGCTGGGATTCAAACCTGTGTCTCTAAGTCTGGAGGGGCCATTGTCTTCTGCAGGTAGGGGAGTGGGACAGTTAGCGCCCAGACAGCGTGGCCCCAAAGGCTGGGAGCTGGAAGACTGGGGTAAACATAAGTCTGTGCCAGTGAGGCCTGACCCCGCCACAGGGTTCCCTCGGCCCAGTGGTGACGGCAGCTGGACGGCAGCAGGTGCAGGCCGCCCCAGTGTCCATCCTCACCCAGCTCACCAGGGCAAGGCAGAGCCGCACCTTCTCAAGCTGATGGCGCCACTAGCCACAGGGCCAGAGAGCCAGCCATACACCTTCCTTCCACATCCTCCTCAGGAAAGAGATGCGTCCCCACCAGATGTAGTGGATGATGAAGTGGCGACTGAGTTTGCAGGTGGGGGCTGGGACAGGCAGATCCCTGGAGCCCCGTTTGGTGACATGAGGAAGACACTGAATGGCCTGTGAGGCTCCTTGTAGCATTTGCACTCTGAGCAGGGTTTCAAAGGGAGTCCGTTAAAAAGCATTTATAATTGGCCAGTTTCCTTTTCATTGAAGTCAGTAGGTTACATTCTTTCTCATTCATTCACGAGGGCTGGGATTTCCAAGAGGCCACACCTTGACACATAATCATAGGGCTTCCTGCCCCATGACTTACAGTCTGCATCCTGTTTTTAAATTTGTTCTTCTGCTCTGGGACATTTTAGAATCCCATCTTGATAGGCAGTGTTCCAGATAGTTCAGTTTCTTCTTTTTTTTTAAATATATTTTATTGATTTTTTACAGAGAGGAAGGGAGAGAGATAGAGAGTCAGAAACATCGATGAGAGAGAAACATCGATCAGCTGCCTCCTGCACATCTCCCACTGGGGATATGCCCGCAACCCAGGTACATGCCCTTGACCGGAATCGAACCTGGGACCCCTCAGTCCGCAGGCCGACGCTCTATCCACTGAGCCAAACCGGTTTCGGCATAGTTCAGTTTCTTGATTTGAGTGTGTGTGTGTGTGTGTGTGTGTGTGTGTGTGTGGTAGGGTGTGTGATATAGGGTATGTGTAGGTATGTGTGTGTGTATGTACAGGTGCTTGTGTGCAGGTGTGTGGGGTGCGTGCCCAGGGCATTTCATGGATGCCCTCAGTCGGAAAGCTCAAGTCCTGCAGTTCTAAGAAAACTGCCCATGTTGTTTTTTTTTGAAAGTTCCCGCCCACATGTTTTCCCTGTTCCTTAATTTCAAAAGCCTATTAATAAAATGTTGGACATCCTGGTTGGTTCTTTAATTCTTTTATCATCTCTTTCCTAATGTCCATCTCTTTGTGTGTTTCTTCTATCATAGACATTTCATTAATGTAATTTTAAATTCTCTTAACTTTTTATTTTTTTATTTTTTTTTCATGAGTATTTTTTTATATTTTGTTGATTTTTTACAGAGAGGAAGGGAGAGAGATAGATAGTTAGAAACATCGATGAGAGAGAAACATCGATCAGCTGTCTCCTGCACACCTCCTACTGGAGATGTGCTTGCAACCAAGGTACATGCCCTTGACCAGAATCGAACCTGGGACCTTTCAGTCCGCAGGCTGATGCTCTATCCACTGAGCCAAACCGGTTTTGGCTCTCTTAAACTTTTTGATATTACCTTTATATTTTTAATTTCCAAGAGCTCCTTATTATTCGCTGAATTTTTTTGTGTTGTTTTTTGCCTCCTTTTCTTTTGTAAAAAAATATATTTTATTGATTTTTTTACAGAGAGGGAGGGAGAGGGATAGAGAGCTAGAAACATCAATGAGAGAGAAACATTGATCAGCTGCCTCCTGCACACCCCCTATTGGGGATGTGCCCACAACCAAGGTACATGCCCTTGACTGGAATTGGACCTGGGACCCTTCAGTCCACAGGCTGATGCTCTATCCACTAAGCCAAACTGGTTAGGGCTGCCTCCTCTTCTTCTTGTTCTGTAGCTACAACCTATTTTGCACTCTGTTTATTGTATTTGTTGTGGTTTCTCTGTTTCTGCATTTGCTTCTGTCCAGCCTTCAGAACAACTGTCCTGGACTGTCAGTGGCCCTGGTCTGCCGGCCACGTCTGTGATGCAGGGATGCGACTGGAAGCTTTGTGCATGGACGGGCATGTGGCAGGGGACCTCACACAGGTGAACATACTAGTACAGTGGGCCAGCTTTTAAACTAGGACCCCCCCCCCCCGCCCGCCCCTCAAATGTCACTCTCTGTGAGTATTTTCTGAATTGGTTAGTTTCCTTAGACAGCAATCCCAAACTCCTGCTGAGACAACACGGAACCTGAAGGGGGACAGGTACAGCAGGGCAGCATGAGGACGGGGTCTCATGGCTCAGGACAGAGACTTGCCCTGGCCTTGTGTCTTCAGTGGGGACCCTGGGCTGGCGGCCTTGAGGTCAGGGTTCCTGCGCTTCTGGGTGCAGAGTGGAGAGAGGGCCTCAGTCATGCTGCTGCAGGAGGGCAGGCTAGTTGCCTCCTGTGTGGGGTGAGAGAGGAGTCTCGGGCTCCATGTGCTCTTTATAGAGACTTTTGAACTGTCTTACTGCCCAAGGTTCCTAACCTTGACCATCAGAGGCACTCAATGCCTCCAATTGCTGAGCATGTCTGGCTCCCGCTGAGGATAAGCAGCTCCTTGCTGGCTCTCCCACGTGCTCTCCATCCCGGCAGCTAGGTTTTACTCCTCCCCCTGCTGAGTAAGCGCCACTTCTCTGTCCATTTTCTGTCGTCAATAAATGTGTTGACATCTGACAAATGCCCTCCTCTCCTCTCTCTTTGTCCTTGGGAGTTGTTGCTTTTTCATTCTTTTGCTATTCCTTTTTAGGGCTTTGGAATGAAAAATCCTATATAATAAAGAGCTAATATGCAAATGGTTGTCACACCCTCACGCCATCATGCAGTAACGGCTCAGACACTCAACACTGGGGAGAGAGGAATGGGGACCAGCCAGGAACAAATGAGCTCACTAGAGAGGAATGGGGACCAGCCAGGCTGCAGTCTGGAGAGGGACAAGCTGCCCTCCCCGCAGTCCTGGGTGCCTACGACCGCAGCACAGGCAAAGCCACCTGCCCACGGTCCCCTGTGGCTGTGGCTGGCCTGGGCGAAGCTGGCCTGGGTCCTGGGTGCCTGCAACCAGCTGGAGAAGGGAATCCTGGGTCCTGGGTGCGGGGCGAGGCAGAGGCAGTTAGGGGCGATCAGGCTGGTAGAGGAGTGGTTAGGGGTGATCAGTCAGGCAGGCAGAGGTGGTTAGGGGTGATCAGGCAGGCAGGCAGGCAAGTGGTTAGGAGACAGTGGTCCAGGATTGTGAGAAGCATTCTGACATTCCCATGAGGGGTCCTGGATTGGAGAGGGTGCAAGCCGGGCTGAGGGACCACTCTTACCCCCGTGCACGAATTTCATGCACCGGGCCTCTAGTATTTAAATAAGTTGATACTTAAATATGTTCTTAAATCTGCCCTGCTTTCCTCTAAGTACTTGATTTAAGTCTTCAAATCCCTGTGCTTCAGGTTATTGCCTAGAAGGAGGCCAAAGAGCCACCTAAAATGTTCCTCTTGCCATGGAATTCAGAAATAACCTCTGCCCAGAGGTGATGAGATTCTGGTCTGGAACAATGAGTGAGAACTTGCTGCCCATTGCCACAGGGCTGACGGTGGGCACCCTGCCCTCGGTGAGCTGATGGTTCAGGTGGGGAGGCGGACATGTGAGAGCCATGGGATAACTTCCGTGTGCGGGGGATGGAAAGATGCAGCGAAGAGACCGAGTGAACAAGTGTGTGTGTGGGAGGGAGGAGGCCAGTGGCAGGTGAGCCCTTCTTCCTACCAAGCTCTGATATCTTGCTCTGTCTTCCTACCTGCTCACACACTGAAACTTGGACACCTACGCCAACACCATCAGGCTCTGGCAAGAGCCATGTGACATTCCTGGGTTGTAGTGTGTGCTCAATAAATATCACGGGATAACTGGAAGATGGAGGTGTACACGGCCACTCCACATCACGTTAGCTGTGTGGATGCAGAGGAATCTTCCAGAAGGGCAGTAGCGGGAGTGGGACGGAGGGAGGCAGGTGACAGACGCTCCTTCTGTAAAGCTCTGAGCTGTTGCTTTCATGTGCTCACAGATTTGTGCATAAATTCTAGCAATCTAGCCTCTGTCATCTGTCTTCTCACCCAGCTGGGCTTTTACAGGATGCACACAGCCAGCATGGAGCTTCCCCCCCTCCCACCCCCGCCCTCTGCAGCCTGTGGCAGCAGTGCAGGGGTCTGTGTTGCACCTGAGACACCTCTGTCTGAGTGGAGCCAACAGCAAAGGGGGAGCCGTAGAAGGAAAATGAGTGCCAGGACGGACAAGGGTTGTGGCACACAGCAGCCAGGGACTGGCCCAGCAGTAGAAAATGAAATTCCCACCCGGGGAAATCTTACCAGGCACCAGCCTGCACAGGATGGGGCCCGAGGGGTGGGGGAGGCAGTGGGCCGTGGGGAGAATGTACTGCTGGCCTGGAAAAACCAACAGGTCGCTCCCGACAAGCACAAGGTGCCCGTGGCGAGGCAGCTCTGCAGGGACACAGGTGCTGGGAAGGGATAACTCAGAGCTTTTGAGCAGCAACTGCAGCGACAAAGGGAGGAGAGCGTGGAGGCTCCTGATAGGGACAGAGGCAGCAGGGGATGCCCAGGCCGCCGGCTGCCAAGAATGGAGAGTGCATGAGATCCTGCTCCACAAAGGGGCAGCTCAGTGTTAGCTGCTATCGATGGCAGCAGAGAGCACGCAGCAGAGAGCACGTCCTGCGCCACCAGCACAGGGGCGGGAGGAGTGAGGCGCAGGACAACCCAGGGGAAAGAGAGTGGTATTCACCCTCTGTGGCCTATTCCCCGAGTCTGTTATGAAGAGGCTGGCTAATCCAAAAAGAGAGAGGAGGGAAAAGGAGACCCCAGAATCTTAGGGCGCCTTCAGGGTGCAGGGCAGCTTTTCTCAGCTTCCCTCCTCACCAGGAGACAGCTGTGTGCTGCAGAGATGAGAGCCAGAGAGGCTGAGCTCGATGCCAAAGGCTGCACAGAAAATCAGCAGCAAAGTTAGGACCAGAAGCCCGGTGTCACTCAGCCCAGCATCCGTTCTACCAGGATGTCTGTGCCTCCTTTTGCCTAGCAGTGATGCTACCCCACAGCCAGGCTGCAACTCCATATGCAAACCCAGATGCAGCCCAGCTCCAGGGAAGACAGCCACAGGTTTGCATGGTGACTCGTCCTTGCCCAGATGGCCCTCCCCAACCACTCGCTTTAGCTCCTGCATGGGGCTTAGCTAAGTCTGGAATGGCTCTGCTGATTTGTGGACATGGCTTCCAGCTTGTTGTTTCTCTCCCCACTGAATACAAGGGCAGGAACTTTATGCACCTTGCTCCCTGGGCATGCCCAGTGCTACATCAGTGCATGGAGCATACACACTGACTTGAGAAATATTGGTTGGATGAATGAATGGATGAAAACTTAGACCCAAATGCCAGTTCCATCACTTATTAGCTGTGTGACCTTAGCTAAGTGACTTAACCTCTCTGAGCCTGAGTTTTCTTAGCTATAAAACAGGAATAGTAAGAGTTACTGTGCAGGTAAGTGGTGTCATTATGGGCTCAGCATATCTGGCACATAAGGTGCATCAGCACAATACGCAGTGGTTGTCATCACTGTTGGTGCCTGCACAGCTGCCCGCCAGGCCCTAAATATGAAGGCCCTGCATTGCCAGGCTTTAGAAGGACGGCAGTGAGCTGGCACGTGGGCCTTCATCCCCCCCTACCTGGAGCCCACCTCAGAAGCGGCTCTGAAAGCTCACTCCTGCTCCCCTGACAGGTGCAGTGTCACCCCTGGCCACCCCCTGCCAGGCACACAGGGGCCCTTACTGCCCCCGCCTTGACTGCAGCCTAGCTCTCCGTCCCTGCTCCCCCAGCCAGGCCAGGACTGTGTTGACCCTAGTTGCCCACTCTCTGAGGGAGGGAGTGTGAGAGGCTGCGTAAAGGGCTGCCCTCTGGGTAGAAGGGAGGGAGGTGCTGGGATGGGCATCTTCAGAGGCTCAGTGTAGCCGCAGGCTCCGTTCCAGAGCCAGCAGGGCTTCAGAGAAAGATGAGGAAGGAGCTGCCTACAGAGTCCCTCTACCCCAAAATGAGCCCAAAAGGAAGGCTTTTGTGTTAGGAAATCTCAATATTCATATTATACCATTAATGTAAAACAGTCTCTAGGAAATGTTACTAAATTTAAGAACTCCTTCCACTCACTGACTCATTCATTCACAAATAGCTATTGGGCACCCACTCTGGTGCCAGACGCTGTCCCACCCTTAACACAGGGGTGTGGGGATGCTGCCCCTCATCAGTGAAGGTCCTTGTGTTAGCAGCCGAGCAGGGAGCGGCCCAGTGGCATCTCCACACTGCTGCTATTCTATGAGACTCAGCGGGAGAGGACATGGGTCAGCTCATTTAACCTGAGATCCAGGGGACCCAGCCCTCAGATCCTGTGCTGCAGCCCAGAACTGAAGGACTGAAACTGCCTCTGATGTGCCTGTTGGGGAGAGCAACGTGTGCAGTAAAAAGTAAACCATGTGGAGATGATATGTGTAACGTTCTAGATGGCGCTTGGCAGACGGTGCCATTTCTGTGGCCACGTTCCCAGGAGGCTTGCCTTAAGGAGACTTGTGTCCCCAGTATTGTTTCCCAAAAGTGACGAAATGTTTTGGAGCCCAGATAGCTCTGCGTCTACATCGCAGTCTCGGCATGCTACATACCAAGTCCTGTGTGACCTTGGTTTAGCCACTTGACCTCTCTGAGCCTTAACTTCCTCGAGGGTAAAATGAGGAGCATACTTCCTCCCTTACAGTGTTGTGAATAGTACCAAATGAAATAATGTATGTAAAGCACTTGCTACAATGCCTGGCCCACTGGAAAGTGCAAAATAAATGTACTCTATTGTTTCAGTTACAATCGCTGATGAACATATGACCCCAAAAGTCGAGGTCTAAGACAGCCACCATGGGGATCTGCTCGTGATCTTCTGAACCACGAATTGGAGAAGGGCGTGGTCTCCCCCGTGGCCTCCCTGGCACAGCAGTCTTGGCTGTGTCAGGCTGGCCACAGGGTGTCGGCTTCCCACAGGGTGTCGGCTTCCCCCACTCGCCCAAGCAAATGTCTCAACAGGATAAGGGCAGTGCCAGGTGTTTTCTCACCTCCCTTGACGTCGGTAGCACGGCTCTGCCCAGCTCTCCTGGTCAAAGCTGTCACAACCCATCCCAGACCTGAGAGGGGCGAGGCCCTCTTCTCAGTGGGAAGAGCGTCACAGAACCGGGGGCCACGTCGACAATGGCCACTACTCTGGCTATTTTCATATGTAAGAGCCAGTAAATGGCAACACCCCCGCCCCCTGCGTCCCACCTGTGCCCAGACAAGGGCATCAGGGAAACCGTGAGTGACCATTTTTATTTGGGATGAAACCCTTGTTTCCCGCGTTCTGCTGTACAAGTGCGAACAGAGCAATTGCGGCACCTGAAGGCCAGCCAGTTCCCCGCCATCCCCGAGAGGAAGGGGCAGGTCCACTGGGGCACAGGGCTCAGTCGGGAGCTGGGAGCAGGCCCATCACTGTGGCTTCCGAGGCAGCAGCCTGTGGGTGGAGGTGGGCACGCTGCACTGGAGCTCGGGTGAGGGGCTCTCCCTGGGGTCTGGCCCATGGGCCTGGTATTAGAGCTGGGACAGGGGTCCGGAGTGGGAGCATCTGATAGAGGAGGTGGTCAGTGTGTGCTCTGGATCACTTGGTTTATATTTTAAAAGTGTGCCCCGGGTGAGGTATTGTCCCTAGGAGTTGGTTAATGCTGGAGGGACAGTCAGCCAGGCCCTGGGTGTCAAAGCATCAGATACAGAAAAGAAAGGAAAGCCATGGCTAATACACCTACCGGGACTGCACGGCCGCTGTGGGTGGGTCTTGTGTAGCTGACTCTGCCGAAGTTAGGAGTGCCCTCCACAGCATCCCTCAGGCGCAGCCTTGCGGCCCTGCTCCCGCTCCGCCAGGGAGGGCTGCTCCCCGTCCTTCTCACAGATGGAGCCTCCTGTCCCTGACCAGCCTGCGGAGTGGGGCTTGGCGCCCATTTCCAGAGCATTAAGTTTCCATCCACGCAGCCCAGCCCGGCAGGGCCCTGCGCCCCCCTGCTGTCGCTGCAGTCATAACAAAGATAAGACTGGGAGAAGCCGTTCTCTTAAGCAGCTCAATGCCATTTGACAAGAAGTTTCTAAACATCATCTCATGTGGCCAGCACTTCAAACCCCCAAACCCTCACCCAAATCACTCTGGTCCTTGATCTGGTTTTAAATGAGCCTTTTGGTGCCAGGAGCTTGTTAGACATCTGGTTCCACTTGGCTTGGCAGGGGGTTACTCAGGGTGGGTGTGCAGTACCTCCGCTAAAACCAAACCCTCCGATGCAGAAACACACATCAAGCCAGAGCCCAGGGAACTGCACTTCAGAACAGTTAAGAGAGGCCAGACTGTGGGGATATAGAGAGATTAACACTAGGAGGAACCGGCCTCCAGAGCCTGGCCTGGCCCCGGCCTGGCCTGGTAGGCATGGCAGCTCTGACCTCAAGCCCGGGCAACCACCCCCTTTCCCGGGAGGTACCCATGAAGAAATCTTGAAGTCAGCCAGGCCCCTTCTCTCTCTGTCATGGTCCTCCTCTCCCCCCAGCTAGCAGCCATCCAGTCCATGGGTTCTCCCACCTGCAGGCCCCTCAGATCCACCCCATTCTCAGGTTCTCACTGCCTCCAGCCTGGTCCCAACACTATTGTCTCCCCAAGACCCACAGGGCCCTCCTGAATGGCCTCCCTGCACCTGCACTTGCCCCTTTTACTGTGTTCCCAACACAACGGCTAGAGAGAGCATTTCCAAAACATGGATCTGACCTGAAATTTCTAAAAAAAAACAGAAACTTTTCTTCAAAACACAGGCCTACTTAAGACCATCCAATGGCCTTAGAATGGAGAGCAAAATCATTAATGGTGCCGGCAGGTCCCACAGGTCCTGTCTCCACCTGTGACTCCAGCTCCATCCTGCTTGGCTCTCCCTCTCTTGTTCTTAACTCCACCCTGAGCCATTGTGCACATTGTGCTGTCCTCCGCCTGCCCTCACTCCTCATCATCACCAGCCCCGTGTCACTCATCTTCCATGACCTGATGCAGTCCCTGCAGCTCCATCTTTCTCATCTCAGCTCAAGCCTCACTGCCACCCTGGCATGCTCCCCTCCCCGCCCTCACTCACCCACAGTCTCTGGCCAAGCTTTGGGCCTGCCCACTAATATTTACTAGTACCTCCCACATGTTTTTTTTTTCTGGGTGATGATGTATTTGATGCTCATTTCCCTACCAGACTGAAGGGCAATGGTTGTTTCTGCCTTATTTTATTTTTATCACCTAAGGTAGTGCCTGGCACATGCTAACCTTTCAACTTATTAAATAAAAATGATGCTGAAGCCTTGGCCAATTTTGCTCAGGGGTTAGAGCGTTGGCCTGAGGACCAAAGGGTCGTGAGTTTGATTCCCAGCCAAGGGCAAGTACATCGATTGCAGGCTCCATCCCTGGCCCCAATAAGGGCACGTGCAGGAGGGAACCAATCAGTGTGTCTCTCTCAGAGCGATGTTTCTCTCTCTCTCTCTGTCCTCTTCTCTCTCTCTAAACAATCAATGGAAAAATATCCTTGGGTGAGGATTTAAAAAAATGATGATGAAGAAGAAGTATTTCTTACAAGTGACCATAAAGATGACTATCACTGGTACCTGCTGGGTCCCCATTTGGCTCAGTGATAGATGAATATGGTCCCAGAATATTCCTTTTAGCTAATGTGCAGCCTCTGGTGATTGGACTGTGTGGAGAGATTAATGTAGGTCTTATGGCTTTGGTGGTAGGATCAAGATGCTGCTTTTTTATATTCTAAGCTGTCAGTTGGACATCCTCAGCGCTGCCGTGGAGGTGGGAGAGGCTCCCACCACCTTGGCTGTGCTCGCCAGCCGTGAGACCGGCTTCTTGCTGACCTGCGCTCCCCCTGTGGGAGTGCACTGACCACCAGGGGGCAGCTCCTGATTGAGTGTGCACCATAGCAACCGGTCATTCCACCATTCGGTCAATTTGCATATTAGCCTTTTATCATATAGGACTAGGGGCTCGGTGCATGAAATTCGTGCACTGGGTGTGTGTGTGGGGGGGAGTGTCCCTCAGCCTAGCCTGCCCCCTCTCACATACTGGGAAGCCCTCAGGCGTTGACCCCCATCACCCTCCAATCGCAGGATCGGCCCCTTGCCCAGGCCTGACACCTCTGGCCTAGGCGTCCGGCCCGGGCAGCGGGGACCTGCAGTGGCAGTGGGGGGTGCTGCGATCGTGCGGGCTCTGCCTCTGCCCCTGCAGGATGTCTCTGGCTGAGGCGTCCGGCTCGGGCAGGGGGGACCCGCAGCTGCAGCGGCCCTGCGATCGTGGGCTTCGCTTTAGGCCCAGGCAAGGGACCCCTAGCTCCTGGGACTGCCAGCTTCGACCGTGCCCAGCTCCCATCGCTGGCTCCACCCCTACTTCCTGCTATCACTGGCCAGGGCAGAAAAGGCACCTGATTCTCCAATCATGGCTGGGGGGCCGCCTTTGCCCTGCCCCCCAGCTCTTAGCTCCCCCCTGGGTTTCCGATCACTGTCAGTGGCAGGGGGCTTCTTCCTGCTTTCCCTTTTGCCTCCCTGCATTGTGCCTACATATGCAAATTAACCGCCATCTTGTTGGCAGTTAACTGCCAATCTTAGTTGGCAGTTAATTTGCATATAGCCCTGATTAGCCAATGAAAAGGGTATCGTCGTACGCCAATTACCATTTTTCTCTTTTATTAGTATAGATGATTTCCCCACTGAGGGAGACCACAGTGATATGAAATTAAAGAGAAGAAAGAAAGAAATGAAAGAAGAAACAAAGAAAAAGAGAGGAAGAAACAAACTAAAAGCTATAATTACAAAGTGTTTAGAAAATAATGAAAATGAAAGGGTAAGACATATCAAAGCAGATGGGATGCAAACACAGCTGTTCTCAAAGGCCAATGCATAGTATTTGAAAAATGAAAAACAGAGTGTTCACTTCAAGAGGTGACAAAGAAAAACATGCAAGCATAAGGATGGCAAGAGGGAAGAAATACTATTTAGATAAGGGAGGATTGAATGAATTAAGAAACAGAAATCTTTGTCTGTCTCCATGGGCATTAGCCAGCTATGAAAGTCAGTGGGTGAGTGGGTGACCTTCTCAGCTTCCCAGATGCCCACCCACCTCACCTTCCAGTCTCTTTCCCCCTTCAGTTTCCCAGTTTCCTCAGGGTCTTCCATCTCTTCAAATCTTCTCCCAGGAAAGACCTACTAGTAATAACCACTCATTGTAAGAAATAAGTACCTGGTGACTTTCTATAATATTACCTGGGAGAAAAGAACATTTTAATGGAAGGCAAACTAGAGATAAGAAGATAAACCTCCAGCCCTAGCTGGTTTGGCTCAGTGGACTAAACGGTCCTGAGTTCGATTCTGGTCAAGGGCACATGCCCGGGTTTCAGGTTCGATCTCCAGGAGGGGGTGTGCAGGAGGCAGCCAGTCAATGACTCTCTCTCATCATAGATGTTTCTATCTCTCTCTCCCTCTTCCTTCCTCTCTAAAATCAATAAAAAATATATATTTTTAAACAATGCTAAAATGTTGGACTCCCATGTGCTGGCAGCAGAAACCTTGATTTGGAAAGGACAGAGAAGCCCAGATAAGTGAGATCACATCCCTATGTTGTAAGTTGTTGGGCTTTTTCCCAGTGAATGAAGGAAATAGAAAATAAATTAGTTGAAGGGATTCTGTTAAGGGAAAAGGAAGCTGTTAAGCATTGTCCTAGGAACATCACATATATTTAATTTGACTTGCAGACTAACCCCAGAAAAAAGGTACAATTATTACCATTTTGCTAATGAGGAAAATGTTCCTCAGCAAGGTCAGGCAAGGGATCCAAAGTCACACAGCTCTGAGTGGCAAAGCTGGGATTTGAACCATTGGGGAAACTTCAGATAACAAGGAGTCACCTAAAACCAGGAACTGGGTGGGATTATGCTCCTTGGAAAAGAACTGAAAGACAGTCTAGGGAGGGAAATGAAAGCAGGGAAAGGTGGAATGAGTGGAAGGGATGGGGGTCCAGCATTCAAGGTTTCTGAGTAGATTTCATCATTTTTAAAAAACACATTTTGTTTATTCGAAGACACATTTCCCCCCCACAATGTAGCATCTCTAAAATCAGGGTGTATCTTAGAGTCAATGTCAACCAGGCAGCTGCCATGGCACAGCGGTCACTGCCTAGATGCTCACACACATGGTCATGGAAGTTCAAACTGCCTCGCTCACTTGTGCTGTGAGCACTATCAGTACCCTACATGTGCAGTTTAATTGCTGTTTATAATTTCCTTCACCAGTTACACAATGATTCAACCTTGAAAACAAAAACTTCAGGAGCACATGGAAAAGCATGGAAACAGAGACCGGGTAAAATTTTGACATTGATGAAGTAAACATTTGTACTTAATCAATGACTACAATTCCATGTTCTCTTGGAAAACAAAGGGGCTTAGGTGCATGGTTTACCAATTCAGGAGACCACCAAGCCAGTCCTGAACTATCCAGCTCTGGGCATTTTTTATGGGAGAAATCTATTCCTAATTTCTTTAAGCTTCTGTAACTTGTTCTCTCTTGTTACCAACTCCAAATGGTCTTGCTGGTTCAGAATCAGGCTGTAAAACGGTGAGTGGTGGGAGGGTTGGATGCATCCCAGAATGCTGGGTATGGCCTGGAGTGTTGACCTGTACAGTGATCATGATGATGGTAATGATGGTGGTGATGGTGGTGATGATGGTGGTGGTGGATGGTGATAATGATGGTGATGGTGGTGGTGGTGCTGATGATAGTGGTGGTGACAGTAATGATGATGAAGTTGGTGATGGTGATGGTGATGACAGTGGTAATGATTAAATCTATTGCCAATATTTGAAACTAAGAAACTTGGAATCAAAATGTGACTCTCCAGCTTCATTTGGAAAATCAGACATGCCAATACTGGGCCCTCATTCCTGCAGTCCAAGGGAGCTGAAAGAAGGTGCTCTCCCCAGGCAGAGCAGGTGCCCTTTGGGGGCCACAGCCCAGATTAGGCTCCTCACTCTTTCACCCCATCCTTTATTCCTTCATTTTGCAGTTTGCAATCCCAGCCATAAATAATTGACATCCCTTTTAACTCCAAAAGTCTAGTAAGGAACACGTAGAAAAGTGTTCTGAGCAACTGCAAGGTCGTTAATGTTTCTATTTTACTACACTAAGTTGTTTTTATTTGTTTCTTCTCACTAAGATATCTTCCTCATGCAGCAAGCCTAGTCTCAAATCGCAGATATGCTGGGACACTCCAGGTTTCAGAATCTCTGGTTTTCCTGTGCTCATCCTGGTAGTTCCTGTGTCTGTTCCATGTCTGATGGAATAAAGATCCTGTATCACAACCCATGCGTGGGACCATTCATGATTATTCCCATCTCTAAAAGCCATCTCCATTTTCTGTGGCCTGACCCTTGCCCCACCCCCATTCCAACATCTCAGCTTCATTCCTTTGAATCGGAGGCCAGGATTTCTCAGCCTCTGCCCTGTCCAACTCCTCTCCTCGTCTCATGATTGCACCTTCCTAAGAGGCAAACACCACTTTATAACAAATCAATCATTCTAAGGGGTGGACAGAATTCTAAGATGGACCAAGATTCCAGTGCCTAGTGGACATGCCTTGTGCAATTCCCTCCCCTGAGTGAGACTTGTGAATATAATAAGATAGCACTTCTATGATTTTGTTACATCATATGGCAAAAGAGATTCTGCAGGTGTAAATAAGATTCTTCATCGGTTGCACTTGAATTAACCAATAGGGAGATTATCCTAGGCGGCTCTGACGTAACCAGTTGAGCCCTTTATTTAAAGCAGTCAGAGGGATCCCAGATGGGAGAGATTCCCCTCCTGGCCTTCCGGAGCCCATGGCCTCATTGTGGAGACGGCCACATGGCAGGGGAGAGCAGCAGCCTTGAGGAGGTAAGGACAACCCCTGGTTGCCAGCCAGGAAGAAAGCGGGGGTCCTGGTCTTAAAATTGTAAGAAACTAAATTCTGTCAACTACAAGTGACCTTGGAAGAAAACCCCAAGCTTCAGGTGGGACCACAGCTCCAGCTGACACCTTGACTTCAGCCCTAGGTAAGAACCCAGCAGAATTGTAAGATAATCCATTTGTGTTGGTTTAAGCAGCGGAGCTTGTGGTAATCTGTTACACAGCAACAGGAAACTAATACAGGAGGGAGTGTCCGGAGTTTGGAGGGCTCCAGACATTTCTGGGAGGGAGGGAGAGGAAGAAGTGGGGAGAGAGGGAAGGAGGTAGGGAGGGAAGACACAGGTAAAATGTCAGAACCCAGATAGTTGTGCCTCCAGCATGAAGATGAGCCTGCTGGGCACTCAGCCATGGGCCCTCTGGGGCGGCTGGTTTTCCTGCAGTGGAGGTGAGCTTTCACAGCACATCCCCATCCGCCCTCCTGACAAGGAGCAGATCAGTAGCTGGCAAAGCCACCTGCTCAAATCCACGTTGGGAGTCATTTCTGGGAAGCCCTCTCCACCTCCTTCAGCTGATCTCTTCTGTACAAACTCCCTAAGGCTAAGGCTTTGAGATTTAACTGTCATTCAAATTGGTGTCTACTCTGTTCATCCATAGGACACATCTTTAATGAGCACAGCAGAGTGCCAAGCAAAGTGCATGGTCATGATTATACACTGTGAGCAGGAGAGCCATCAGCATCCCTGTCCTCATGGAGCTTTTGTTCAAATGGGGAATGTGGAGGGGAAAATTAATAAACAAGCCAATAATCGTAATACATGTGAATTGTGTTAACTACTGAAAGGAAGTAAGCAGGGTGGCTGTATATAACCAGACTGCTGGTCTCCTCTGGTGCATTCCCCATAACACAGCCCCCCGCCCCACCCACCCCCACTCCCCCCATAGGCTTGCTGAAGCCTCTCTTCTTACTCACTCTCACCAAGGAAAATGAATTCTAGTGTCCCAGCTCCCAAGACATGTCAAGGGAAACATCAAGAAAGGGAACACCAGCCTGAATTGACAGCCGCCTCCAAACTTAGAGATATTAGCTTGTATTTATTTATTTATTTATTTAAATCTAAACCCTCAGTTTATTCCACCCAGGATTGGAGGCAGCATAAGCAAATACATATAATACAACAATGCAGGAAAAGGGTTTAAATAATAGTTAGGAAAAATGTAAATAGGACAAAAAGTAAGGTCAATGGGTAGGTAGAACATACATACATGCGTATATTCATAAAAGAATCTCTAGTGATGAAGTTTGAGCTACAACTTCAGCCCTGAACTTTCAAGCAGCCAAAGAGAAATGAGAAATATGAGTAGTTACAAAATTCACATTGTGTAACAGAAAATAAATTCACTTTAAGAGAAACATATTTCATTGATACATCTAAAATAAATTTTTCACATGGTTTCTTATATAGGGATATTAGGGGGACATGTATTCGTTATATTTTGTCCTTTCAATGTGATTACATCTTTGAAAATCATGACCATGACTTATGTATAAGAAGAAAGAAAAGGGCAATAAAAGTCCCACTTTCTGGCCTCGAATGAAATTGTGAAGCAGCCACTCTATCTCATGATCTCTGTGTTCTGATGATAAACATGTGGCTAAGGTCTTTCATCTTCAGCCCAGACTTGTAACTCCCTTTCTCCTCTTGGCACACACCTTGTTGTACTTGTGTACTCAAGAACAGAAGCTCCATAATGTCAAACTAACTTAAAAAAAAAAGTCTGAAGGCTTTGGTTAGAAATAAATGATAAAGATTTACTCAAGGGTCTTGTAAACCAGAAATGCAACTAGGCAATACCCAGAGTGTTCTGAAGACGAAAGAAGAGACGGGGGTGGAGGTTCTTTATAGTGAAGTGTACAATCTTGAGAAGAATCAGTCCTGCATTTTTAGCCTCTGGGTGAGCTGGGATGAGGTCCTCTGCATGACAGGTCTAGACAATGATGTCAGGAGGTCTGACTACATGAACATTCTTTCCTTAGTCCTTTGGGGGTAATAAGAGGGTTATCTGACAGCCTCATATATACTCAGGCATTGATTCAGGACTGTCAAGTTTAAAAGTTTAAGTTCCCAGTCTAGTGAAAACAAGAATTGTTTCCTCATGCCTCAATCTACTTGCTTTTAGTAATTTAGCAGCTTGACATAGTGACTCCATTTTATCTTTCATTCTAGTCATCAATGAGAATGAGGCTTCTGTCTGTTTTTGTTCACTGTTATGACCCCAGCTCTCAAGATAACACCCTACACATAGCAGGTGCATAAACCTGTCTTCCACCTACAGGACTTAAGGAGTACAACCTCCATTGAGGAGAACAGATTTTTGCCCACAAACCCTTAGTGCTTTGTGCATAGCGAGTGCTCTTCAAAGTTGAAATCCCCTCCATAATAGTTTGTACAGTCTAACCAGCCATACTTCTCATTGCACTTCTGGCATCATCTGGTTAGACCTCTACATGTTGTCAGAAAGGATTGGACAACTGTGCACATGATTTGGATGAGTAAATTGAAGAATAGAGGTTGTTACATGATTTCTTTAAAGTTAGGACCTTGGTAATAAGGCCATGTTTGGCCTCCAACTCCTTGATATCTAATTCAATGCTTTTTATTTTCTCCAGAACTCTGTTCCAATATCTCTTAAACTACCCACATCACCTACTCATATTTAAACACCTAGTACATAAAAAAATTGAAACTACTTGAATTCCTAACCAAACTTAATGCTCTGTTTACACTTTTATGAATGGATTATCATTCTTGACCAAATCAAAATTTTCCTTAGCCCTAGTGGTCACTTCACTGAAGGTGATCGATGCAGCGGAAAAGCCAGAACCTCCTGTCTCTCAGCTCTCGGTGGTGAGGTAACCTCTAGCTGACATGACAATGTCTGGGTTCTCCATAACCTCCTCCTCTTGTCTGTTTCATTAGAAAACCCTATTAGATGAAGTAATTCTACAAAGAGCCATTCAGAAGAGCTTCCATTCAATGACTCAAACCAACCATTTTGGAGGGGAGGCAATGAGGAACACAGCCGTGCCCAGCAGCCTCCAGAAAGCATGCTCTTCCTACAACCCAATGACAGGGTCACTATAAAAGCCACTTCATGGCCGCTTGTCCATTTGGCGAACAAATATTAACATCCAAGTGCCAGAGTGTTCTAGGCACTTGAACAATTACAACATAATATGGTGAGTACCAACCTAAACGCATTAACATGGCATTATGGGATAACCCAGGAAGGTAACCTCCGCCAGCTTGAGCTGGGTATGAAGGGTCAGAGAAGACTTCCTGAGTTGATACTTCGCATATGGATTCTGTATATGTGTCAGAGGATGTGTCCTGATTCTCTTTCTCATTGTCTTGCCCTCATTCTCCTGGTGCTATGCTCTCCACCATATTGGCTTGCTCTCAAACATGGTAAAAACAATCGAACAAAACTATCACCATCAATCCAGACTTAAATGGCCCTTAGAAGATGGACTCTCTTCATATATCAACGTAAATACCCAAACAGATTCTGATTGTCGAACCTGAGTTATCAGGTAAGATCGTACCATATACAGCCTTCTCCCAGGTCACAGAGGAGATGGTTCCAAAAGGAAGAGAAGGATTTTGTTATTAGAAAAATAGGCAAGGGTGATGGTAACTCACTCCTCACTAGCCCCTGTCCTGGACCCCTTGAGGCTCAGTCTAAAATGTTGCCTGTCTAGTTATAAAAGAAATATCTCACACTGACCTATGACTCCTCTCCTTTTATTTGAGCCATTGTAGGGTTGCCTCCTACCCCTTCAGCCACATGCAGCTGTGGTGCTCAGTTCTCTTGCCTGCGTTTCTCTTCCTCTCCAAGGGCTTTCTCTGGCACCATGGAGTTTGCTGGACTGACTTAGGCACAGCCCTAAATAGTGAGGGGCTACTGTCCACCAAAAAAAATGGGTAGAGTGAATAAATGCCCAGCTTCCCAATGTCTCCTGAGTCAACTCTGAGGCATGTTCCCCATGGTTCTGCAGCGGTTACCTTTGGACTTCCATCCCCCTCATTAATAGGCACTTCACTGGTTTGTCCCTTCCTCACTCCTCTCCCACTTCCTCACTTAAGCTTCCTAATTAACCACAAACAACCAAGACTTTATCCCTGGGTCGCTTTGGGGGAATTCCAAACCAAGAAAGCTGGTTAGACTAAGAACCTGGACAAACATGAACATGCAATAGGCATCTACTAGTGTGGGCCACACTGACTGATCTAAGTAAAGGAGAGAATCCTTGAGGCATCAGCTCTGTGTCCGATTTGTCCTTGGTTGTCCTAGGTGCCTGGCTAAGTCAACATTCAGCAAACATGTATTAAAAGAAATCAACTGCCCAATGTGTCTGTCCAGGAGCCGTGCCCTCTGGCCTGTACAGCTGCGCTTTAGCTGAGAGGTCGGTGCTCCTGTCAGCAAGAATAATATTGGAGAGTTTTTATCCTGGGGTCTAAGAACAGAGTGAGAGAGTCATGGCTGCTTCTCACAACTAGAAGAAAGCTAAAAGGAGAGCTAGTTGACATGTGATTAGGAGAAAGTGGCTGGTGCTGTGCCCCTCACCCCTCACCATGCTGCATTTTCCTGACAAGGTAGTGTGGTTAACCAAAGGCAACCTCACTGCCACAGGGACAGAGACCTGTGTCTGGAGTCTCAAAAATGAAGTGAGCAGTGGTTTGCAAATATTAAGTTTTGTAACCATTGGTCCTGAGACCCATGGGTAGTCAGTAGCACCACTGACAATTGTGAGACCATCAAGTCTTCATAACCAGACATTATGATGCTTAAAGAATTATGACAAGAAAGCCCAGCCTTTTTAAAAAAATATACAGTGGAACCTCATTTCTCAAATGTCTGCCCTCTTGAACAATTTGCTTCTCAACCTGACAACCCTTTCATGCCGATACCTGTATGATCAGTAACCATCTCTTATGTGACAAAGGAGAATGCGTGAATCTGAGTCAGTTCACCACGTTACAATCTCAGGATATTGTGCTGTGAATATTGTCATGTCTTTTTGCTTTTGTTGATGCTTATAATTATTGTAAAATTTTCATTTTTACTGTACATTTCCTTTCCTTTTTGTTAAATTTTCATTTATATTATCATGTCCTGTTTGTTTTTAAAGTGTTTATTTATAAAGAGTATGCTAGGCATGTATTGTATATAAGAAAGGTTAAAACAGGGAGTCATTTGGGGGTCTGGAATGGATTAATTCAGTTTACATTATTTCTAATGGGAAAAAATGACTCTATTTTCGAACAGCCTTCCAGAACAAATTAAGTTTGAGAAACTAGGTTCCACTGTATTTTTATTGATTTCAGCGAGGAAGGGAGAGGGATAGAATGATATAAACATCGATGAGAGAGAAACATCATTGATCAGATGCCTCCTGCATGGCCCCTATAGAGGATCGACCAAGAATCGAACCCCGTGACCTCCTTGATTATAGGTCAATGCTCAATCACTGGGCCACATGGGCCAGGCAAGCCCAGCCTTTTAACACTAAGATTCAGGTATTGTCTTTGGACAGAGGAAGTGGAATCATGTTGTCCCTATAGATTTCTCCATTTCCATCCTGTACAAACTCCAGCGTCCCAGCCAGCGGGACCAGACCGGCTGCTCCCAGACCCAACACACTGCAGACTGATGATCCCAGAGACTGGACTCTGGTGAATGCCCGACCCCATGTACTCATGTCTCTCCGCTCCCAGTTGAGGGGTTGTCTTCTCCCTGTAATTCAGGACGAGCGTACTCCTGTAAGATAAATAGGTGCAGGCCTTGGCACAGTATTTGACACAGGTACATGATTTGGAAAATTAGGTCAGAGGAGGGAGGGAAATGGTGATTCATTACCAGGCCTCAGAGAGGCGGGATTACCTCATCAGAAATTCAAAGGTAATCAGTTTTTCCCAATCGTCATGGTAATGAATCACAATTGTTAATAAATGGGGAAGTCAGCTACACCTTTGAGGAGCTGGATAAACTGGGATTGCCTGGCATCTGTCTTCATTAGGAAGGAACCTGCGAGGTGGCGGGCGGGAGGGCACTGGTGACCCTGACCCCCTTCCGCACCTGAGGACCAAGAAACCAGGCTTTTCACTTGGCACTGTCTTCACAGCCACGTCACCCAAAGCCAGTCGGCAAGTCTGTAAACCTGAAGCCGCACATCCACGATCTGTCAAAGTCCCCGGGGGCGAAATTGAAGACAGGAGCCATTTATTTATTTAATGGAGGAACATGCTCAGCACAGGCAGAGGTCTTCATTAGAATAATTTTCCCATGCAAATGAAAAGCAGTGATAAAAAGGGAGTCCATCCCTCCTCCCTCCTCCCTCCTCCCTCCTCCCTCCTCCCTCCTTCCCCATGTCTTTCAATGGAGAGGGCTTAACCTCCCAGCTGGTCACTCCAGAAAATCCAAGTCCGGTGGTTCAAACAGAGTGGCCAGTGTCCAAGCTCACGGTGGCGTTTTATCACTCGGTGAGGGATCAGCCTCCAACTCCAGGAGAGAAATGAGCTCAAACTCCTCCACCTTCAGGACAGACCATCCTGGTCTCCAAGTCGTCAATAATCCAAACATAACTTGGAATGTGGCTGTAACTCCATTGCTTTTAGGCCCACAGAAAAACCTGAGACGAATTCTGAGCCGCATGACTTGATAATGGCATCTGACAAGTTCCCATTTATTCGAGGGGTGGGGGATAAAAATCTTTTGTCTGATCATTGTGTCAAAATCCTGCAACTCATTTTCATTTCTCTCTCTTGGGCAAGATTAAAAAGCAAACCCCCATACATTCTGTCATATGATCCTGATGCTGAGAGTTTGAAACATTTCAACAGTAATTTAATATAGGGGATTTGAGGAGCGAGTGAGAGGAGGGAGAAAGAGAGAGGAGAGAAAGCGAAAGCACTAGAGAGAGAGAGAGAGAGAGAGAGAGAGAGAGAGAGAGAGAGAGAGACCTAAGAGGACGTGGAAGGTTACCTGATAGGGGACAAGATGAATATCAAATCTGTGACTGTGCCTCACTTCCCCAACTAGGAGGGAAGCTGTATTCGATGTCCTCCACCCTCCACAGCCCCACAGGGGAGCCCTGAAGATATAGGAGGAGGAGGACTCTCAGACCCAGAAGGAAGGGCTTGGCGCTCTCCCTGCCCCAGCTGCTGGGTCACCAGCACGCTGCTGTGCTGCACTGAGTGGCCCTGATGACACTCCTGCTAGGAGAGCTTGGACCATATCCTTCCTCATTCCAGCACCAGCTCCCCCCGCTCCACACACACACACAGTTTATAATGAAGATGGAGAGTGAGTGACTTCAGGTCTCTGTGGCGACTTTAATCCCTTAACCTTTCTTCTTACCCCCCTACCCCCACACCCCCACACCCCCACCCCCCGCACAGGCACACAGGAGACTCAGCCACCTTTTTTCTTCTGTTTCTCATAAATCATCATTCCTTTGGTCTGACCCTTTTGCTAGACATTATCCCATTACCCTTATGTTTGTCTCTTGTGAAAAAACCATGACTATGCATTATGCAAAAATGCTTTATGTAATTGGTGCCTTTATTGGGAAACGGAATCTTAGCCTGGCAAACACTGATCCCCTCCCAACACAGAGGCCCAGGACCTGCAGGCCACTCTGCCCCTGGAGCCCCTGGAGTGCACTCTCACTGGCCCCCCTGGACCCCCTGGAGTCCATGCTCAGCGGCTCCACTGCAAAGGCCTCCATTTATGTTAAAATGGTCCCTTCTCCTCCCTGGCTGCTCCGCTCTCTTCTTCGGAAGTTTCTCAGAGACACTCAGCAACCCAAGTCAACAAATGTTTACTTAATACTTTAGGGCTCTGTGTTTTGTTTCCCAGCACCAACTCTTCCCCCACACACTTCTGATGGCTTCTCCACTTTCCTCCGCAGCTGGGGATGGGTGGGCCCACCCGTGTCCAGGAAAGGAACACATGACTCAGACCCAGGCCCGTGGACGTGTCCCACTCCCCAAGGGGCTTGGGGATGGCTGGAGAGTGGCTGGGCTCTGAGCCAAGAAGACATCAAGTCTGAAGCTCCTGCAATCATCTCTGAGGCCAAGGGTTGGCCTAGCCCAATGGACATGGAGCCAACACCGACCAGAAGCGAACTGAGACACGGGGTGACAGGGCCAGGTTCTGGGACATTATTTGGTGCCTAATAGGCAGCAACTCTAAGCGTTCTCTGCTTGCACCACTCCTAGTTAGCTCTTCTGTTCCTGACACAAGTATCTCAACACGCCCGCAGGACATAGGTACAAATGAGTCACCACAGGGTAGATAGCATCATAGCAGAGCCCCAACTTCCTCTCAGAGTTCTCATTGTACCCCAAATCTTTATGTGAGGCCCCCTGCAAAATCTCCAATGTTCTTGTGTTCCTGCTTTAATCCAGTCCACTGCCTGGCCCTCTGCCAGCCATCCCTCCAGGATTCCAGCCTCAGTGGGCCCCTGGGCCCCACACCCTCACTGCCCCGCAGGCTCCCTTAGTGTAACCCCAGATTTTTAGAAAATCAAATCTTACCTGTGCAGGAACCCCTGCACACCTAGCCGCATCAGCCCCACCTGAAACCTGTTGCCCCATCAGTGCCATGCTTCCCATGCTCATCCCAGCTAGCTCCAGGTGGCTTCCAGCAGGTGGGCAAAGCAGCCTGGGTGTTTAGTACACAGCCTATAAAATGAATCATCTTCCAAAGTCACAGTGGGATTGTCGTGAAGGAGGCTCCGTCCGTGGTCTTCCCTAGATCTTGGGATTGTAAATAAGCTTTTGTTTTCTTCTTTAGATTAGCCTGTGCTTTCCAACCTAGTGTGTGTGTGTGTGTGTGTGTGTGTGTGTGTGTGTGTGTTTGCTTGTCTTATTTTTTATTATTTTTTGTTTTTTATTTATTTCAGAGAGGAAGGGAGAGGGAGAGAGAGAGAGAGAGAGATAAACATCAACGATGAGAGAGAATCATTGATGGCTGCCTCCTGCACACCCCACACTGGGGATCTGGGGATCAAGAACACAACCCAGGCATGTGCTCTGATTGGGGAATTGAACTATGACCTCCTGGTTCATAGGTCAATGTTCAACCACTGAGCAACACTGGCCAAGCTTTTGTGTGTTTTTTAATGGAAAAGTCTTTCGTTTTTAGATTGGTGGAGAGGGTGGTTTAAAAAATTGAAACTACTCTTGCGATTCTCTTAAAGAGAAGTCTTCTTTCTCAGGCTCACCTCTCTTTGCTTTGATATTCCTCTTGACCCTAGGTCCTTAAAGCCGAGAACTGTGCCTTTTCATTAAACAAACATGTAAGAAACATCAACCATGTCCCAGAGGTTCCAGGGTCAGTTCAAACTGCTTGGTGGCACCAGGCTTTCGAATAGCCCCGTAGCTCTCCATGACCAAGTCCTGTGAGCTCCTGGAGGGCAGGGCTGGGGTCTCAGAGGCCTTGATGCCATGCACTGTGCCTAGCTTAGAGTTCATCGTCCACAAACAGTGCTGAATGAACTGGTGAGTAAATGGATAAGAAATAAAGGACAAATGCACTAGAATCCCCACAATACTGAGGGTACTTCTAGAGGGTGGGGGGGATGAAACAAGAGCTTCAATGTTTATATAAGAAGCATCGTTTTTTCCTGGAGAGTTTCTGGGAAGTGTTTGGCATGTCATACCTTTCCTTTCTTACCTTATCCACTTACCTCCTTCCTGATAAAACCAAATGAGGGGAGGTCTTGTTCCCGCCATTGATGTCCCTAATTCTAGAAACACCATGGAATTCCAGGGCTGAGACGGTGTCCTCAGGGCACAGGGCTGATGATGCTCTGATAATGCTGAGCTCCTTGATGTGGCTGGGGTGGGTTCACAGTGTTAACCCCACAAGCGTTAAAAGTCCTCATGGGTCAACTACTGAGACGGCAACAGACGTCACCTCCATCTCCTGTCGGGCATGGGATAAGGTCAGCAGGAGAAGGGAGAGTGTCAATTATTAGAGAATTTTTTTCTCCTTTTCTCCAGAAACCATGGAGAAAATAATGCTATCAACTGATACATGATAACTGCTAAACACCCAAACAATGGAGCCCCACTGTGTTTCACCTCCTGACAAACCTTCGGGGGAAATGCAGAAGGAGCTGGGAGCTGGGAGCTGGGAGAGCGCCCCGCTCCCAGGAGGTCCATGGTGTCAGGTGAGGAAAACGCAATTTAGAAAGTTCCAGTACAGGACACAAGAAAGGAAAAGTAATTCCATGTATCTCAGGAATCACACCAGCTGGATTCGGGTCTTGGCCCTGACACAAATTATGAGGTCCCAGGTAATTATGAAATCTCTCAGAGCCTCAGTGTTATCATTTATAAAATACAATTGGAAAAATAAATCAATGAAATAAAATCCAGTTGAAGTGGTCCACTCTTCCTCTTTCTCTTCTCTTCTTCTCTCTTTCCTTCTCCCCTTGAAGAATTCCCTCCCAAAATCATTACGTGGGACTGAACGAGGCCTGCGGTGGACTGAATGATGCCCCCCCAAAGATATTCACATCTTAATGCCAAAACCTATGAATGTTACTTTACTATCAGGTAAAAGGGACTTCAAAGATGTGATTAAGGGAGGGATCATGAAATGGTGAGGTTTTCAGGATGATGTAGGTGGGCCCAGTGTAATCTTGCAGGTCCTTGTAAGAGGGAGGCAGAGGGTCAGATACAGAGAGACGATTGAGGACAGAAGCAGAGGTCCGAGAGGAAAGAAAGGTCACTCAGCTGCCTTCAATATGGAGGAGAAACTGTGAACCCAAGAATGTTTGCAGCCTCAGAACCAGGAAAAGACAGGAAATGGATCCTCCCCTAGAGCCTCCAGAAGGAATGTTTTAAGCGTCTGATCTCCAGAAGAATAAGATAATAAATGTATATTTTTTTAAGTCACTAGGAGTATGGTATTTCGTTATGCTAGAAAAACAAAATGACTACAATGTCCATGAAGGAGGGGCTGAGCAGTATGAAGAGAGCATTCTTCACACCGGAGAGCAGGGGCCCACGGGGACCCCAGAGAAAGTGTTGGAGCAGAGAGGCTGAGGGTGACATCTATGCGAGGGGCTGCACAGAGCAGGTGACAGAGCCCAGGTGGAGATATGTCCGTGCCTGGGGGTGGGAACAGCAGTGACAGGAAATTGGTTCATAGAGAGGGATTTGTCAAATAAGCAAATATTTTTAAAATAATAGGAGTGAGATTTCTCACTGTCAGAGAAGGTGCTAGATTGAAATCAGAGGTGAACTCATCATTTGCGATTTTTTTAAGAAGACACAAAAATAAATGTACATCTATTCCCAAGTTCTGTCCACTGAGACCTGGAGAGCAACAGTAGCCCAGTCACAATGAGCACAGCTAGAGGTCCAATCTTGGCTTCTAAATGCCTTTCCAATGAAAAGGGAGCCATGTTCCTTAGAGAAATGGTGGAATTCGGGAGTGGGGCCAAAGAACAAAATGAGGCTGGAACATCTTTTTGTGCCAAAAAGTACAGAATTTCTCAAAGATTGATGGAGTCATATTGAAAGGACATAGAAGACAGCTTGAAGGTGTTTCTGGTAGCCAAAATCAGGATAATTTGAGCATCTAGATAGAAGATACCTGTTATATATATTATATTGCATATATAATGCTAACCTATTCAATAAAATAGAAATCTATGACTTTATAAATAAATGAATAAGAACATTAAAGTTTGTATGATAAAAGGAATATTCATATACACTTGAAGCACCTCTCTACAAAATACTTACTAACCCAAAAATGAAAGAATATAAATTAGAGAAGTCTGGCAGACATTATCTCAATCAAGTGATCAAAATTAACATCATCAGTAATAGAAAAAGTTAAAATTGTGCATTATCTGATAGGATGTAATGAAAATTACACAGCATCACATCTGTGATATTGCTGATAAAGTTGTATAACTTAGGACAGACACATCCAGCAAACCCAAATTATACAAAATATTAATAATAATAAGACTGAATGCTTCAAAAGTATCAAGACAATAAAAGTCAAGAAAAGATTGAGGGACTATTTCAAACTGAAGGAGACTAAAAAGACAAGTAAATGTAACCATCACTCTGTGCTGAGTCATTTTGCCATAAAGGACATTGTTGAGACAATTGGCAAACTTGAGTGGGTCTGAGGATTAGGCGGCAGTATGTCAAATGGGAATTTGCTCATTTGGATGGCTGTCTCCCTGCAATGGGCTGTTAGTTGCCGGGGTCCTGCCCCAGCGGGTCCAGGGGTTCCCCAAAGGTGTGGACGGAGTCGGCGAAGAAGGAATGACACGGAGACAGCGTTCAGTTGATCAGCAGCCTAGCCAGGATCTCTAGCCAGGATCTCCAGCCAAGTTCTGGTCTTGATCTCCAGAGAGGCTCTGCTGTTTATTGTCTTGTTACATCCGTATTTATACCAGTTGATTTTAATCCTGTCAATTTCTATTACAAAGGTTAGGGTGTTTCTTATCTCCATTCCAGGGAGTAAAGATTATGTAGCTTAAGCATGATTGTTTGTAGTGATTAACTACCCGCCTGGCACTTAGTTAAGGAGTTTCATCCCCTCCCTGACTTCAGGGAAAAATTCCTACCTGGGGAAACAACCTTTCTAGGAGAGGCATCCCCTCCTTGACTTCAGGGAAAAATTCCTACCTGGGGAAACAACCTTTCTCGGAGAGGTGACCTTGGTTAAAACACACAGCGCTAAGGGGAGCAAACATATTAAGAACAGTATGCTATATACGCCAGGTCCCTTGAAACATATGCTGTGCAGATGTTTCTTTCCTGCAGTGACTGTGTCAGGCAGCAAGGATGGACCGGCTTCCGGCAAATTCCCCCTTTTTTATTTTTTAAAAGCAAGCATTAAAAAGAAAAACCTGAAACGCTCTCTTGTATCCATTTTAAGAGTAGGATTGGCGCTTTCCGCTATTACCTGAGTCCTGATCTATCATCCCAGGGAGAGCTTGCCAATCCTGCACTTTCCCAGGGTAGAAAGGCTGCAGTGGGGTTAAGGATAAGGCTCCTTGGGCCTACCTTCTCCCATGCCATTACATTTACCTTTCCTTCCTCAGAAAAGCATGGACATACTTCTTGTATAAAACGTTCTGTCTGACTGGGAGTAACCTTAATTCCTCTGCTAGCAAGCATATATGTTAAAAGATCAATACAGAGTCTTTTTTCTTTAGACTCAGTATGGCACATCTTCTTAATCTAAAGATCAATACAGAGTCTTTTTTCTTTGGACTCAGTATGGCACATCTTCTCAATCTAAGTTCTGTACTATCCACCTTCTTACCCTATTTATCCTCTATAGGGGGGTCTGTAGCACCCTGGTGGAGTCCTATCCGTCCCGAGTGTGGGGGTTTTCAAGGGGGGCGGCTTACCTAAGGGAATCCTATTCCAGGGATTCCCAAAGGTGTGGACGGAGTCGGCGAAGACTATCTACCCTCTTCCTACGGTGGAGTCCTATTCGTCCCGAGTGTGGGGTTCTCAATGGGGGGGCTTACCTAAGGGAATCCTGTTCCAGGGGTTCCCAAAGGTGTGGACGGAGTCGGCGAAGACTATCCACAATCTTCCTACGGTGGAGTCCGATCCGTCCCGAGTGCAGGGCGCTTACCTAGGGGTCCCTGTTCGGGCGCCAGATGCCGGGGTCCAACCCCAGCGGGTCCAGGGGTCCCCAAAGGTGTGGACGGAGTCGGCAAAGAAGGAACGATACAGAGATAGCGTTCAGTTGATCATCATAGCCAGGTTCGCTTGTCAGGGTCTCCAGCCAGGTTCTGTACAGGTACTCCAGTCAGGTTCAGTGTCCAGGTTCCAGTCAGGTTCTCCTGCCAATCTCTGTAGTCAGGTTCAGTCCAGGATCCCTTGCCAAGTTCTCCCGCTAGGCTCTGTCTCTAGGTTCCGAGGCCAGTCCCTCTCCAGGATCCTCCAGCATGCTCTCTCCAGTGAAGTTCTTCTGTCTCTAGAGAATGTTCTGTGTAGGTTCTGTGCCTAGGCTCTGTCTCTCTTGGTCCTGTCTTCCAAGCCCTGTGTCCTTAGTTCTGTGTTCTGAGTTCTGTGTGTTTCTGTCTTGTTACAACTGTATTTATACCAGTTGATTCAATCCTATCAATCTCTATTACAAAGGTTAGGGTGTTTCTTATCTCCATTCCAGGGAGTAAAGATTATGTAGCTTAAGCATGATTGTTTGTAGTGATTAACTACCCGCCTGGCACTTAGTTAAGGAGTTTCATCCCCTCCCTGACTTCAGGGAAAAATTCCTACCTGGGGAAACAACCTTTCTAGGAGAGGCATCCCCTCCCTGACTTCAGGGAAAAATTCCTACCTGGGGAAACAGCCTTTCTCGGAGAGGTGACCTTGGTTAAAACACACAGCACTAAGGGGAGCAAACATATTAAGAACAGTATGCTATATACGCCAGGTCCCTTGAAACATATGCTGTGCAGATGTTTCTTTCCTGCAGTGACTGTGTCAGGCAGCAAGGATGGACCGGCTTCCGGCATTAGTGGCCATACATTGCACTCACTGGCTGGGAGCAGCATGGTCTCTATACAAATACGATGGAGGTTTCCAAAAGGCAGTACTTAGAGCCTGTCATCAATTATGCTCTTGGTAGCAGGAGATGTGAATGGGGCATTTTTATAGCCTTCACACACCACCCTGAGAAAATTTTCCTTTTCCCGCAAACAGTTACTGGAAGTTTAAATGTGTTTTTTTTTATATTATAAAATTTATTTTAAGATCCCAAGTCACAATTTCTTTTTAAGTAGTAAAACATACATATATATATATATATATATATATATATATATATATATATATGTATGTATATATGTATGTATATATGTGTATATATGTATATATGTATGTATATATGTGTATATATATGTGTATATATATATATATATAAAATGCAAAGGTTCTACAGATATTATCTGATTGATATCACCCAGAATTTGGATCCATGGATAAACTCAAGCATATTGCCATTCATTTGGAGAAATAGGATCCAAATCTTAAATTAACTTCATCCTTTCTTCATATCTTTTGCCCTTTCCTTTTGCATATTTGGGAACCTCCAGCTCTTGCTGGTCCCATTAGTGACTTCAGATGTCCTTCCAGACTTGTCCAAGGACCAAGTGCTCCATCTGAAAGAGATCTTCTCTGCAACCAGGACCAAGCCATTGCTCGGTTCTTCCCAGGAGGCAGCTGCTCTTTCGGAGGCTCCGCTGTCTCTCAGTTTGACTGTTGCATCAACCTTCTAACCAGGCTCCCTACCTCCAGGCTTACTTTTGTTGTTCCAATCTGTTCTCCATTTTATAGGCAACATATTACTCTGAAATGCAAGTCTAATCATGTCACTCTCCTGCTTGACATTTGTCAGTCATTTTCTATTGCCTAAGTCTGGGCTTCAGAAGATAGGCGAGTCCCACCAGGTTGTGTCACAGTTTTGTGTGTGTGAGGATACCTACCATTTTCCTGGTAGAGCATCTGTAGATGTCATCAGATTTCCAAAGGGTCCGTGGAGAAATGGTTGAGAAGCCCTGGACTCAGATTAAATCCATGCAGACAAGAGCCGGTTCGGTCTGGCTGCTGCCCTCACACCACTTCTCTGTGTACTTTTTGCTCTAATTCCAAAGTCCTTAGAACTCGCCACTTCCACCATGCCGCTTCTACAGTCCCATGCCTTCACTCTTGCTGTGCTTGTTGCCCTCCCTGCTCTCTGCCCCTTGCTGCTCCCTAAAGGCTCAGTACACATAGCTCCAGCACCCGCACCTCCCCGCCCCCCGCAAAGACTGCCAGGACCCCCAGACTGGGCTGTGTTCCTCTAAGATGCCCTTTGCACATCTTTGTGACCATACTGACCAGGATCTGTTCTAGTTACTGATCCATGCGCCAGTCTCCTCACTGGACTACGGGTGCCCGGAGGGCAAAGACCACATACTGTTATGTCTGAGTTTCCTGGACCTCCCGCAGGCCAAGCATGTGTCTGACTCCACGCTCACAGTACACTGATGGAATGTAGTGGAACACACCCTGACTGCTGCTACAGTTGCTTCATTCTCCAGCATTTTATTTGCCTGGGCTGGCCAATCTAGGAGGGGTTCCCTCCACCTGGCACAGGTAAAGGACCAGGCCTGGTTTCTCTGGGGCCAGGAGGGAGACAGCTTGGCTCCACTAGCGACCTTGGGCGAATTGCCTCACCCCTCGTTGACCCTCCCTTTCTCCTGTGTAAACGCAGCTAATAGTCCCGACCTGCCCAGCCCCACCCTGACAGCCCAGACAGACTGGATAATGGGTCTGGAAAGCTTGGGGAAGGGGGCCCATGCATATGTGAAATGTGCGCACAGCTCCACGCTTGCCAGGAGAAGACGGAGCGTGTCTCACCCAAGACGAGGCACCGTGAGGGTGGTGTCTCTCATTCTGGTGTCCATAAGGAACAAAGAAAGTCAGATGAAGTCTGAAGCCAAAGCTCAGCCCTTTAGACCCCGCCCTAACTTTCCCGGTTCTCTTGACAAAGGCTATGGGAGGATGCCTGGACCTTAATCTTTTCGTTTTGATCTGGCTTGGGGCTGAGAGCTGAGAAGGGAGGGGAGAGGGGAGAGAGTCTGATAGTCAACCACTGAATAACTGAGAGTGAAGCAGAATGTGACTTTGACTTTCTGCTGGCAGATGGCAATAATACCACCCTTTGGAATGTCCTCGGAGCCGCCAGTTGCTGTCTTTTGGTTTAGATTAAACCTTGAGATAGCTTGCCAAATTTGAAACCCACCCAACCCTCACGCAGTGTATGTTTTGAGCTCAAGTTGAACTTTATGAGGTGCAAGTTAATTTGCATTTGGCAAAATGCAATTTCCTGTTTCTAAGAAAAAGGGACTTTAAAGATTTATTTAAGAGACACAAATGGCTTCCTGGACATCAAATAGCTCTTACAAAGCAATATTTTAATAAGTTAAGTGTAAATGAATTGAAAACACATGAATCTGATTTCCCTTGAACTGCAGATGGGTTTAACAAATAGAGGGGGAAATGGCTTGGCACAGGGGTTGGGGGTTTTCTCCATCCAAAAAGCTTAGGAAAGTAGATCAAGATGTTAGACAAACCCCTCCCCACTCCAGGGATCCCTCCTCAGATTGTGTATCTCCAGAACTCGTGCAACAATGGGAGGGTTCCACATCAGCTCCACTGGGCAAGTCCCTCTCGCCGCTCTGCGTTCTGCCTCTGTCTTGCCAAGTCTTCCCGCTGCCTCCTCCTCCTCCCTCCCTCGGAGTGCAGGCCTCCTCAAAGCCTCCTGCCCAGCCAGCCCCATTGCTGAGACCATACAGCACATGTGCTC
Source organism: Myotis daubentonii (assembly GCF_963259705.1). Lineage (NCBI taxonomy): Eukaryota > Metazoa > Chordata > Mammalia > Chiroptera > Vespertilionidae > Myotis > Myotis daubentonii. Next base: position 85,172,419 of record NC_081846.1, read on the forward strand.
ACGCAGGCTCCACGTGTCCAGTCCTTCCCCAACAGGGAACCAGGGAAACGCCCTCTGTCACCTGCCCTCTGTATCACCTGTCCCCTCCCTCCAACTCCACCCCTCGGGGAGACAAGCCAGACACTGGGCTGGAGGCTGACTGCGAGGATGCGACCTCTCCCGTCCTTGGCAAAGGAATGGCCGGCTGTATAGGAACAAGGTTAGGCCGCGCAGGCTGGAAAGGCAGGTGCACACCAGTGCACGGGAGGTAAGCTCCCTGCGGGGCAGTGGGGTCAGAGGAAAAGGCAGCGGTCCTCAGACAGAAAAACAGACCTGAGAACGGGCCCTAAGTCAGCAGGACTCGGGACTTAGGACTCAGCCTCTCTTTCTTGGTCTGGACACAAGGCATCACAGGGCCTTGTGTGTGCTCCTGGGTGGTGGCAGGATGGTATAGAGTTGGTCACAAGTTGCAGAGAGGTGCAGGTCCCTTGAACTAGATGAACTAGACACATCTTTCTGTCTGCGGTTATTTCCCTTTGCCATCCCCCATTACGTAGGGCAGAAGGGCCAAACCGAGAGCAAGCCAGCCAGCCCTCCCTTCACATCCCCTGGCCTAGATGAGACAAGCTGGGACCGTCAAACAAGTCTGCCTAGGTAATGAGGGATGGAGAGAAGACCTGCTCACAGCCAGGCCCCTGTTAGCAGTGGTACCCCAAGGCCTTCAGGGTCCCAAATCAAAGGCAGAAGGCAGAGCTCAGGTTGAGAGTTGGAGCGTCCACATTGAAGGTGGTTTGTTTTTATTCAGGAAGGTGGCCATTACTCATGGGAGGGTGTGGGGGACAGTCTTAAGGGTTCTAGAAGAGGCCATTGCCCTATTTGTTCAACAAAATTTCACTCACCACCAGTCACCCACCATAGAATCGTGCTGGGTCCTGCTGGTGAAGAGAGACGCTGGAGTGCTATGGTTTCCAAAAAGAGTCTGCTCCAGCCCTACCTGGGCTGCCCACTCCAACCTTCTCCCCTCCTCCCCAGCTGCTCCGACCTGCCCCCCCCCCCAGGGCTCCCCCTGCCCAGCACGTACAGGAATAGTGTGCCCACAGAGCAAATGGGAGTCCAATGGGAGTCAGAGGGACCTGTGCTCTCCAGAGGAGGGGCCGTGAAAGAGATGAGTATTTTGCCTCCTCATTTTTTCCTCCTTTCCTAATTTGCAGCCTTTCCCTCTGGCCTCATTGGATTTATACGTCTATTACCCAAATTGCCATCTAGTCAAGAAGTTAGTCAAAACTGCTGATAGCTGTGTGGTACAGAAGAAGGGGAGGGCATGGCATCAACAGGTCTGGGTTCCAACAACATCGCTCATGCTCACTAGCTGGGTTGCCATGGGAAAGTTGTTTAACCTCTCTGTGCCTCAGTTTCCTCATCTGTAAAATCAGACTAATCCTAAAATTAACAGGTATTAAAAGAGCAAATATACATAAAGTGTCCCTGTAAGGAGAGGTGACTGACACATAAAAACATAGTAGACCATGCGAAATCCCAGCTTCAAAGAATGAGCTGTGCCCCCCTCCCTCTCACACATACACACACACAGCCACACACAGTACAAACACAAATACATCCCTGAATAAGCTTTCTATTGTTCATTACAAATTAGCACAAATATGTTGGCTTAAAATATCCCCCATTAACTAGCTGACTGTTCTGTGGGTCAGACACCACATCGCTAGACTTCTGGTGGACTATCACAAGTGTCAGTGGCTTTGGAAGACTTCCCCGGCCTATTTAGGTAACTGGCAGTTCAGCTCCCACACTTGTGAGGCAGCAGCCTGCATGTCCTGGCCGCTGGCAGCTGAAGCCTGCTCTTACTAGTAGCTGAAGCCCCCTGCATCCCCTGCCACATGCCCTCCACCTTCACACCAGCAATGGAGCACTTCTGAGGCCCCCCCGCCCCCCGCCTTTTTGCTCCGATCCCTGGCTCCTCAGTATCTGACCTCTAGTCCTGGATTTAAAGGGTCATGGGATTGGGTCAGGCTTACCCAAATTGCTTCCCTATCTTAAAGTCAATGGATTTGGGACCTTAAGGACTTGAAAAATATTGACACCCTCTAACTCAGTCATTTCATGCTGAGGAAGCTAAACTAAGGAACTGAGCTGAAATGCAGGTGGAAAGAGTCTTATTAATAAAGATGTTCATTGTAGAGTCACTTATTATAGTGAGAATCTATAAATAACATGAATGTTGAATAAAAGGCTGTAAGTAATAACATTTAAAGTCACCTGATGAAATGGAACAATTTTAAATGATGCTTTAAAATATATTTATTGATAGGTAAATGTTTAATGTGATAATGCTTGTTATATATAAAATCCTATCTTGAGTATGAGTTTGCCTGTCATATTTACATATATATGCAATCTATACCCATAAATAGCTAGCTAACATGCACATAAATAGCTATAGGTAGGGTGAGAAGGGCAAATATGACAATGTTAATCAATATTATCTCCAGAAACCAAGAAGACAAATTATGTTTATTGATATTATTTTTTTCAAATTGTGGTAAAGCATATACAACACAAAATTTACCATTTTAGCGTTAAGTGTACAGTTTAGTGTCATTAAGTGCAGTTCACATTGTGCAGCCATCACTACCATCCATCTCCAGAATTTTTCCTCTTCCCAAATTGAAGCTGTCCCCATTAAACGTTAACTCCTCATTGCTCTCTCCCCCCAGCCCTGACAACCATCCACTCTCTGTCTCCATGACCCTTACTACTCTAGAAACCTTATGTAAGACACAGTATTTTTGTGTCTGGCTTATTTCACTCAATGTGATGTCTTCACAGTTAACCCATATTGTAGCACATGTCATTGCAAAGACTCTCCATGACTACACTGTGGTCAGATTTTTCCGACCCCTCTTCTCAATTAGACCTGAACCTTGGTCCCCACCCCTGCTGGACTTGCATCGCCCAGTGTTAGAAAGAATCCTGCCAAGTAAATTTAGTGAGTATCCCCACCATTAGTATCTAGTCACCCTGGCTTGTCACTAGCAAAAATCCTGGTAAGTCTGTTTAGCTAGAGCTCCCCTCTGTTTGATGACTCCTCTTAGTACTTTTCCATCCACTGACCCCCGCCCCCCGGCATTCTGTTTGTTAGCTGTAAATTCCAAGCTGTCTTTATTGTATTTGGAGTTGAGCCTGCTTTCTCTCCCCTATTACCAATATTGACACCAATTGCAACACTCCTTAAAAAGTCTTCCTTGCCATTTTAACAAGTGCCAGAATGAATTTTTCTTTAAGAGCAAAATTTCATTCTGTTTTTACAGCTGAATAATATTCCACTATATGCATACCACATTTTGTTTATTCGTTCATCCATTGGTGGACACTTGGGTTCTTTCCACCTTTTGGCTCTTCTAATGCTGCTATGAACATAAGTGTACATATACTAAGTCCCTGCTTTCAATGAATTTGAGTATATACACAATTAATTTGAGAGGTGGAATTGCTACATCATATGGTAGTTCTAAGTTTAATTTTTTGAGAAATCATCACACTATTTCCCATAGCAGCTGCAATTTTATATTCCTACCAGCAATGCACAAGGGTTACAATTTCTCTACATCTTCTCCTATACTTGTTATTTTCTCCTTTTTTTAAAAAATAATAACCATCCTAATGGCTATGAAGTAGTATCTCATCGTAGTTTGGGTTTGCATTTTTCTAATAATTAGTGTCACTAGATTCCAAGGCTAAGATCATCCACACACTCATATTCCTAATTACTATGTATCGATATAAAGGTGGGACAGTGAAAAAGGCTGATAGGAAAAACATTATTCATTTGAAATATGGTGTTGGAGGAGAGCTCTACGGATACCCTGGGCCACCAGATAGATGAGCAAGTGGGCCCTAGGGCAAAGTAAGCCTGAAATGTCACTGAAGGCAAAACTGACACAACGGGAGCTGTCCTGCTTAAGAAGGCAGGGATCCTTACAAAAGACAATAATGTTATGAAAAATCAAAGGCAGCAGGAAAAACTGAACACCCAATACGAGATGGATTGACTCCCTAAAGGAAGCCAAAGACATGAGTCTAAGGAGCTGAGTAGAAACACTGTGGACCTCACTCAGTCATAAGGCTTGCTGGGAGCTGGAGCCACCTCAATGGCATCTGACATATGCATGATAATTAGTGATGTTGAGCATCTTTTCGTGTACTTGTTGGACATCTGTATACCTTCTTTGGAGAAATGCCTATTCGGGGCCTTTGCCCATTTTTTATAGTGGGTTGCTTATTTTTTGTTGTGGTTTTGCATAAGAGTCCTTTTTCTGGATAGCAAATTTTCTCCCATCCTGGGGGTTGCCTTTTCACTCTGTTGATAGTGTCCTTTGGCACACAAAATAAATTTTCTGTGAATTCCAAAATTCCACAATGAACATGTAACATTTTCAAAATAGACGGGAAGTTTTTAAAAACTTCTTAAGATATTTATGAAGAATTTTTAATGATATGAAGAAATAAATATGTAATATAGTATTGCTAATTAAAGCACAAGAAACTCGGTTATAAATATAATCAGATCTCATAAATGAAAACAATATATGCCTTGTACAAAAAGACCACACAACAACAATAATTATTTAAGGGGGGAGGGGATACCATCTAGGTTCTCAAGTATCAACCTTCTCAAAAGCACAAAGAAAAAGAAAAGTGCTTTTGGTCCCTTCTTTTGTCATTAGCTCTCTCTGCCCTTCTTCTTTGGCACTCACAGGGGAGCCCCTTTAGCCAGGTGCTGGGAGTGGGCCACGGGAGGTCCATCTTCATTGCGCATTTCAGCTCACCTAACTTGCAAGGCAGAACAGGAGCAAATTCCTGCAAGGAACAAGTTTCCAGTTCTGTTTCTGAGGACATGTGCCTGAAAACTCTTACTGCCTTTTACATAAAGGAGAATTTGCAGATGACAAACATTTTCTTTCACTGAGTTAACTCACCCCAAGGTATGAAGCTCCGCAAACACTTTCATATGCTCATCTCCAGAATAACGGAGCGGAAATAACCCCCTCCTTAAAAAAAGACTGCAAAGGAGGAGGGTCTTCCTCCGTGGTTTCCTTTCCCCTCATTGCCCTGCGTTGGGCAGTGGTCAGCGTGTGTACCTGCCTCAGGTGCGTGAACACGTGCACTTCGGGAGGATTCTGCACCTGCTCTTCCAGAGGACCAGCAGCTCAAGGCTCTGCCCCTGCACTGCAGGCTTCCTCGGAGGCAGGGCAGTGTGTTTGAATGGGTGGTACAGGCTACAGTGTTTAGGCAAGAGCAGTACCCATTTCAACAACCATCTGGTTGTGAGATCCTTGAAAATTAACTTCATTTTTCTGTGGTGCAGCCCTCAGGGAGGAGTCCATCAACCCTATCCTCCCCCCAGTAAGTGCCCCTCTAATTGTCCCACTCCATTTAGGCCTCTCTGCTCAAAACCACCCCCTACTTACCAGCACGTCTGTTTCCACCATCCCCAGCTCAACTTAGCTACTCTTCACAGGGCCACCAATTCCTGACGTTATAGGGTTTGCTATGTGCTTGCTTACTTATCTCCCATCTCTGCTACAGAATGTAAGTTCAATGTGGGCAGGCTTTTGTTTTATTATCCACTCCCAGCATCTAGCACAGTGCCTGGCACATGGTGGGTGCTCAGTAAGGATATTTGCATGGTTTAATCAATCAGTAAATCAATCATTAAACAACTTAATCATTAAAATAAGTTTGCTTCTACCTCCCTCATGTTCTGAGGATAACATGAGATTATTTTTGTGATCTTTAAAATTCTGTACCATTTTCAGATGCATGGCCCCAGTGCCTAAGTCAGTACTGTGTGCATAGTTAGTGATTAATAAGTCTGGTGAATGATGAAATAAAATAATACATAATGTATTATAGTCAACGTTCAATCAACTGCATTAATAAAAGGGAAGCAAGCAATGGATAATATGAAACAGAAGCTAATCTGAAAATAGTTTCTGTTGGCTGGAATGTATACCATACTATTCATAGTGTGATCTCCCAATAGTCCCCATCAGTCTGTGAGCCGGGGACTGCTGACCAGCTCCGTGCACCTGATGACTCACTCTTCAGACATTTCAAGTCCCCTTTGCCATGTGTTCCAACAAATGTATTCATTTCCTGCTGCCTCTTGAATCTGGGCCTGGCCTGAGTTTCTCTATCCTGTCCCTTCAGCTCTGACTTACAGGGCCTTTTCTCAAAGCCAGAGGTGTCTACGGGCGGCCAGAGCTGGGCTGACTCTGAGCACAAGTTCTCCTGGTGCACAAGGCTGCAGGAGCACATGGGCCAGGGGCTAGGAGGGTGGCTCCAGCACAGTATGGCCCCTTTGGCAAAACTGTGTCTTTCCCCGGGACCTCAAAGGTCTCCTGGAGAGCAGAAAGCTTTCTGGAATCCATTGCTTTCTTTTTCTTTGACTTATACAGGTGCAGTTAGCAGCTGGCATTTATTTCTTGAGTCTGATTTTGCGCTGTTAATTAATTACCTCATTTAAAGCTCAATGCAACCCTTTGAGATCATTAGAGATATTCTCTCCCTCTTGCAGATGAGGCAGTAAGGTGCAGGAAGGTGAGGTTCCACCCAGGGTGGGCCCACTTCACCACTCCTGCTGCTCATATATTATCTCAATAATCACATTACCTTTAAGTAGCTGTTTCCCCCAATTCACTGGATTCCTAAAGGAGATTTTATTTGCACTTGGGAGTACATTTCCAATATAGGAGTGGGGGCCAATGAGAAAATGGTACTCAGTATATCAAATTTAGGCAGGCATTTAAACGACAAACTTACCACTCTGATTAGTTTTGTTTGGGCCAATATTAATTTTAGTCTGTTCACCTGATCAATAAATATTTTGGAGTGCCTGTCCTGTCTGCGCCCAGTGCTGTTGTAAGCACTGGGGATACAGCAGGGAACAAAACCAATCAATCTCCACCTACATGGATCTTATGTTATAGTTGGGGTCACAGAGAAAAGAGGCAATAGTTAAAAATATAGGGCAGAAGAACTGGCAAACAAAAAAAAAATAAAGTAGGGTAGGAGGATGGGGAGCACAGGGTCTGTGAGAAATATTCAAAGGATGCAGGTGGTATTTGAGGACAGATCTGAAAGCAGTAAGTGAGCCATATAGATATTGGCAAGAAGAGTCCAGATAGAGACAACAGCAGGCTCAAAGGTCGCGGGGCAGAAATGTGCCTGAAGTGTTGGAGAAAGAGCAATAGGGCCAGTGTGGCTAGAGAGAGCAAGAGGGGTGAGTAGGTGAGAGATAGGGTCTGAGGAGTGAAGAGCAGAGGGTTAGATCATATTGTGCCGGGTCCATGGAGAGGTCAGTGTGTCCATGAACTGGTTTGGAAAAAGCATTATAGCTGCATTTTATATCAAACATAACATGCATTTGTCTACCAAAGAATCCCCCCCCACCCCGCCATGGTTGAATGTTATTATTCAAGCTAAGCCACCCTAATATGTTTTTCAAAAATAAACTTAAACTTGTTGCTATTTTTAAAGTATTTTACTATATACTGCATTGATAAAGAAGCACATATATTTCTATATCCTAAATTTTGTGGGATTTTTAGTTTGATAACTATGTTTCAATATAATTGGTGTTTTGGACTGAAACATCAATATAATTGATGTTTTGGACTGAATTGCAACAAATTCTTATGTTGAAACCCTAACCCCCAGTGTGATGGTATGTGGAGATGGGTCCTTTGGGAGGACATTAAGTCATGAGACTGGGTCCCTCATGATAAAATCCGTGCCTTATCAGAAGAGCAAGAGAGTTTCTCTCCCTCTCTGCCATGCACTGAGGAGAGCCATGTGTGGTCACAGAGAGGGAACAGGTGCCCTCTGAAACTCAGGGCGCACGGCTTCCCAGAACTGGACGTACTGGCATCGAGCTCAGGCTTGCAGCATCGGAACTACGAGAAGATATATCCCTGTTGTCTGAGCCACCCAGTCTATTGTATTTTGTTACAGCAGTTTGAGCAAAATAAAACACCTGGTTTCCTTTAAGTCCTGTGCCTTTTCTTTTGTGCATTGAAAGACATCCCAGGACAGGGTCCACGGGCTTCACTGTCCTTCCAGGGGGCTCCAGGGCACACGCAGCCTAGGAATCCCTCCCATGGGGGCCTTGAATCATCACAAGGACATGGACTTTCATGCCAATTTGGGAAAAGGGGTCATTGGTGGGGTGAGCAGAGGTGTCACTTGAGCTGACATGTGTTTGTTAATAGGATCAGAGTGACTCCTGAGTTGGAGTATATTTTGGGCAAAAACAAGAAAACCGATTAGTAAGCTACTGCACTAATCCAAGCAAGAGAGGATGATGGCTTAGATTACAGTGGTTATTTTTACTTTCCCAGATCAAACAGTGACTACTGAGTGAGAAGCCAACAAGGCAAAGAGCAAGAAGTCACTGAGGCATTAAAGCCAACAGACACCACTGAGAGGTGACTACAGATGCAGCCAGGAAGGAATCAGCAATTACAGCAGGTAGCTGGGTACTAATTTCTATAAACGGCAATCCTTTCATCAGTAAAACATTGTAAAAGCCATTTATGGGCAGCCCAACGCACACAAACGAGACAGTAGGATTAGTAGTAATTAATCCCAATTAAATCCAGTCTCAGGACCTGAGCACACCCCTTTCCCAACTCCCCAAGCCTCTCCTCTTTCTCCCAAACCTCACCCATCTCATAAGGTCAACCCTTCTGATAAGATCAAGCTCTTTCACAACTGAGTCCACAGGTACCTCACCGTAGCACACTCAGTGGGCACAGATGGGGCGTCAAAAGCAGGAGCCCTGCCCCAGAAGGGAGGAAGGGAGGAATGTACGCCGACCAGCTATTAGCTCAAGCAAGGACACAGTGGGAGTCAATGCCAAGCAGACAGGAAGGACTCCCAGACTACAGAGGAGCGAGAGAGCGCTACTGGGCAGCAGGACCTGGGATGCTTTATGGTCACGAGGGGCTTGGCCAGATCCCGGAGGGATGAACGATTTGGGAGTCTCCTTCAAATGAGGAAGGTTCTCAGCCATCACTGTAACTCCTGTGCCTGGCTCGCACCTGCTGCCCAGTGAATGGAGGGCTTGGAAGAGAGTGGACCCTCCAGGTGGGAGTGACAGTGTAAGCAGAGACAGCGAAGAAGGGACACGGGGACGTTCGGATGACCACTGCTTGGTGATGTCAGCCTGTGGACCAAATCCAGCCTGCTGTGCAGCCACAAACTAGGAACAGCCTTTGCATTTTTCAGTGGTTGGGGGAAAAAATCAAAAGAAAGGTTCACCTTAATTATTTGAATTTTATTTTGTCATTTAGTGTCCATACATTTTATTAAAACAGCTATGTCTATTCATTTATATACAGCATGAGGCAAAAGTAGCTCTACATTTGTTCATATGGAAGATAATAGAATAATTAGTAAATAGTAACACAAAAATAAACTGCATTTCATGTACTCATAACTGTGAACCTACTTCTGCCCCACCCTGTATCGTCTGTGGCTGTTTGGGTGTTACATGGCAGAATTGAGTAGTTGTGACAGAGACCATCTGGTTTAAAATCTTTACAATCGGGCTTCTCATGGAAAGTCTGCAGATCCCGGTGTGCATGAAGGGCTCTCCCTAGACCTGTGCCGTGCGCAACCTATGTCACCACGCATGGCAACCGTGGCCGGGAGCTTAGTCCTGGCTCCTGGCTGGTTTCTACATTGTGGGCTTTTTCCTTAGGCCAGCAAGAGGCATATTCCTTTCTCGCTCAGTGAGGTGTAGGGATGGAACCTCTGTCCCCACGTCACCAGCTCTCTCAGTGCTGATTGGCTGCCCTTGCTTTAGTCTAAGTCTCTCTGCACTACTGAGGGCTCTCATGGTCCTAGGGAAGGGCCATATGTTCCTGCTAAGACTGTCAGAAAGCCCAAACCCTGGTGATTCTGATTGGCCCAGCTTGAGTCACATGCCCTTCAAGACCCAATCACCAGAGCCAAGTAGGTGGTGTCATCTGGAAAACCTGAGCTACGGTGCAGAGGGAAGGCCATGTCACCAGAACCCAAAACCTATCAGCTGAGCAGGAATACTGCGGGGCAGTAGAAGGAGGGTTCCGCAAGAAAGGGATGCTGGGTTACACACAGGACATCGGCTTCTGACTCCAGACTACAGAGGGACAGAGTCAGGAAACTGGCCCTGGCTGCAGCCCTCAGGTGGGTCCTAGCCCAAGTGTGTGGCGCTCAGGAGCTGTCCTCCGGCCAATCCTGGACATGGTTAGGCAACTCGGGATAAGGAGAGAGGCCACTGTACCACTCAGAACCAAGACACTTTTTATCTGGGGGTGAAGCCAGTGCCAAGGGGACTATGGAAGAGGCAAGACTTTGACTCGAGGTCAGCCCTGTGCCCGGGGACTATCTCCTGTGTCTCCAAATCCAGGGCCGCACCAACACTGAAGGAGGGACAGATAGGCAGGGCAACCATCATGAGCGCCTCCTGCCTGCCTCAGCTCAGGACCTGAGGTCAGCCTCACAGGCCTCAGATCATCTGCCACATGTGCCCAGGGACATTCACGCAGGAGAAGGGGAGCTTCACACAGATTTTCGAAGTCAGAAAGGACTGTTGGGGATCTTAGATGACAAAGCAGAAAGAGAGGAAATGTTAAAAAAGGAAATTAGGGCTCAAAATTACTTCTGTCCTGCCTCCCCTGGGGCAGGAAGAGCTGCTTTCCATACAAGAGGCTTGCAGCTCTTGTCTGCAGAAAAGGGAGAGTAACTGTGCCTCTGGATGGCCCGGGAGCCAGTAGTTCATGGAACAGTTAGCACAGTGCGAGACACAGAGGAAGCACCAGCAGGTGTTTATTTTTCGGTAGCCATGGAAGCAGGGATACTAAATACGTACTGGGGTGAAGGCATGAAAGAGCAGATAAATTCATTCTCAGGTAGCTCAGTGGCACCCTTCAGAATGACATATCCCTCTTACTTATACAAAGACGAGTTCCTCTTATTATTTTTCCAGTTAACAAAAAAAAAAAAAATCCAATTTGAGCAAACTCTCCATCAGGCTCTCGTTGCATCCTGTGCAAACGGCTTCCTTAATTAAAAGATCTTAATCACAGCACAGCTTTCCCCATGGAGCCTTCTGAGAGGAGGCAGGATCTGCCAGGGTGGGTCCTGCTAGCTTCTGAGGGAGGGAGTCACCTCCCTCTGCAGGCGCCTTGGAAAACCCACAGCAGGAGGCTCCGTCTTCCCAACCTTATTTCCCACCTTCCTCCTAGCATTGTCCTCTCCTCTTCCTAACAACCTTCCTTCTCCTGGAGCCTCAGTCTCTTTTTGATCACCCGCTCAGCCCCTGTGTCGGCGTGTCTTGTTCTCTAGGCCATCTCGACCTCTGCATTCCCTCACTCTCCAGTAGGTTCTAGGACAGGGGTAGGCAAACTTTTTGACTCGAGGGCCACAATGGGTTCTTAAACTGGACCTGAGGGCCGGAACAAAAGCATGGATGGAGTGTTTGTGTGAACTAATATAAATTCAAAGTAAACATCATTACATAAAAGGGTACAGTCTTTTTTTTTTTTTTAGTTTTATTCATTTCAAACAGGCCGGATCCGGCCCGTGGGCCATAGTTTGCCCATGGCTGTTCTAGGACATTCAGCCTGGTGGCAGGTGTTGTTTCCACAGCCTTCAGACTTGCTTACTATGGAAGCTCCTTCAAAAATCAATGGTCCTTGGTTGATGGTTGCATCTTGGATAACCCAGGCTTCCACCTGGAGGCCTTTCGTCCAGTCCCTCCTCACACCTTGCTCATACCCAAGCTTTGTCTGCTTCCTTCTTCAAGACACAGACAGACAGCCCCAAATTTACTTCCTCCAGAAATTTTAATCATGCATCAGTTCTTAAAGGGCCCCATCACCATAAATCTGTCCATAAATTCCCCTTCTTCCAGGGAGTAGTCAAATAACCACCATATGACCAAAACAGGGTTGGCTTTCCATAGCGCCATATTTAAACAGAGTCTATTACAGATTCATGGCACAAACTTTAGTCCAAAGGAATGGCTTTCCCATAATTTATAAAATGGAAGAGTTTGGTCCAGATGTTTAAGTGAATGTAAATGACAACTAATTTGGGGAGATAGAGGCAAGGGTCAGAGCTGACGTCAGGAAGCTTGGTGTTAAGCTCCAAGGGACTATGCAGGGGAGAGAATTCTCAACCATTTCTGGGAAGACCGTCTGGGACTTGCAGATTCTCTTCTGGGCTGATATTTTTGGTAGATGGGCCACCAGGTAGTGTGAGTCAGGAGAAGTGGGGAAGGAGAAGACAATATTTCCAACTAAGAAGGACCATGGAGATCTCCTATTCTAGGATTTTTCATATAGTTTTTGAGCCTCAGAACTTTCTTCAAACAAAATATTTTACAAAAGATGTTCTCTGACTTAGGTCATCATCTAGTTCAGCAAGGCCTTGCCTAGCTTATAGAAATTGTCATTTTGTAGGTCAAAGATGTTAGAACATTGACAATTTCATGTGGTTCAACCTAATGCTTCAGGAAAATGTTCTACCAATTTCTTCCACCACTGGCAGCCTCACCACTCTCTTTGACTTTAAATCTAAGGAACCACAAAGTCTGCACTGGGTCCAATGTCCTTTCCCTTCCTCGAACATCAAACAAATGTCCAGCCTTGGTTTGGACGTTGATTTTTCTGGTCATTACCAGAACGTGATTAGAAGGGTGAACACAGGCTACCTGATGGAACAGGAGCAGGTGCTTTGAGAATCCACATTGTCCCAGAGACAAACAGGAAAAATGTGTTTTCATGCTGTTGTTATGTCTTCCCCATGTGGAACTATTTTCATATGTGAAATTTATGCAAGTGAATGTTTCATAACCCATGAGTGCTCTCACCACGGCATCACAGGCAGACAGAGTGACTATGTTTTCCTTTCTTTATTACTAAACTTATGTTACTTATTATAAAAGTAATAAAAACCCATTATGTAATACAATATAGAAAATACAGATAAGAAAAAGATGTGTTTTGATCACTGACAATCCTATCCTTCATTTCCTTCCCATCTTTTCTTCAAAGAAATAGAAACACTCTATAAATATATGTAAACATTTAGTGACATATTTTAACAAAGGTAGGATTACACATACATATTGATTATAACTCTTTTTTCACTCAATAACATATTCTGATCATGTGTTTATATCATTAAATATGCATCTAAATTCAACACTAGATTACTATATGAATACATTGTGCAGAATAAATGATCAACTCTTTGGCCATATGTTAATTGTTGAATATTAAGGGTTTTTTCCCTTTTTTATTATAAGTATCATGTTACCAAAGGTCCTTGCACATATATATCTGCTCATTTGCCCATTTATTTCCTTATAAAAGTAGAGTTGTTGGACCCAAACAGTATATACTAGTGAGGACTCTAATAGTTGGGTGACCCAACCTCATTCCTAGTCACTTTGGGCATTAACCATGGCTTTTATTGGGCATTAACCAAAGCTCTGATGACATTGAGAGCTTTGCTGACTTTGGAGGGACTGCCTCTTCCTGGGTTAGCCAATTTCTAGCAATAGTGTGAGATCGCGCTTTTCAAATAGAAACCAACCAATCCAGAGTCCACACCCTCCCTGTCAGGTTCTCGTAGGGCTCCCACACCCTGGGCCACTATCCACCTACCCTGATACCCCAGGGCCAGGCACCAGACAACCAGGGACAACCTCTGTGCCCAGAGCCCACTGGGATTATTCAAATTAGCCAGTCCTAAGCCTCCCACTCTGCCTCCCCCTCCCTTCCATGGAAACCACAGTAATACTCTTGCTCGAATTTTCCCTGGGCCCCTCTCCTCCTGTCTGACCTCCATGCGGCCTTCCCTGATGGGGTGCACCCCCTTCTCTCAGAAACTATGAGTAAAAACTGGTAATCATCTCCTGCTCCTATTGGCCTTACTATACCTTGAATTTTCTATCAATATACTATATATTTATTTTTTTAATTTATTGATTTTTAGAGAGAAACACATTAATTTGTTGTTCCACTTATTTATGCATTGATTGGGTGCTCCTTGTGTGTGCCCTGAACAGAGAAAGAGAGGGAGGCGGGGGAGAGAGACATTAATTTGTTGTTCCACAAATTAAACGTGCAACCTTGGCATATCGGGACAACATTCTAAACAACTGAGCTACTCTGCCAGGGTCAATATACTATATTTTAAAACACATGTGTCGGGGCACAGGTCTGTTCACCTCTATTTCTTTTGTGACTGGAACAGAGCCTGCAGACAGAAAGCCTTTTGGCATGCTGCGTGTTTGAGGGTAACTCCTCTGTAGTAATCAAAGAGTTTTCCCATTCCATCTCCAAACGCCCCTCCTTCAAGTCTCCTGCCACACCCAGCCCGCTGGCCTCCCATGAGCAGGTATGAACTCCACTGGGCTGCTTCCTGAATCTGTACCTTGATGCAGTTCCAAAGGCATGGCTTGGCTACATGGGCATGAGCAGGAGTCAGACTGTGAATGGAGCAAAAAGAATGCATTAGACCCAACGAGATGGTGCTGTTAGAAACAATGCAGAGAAATTCTAAAATTACCAGTGTGGAGCAACCAGAATTTGAATCTAACTCTCTTACTTGTTTTGTGAGCTTTGGAAAATTTCTTAGACTCGTTAAGTGTCAAGTCCTTCATCTCTAAAATGAAAAACTGAAATCTTATCTTAAAAGGCTGTTAGAATTCAATGAAATCATACATGTGAAAAACTCTATTAGTTAAGATTCTTTCAGTGGCAATGACAGAAATTAAGGCCCAAAGTAAATGTATTCGATCATATAACCTGGAAACCCAGAGTGGCCGGCTTCAGGCAGTGCCGAAGCCGAGGCTCCAAAAACATGGCCAGGCTCAGCCTTGCTCTCCACACTCAGCTTTGCTGACCTCAGCTTCTTTGCAGAGAGGCCTCTGCGAGGAGTGCCTGACTGGCCCCTGCAGACCCCAGGCCCATCTCAGCCCTCTGGCTTGTGATCACTGTAGAGTGAGGGTGATTGATCTAGTAACAGTTTCAGTAGGGATCCTGGAAAGGCCTCAGCTTGGCTCACATGTCCAGCCCTAAGCCAATCATCATCTGTAGTCAAGATAGTCACCTGGTGGTAAAGTGAGGCCAAGCAGTGGCCTTCTGTGGTTTCCTAAAGGTAGGAATGCTGAGGTCAAACCACTCGTCCACTACAACTTTCGGCAAAAACTGGAACTGAGTTTACAAACCAGCACCCCTTGGAGAAACTGGCTTTCAGACACATTCTGCATGGCTCCATCAAAAATGGACATTCACTGGTCACATTAAACACTGCTGTGGAAAATATAAAGTATCACAGCTCATGAAGGGCACTGTGACAATACATATCTAAATTAAAAATGTACATGCTCTCAACCCAGCAATTCCATTTCTAGGAATCCATCCTACAAATATCCTCATACATGGAGTTCTGGGAAATGACTCCCTGGGAGGTTATTTATTGCAGTATATTTGTCAGCGCAAAGGGCTGGAAACTACCTAAATGCCCGTCAACAGAGGCTGAGCTAGAGGAAGTATGCTATACTGATTCAAAGAAATCCTACAAATAATAAGAAAAAAATGAAAAAAAAATCTCTTTATGGACTGACCATTAAATACCAACCAACCTGCAAAATATTTTGTTGAATGAAAAAAGCAAAGGGCAGAGTCGGGCATACAGCATGGCGCCATTTGTTTAAAGAGTGAGGAAGTCTCTACATGGTATGAGCATTTGCATACGTGTCCCTAGAGGATTCACAAGAAAGTGGTGGACCTTGGTTATCTGTGGGGGAGAAAACTGAGAGTAGGTCTGAGAATATAGTGGAGAGGCAACTATCCACTAAATATTATTATATTGGATTAGCTTGTATTTATGTTTTGATCCAGGCTAATAAATTACCGATTTTAAAATAAAACGAAAACATTATTACAAAAAATTTTAAGTAACAATTGGTGTGCTGATTTTGTACACAGCCTGGCACCTCTGAGGAGAAATGCCCCATCATGTTAATTTCTTCAACTCTTTCTCCATGTGGCTACTTTCCTAGGGGTTAAGAAACACATAGCAACGATTTCCATGGAAGAAGTGAATCGTGGAAGGCTCCCTGATAGAAAGTTCCAGCTGGTCCTGGAATGATGAAGAGCTCAGCGTGTGCAGAAGGCGGAGGGGCTTCCAGGCCAAGGGACAGCCTCTGCCAAAAGCCCCAGCATATCAGAGCTTTATGACAGGCCCAGCTGACTGCCAAGAAGCGGAGGGAGAGCGTGTGCGGGGAGTGGGAACAAGCCCGGAGAGGTGAGCTGTGGTCAGGCCCCATCCCACAGGTGACAGGGGCTGCAGGTGGCTGGGGGCCGGGCAGCGTCCTGTGCTATGCTCAGCAGGGTCAGGAGGCCTGGACGGCCGAAGCACAGCCCACAAGGCTCATGAAAAGGCCCAGCACCCAGGGACCAGGAATGCCCTCTGTGTGGGGGCCCCATCCTCGCAGGGTGGCGGTCTGCTTTACAAGAGAAATGCTGCTGAGGGAGCAGCCAGCTGCCGGCCTGGGAGATAGCTGGGCTTATTCCTCTCCGTCCAGCACCCACCTGCGTGGGGCCAGTGGGCAATAGATGGTGCCCCCAGGCTCAGAGCCAGCCCTTCTGTGCAACCCCAGTCCGTGGTGTCTTCTGTTACAGGGAGGCACTAACTTGTCTGGCCAAGCTGTCCCAGAGCCCCACTCAGGCACGAAGACTCTCCTTGCCTGTTCCACCTCTTCTTACTTTTCTGTCACTTTTCCCATCCTGCCTTGTCCCCATGCTGACTTTCCTCTGACACAAGGCAACTTTCATAGCCAGGTGCCCTGCTGCCCTGCTGTCCTACCTGGAACCAGGGACTGAAACCACCAATGAGAGAAGTTGCTCTTTCACACAGGAACCTGCCTCTCGGCTGGGCAGTGTGCAGAGGCAGGCCATCGAGGAGGATGGGGGACCTGAAATCCCACCACTGCTGACCGCAGCAGTGCCTGCTAATGGGGGCCTTGGTGTTCTGCAGGGGCCATTTACAAGGAAGACTTCACAAAATAACCCTTCTCACGTTTTAAAAATTATATATGTAATCCATATTGATTATTTTAAAAAATCAGAATAGAGAGAATATAAAATAACCTATGATCCAACTATTCTAAAATAACTGATGTTTATTATTTTGGTTTATATCCTTAAGTCTTTTTGTTTCAAAAATAGAATTATATGGCCTATTTTGTTTCCTGATTTCCACTTACTGAATCATAACCATCTTTGTCCTACATTCGTATTCTCCTCCTATCTGATCTTTAATCGGCTGTAAAAGACCCCATAGTTTAGACATACCACTGTATATAATCAGCAGCCCCCATCGTCATTTCACTCTGCTCTTGTAAAGAGTGATGCAGTGAATACTCACACACCTGTGCCATCTTTGCTCACTCATTTATTTCCTGTATGATAAACTTCTAGAAGGAAAACATCTGCTTGAAGGCAATATGCTGGTTTAGGCATTTGAGCTTCCAAGAGCTAGAAAATAAATTTTCTCTACAGAATTGGATCCCATCCCCTGCACTGGCCACACCAGCCCTGTGGATGGGGAACCATGCCCATCAGAGCAGCCTTGAAGAAGGACAGGGAACACAGGGCATCATGTGACTAAGCCATGTTAGGGACCCAACCCATTAGGTCAACAGGATTGGCTGCATTCAATATGGTGGCACTGTCTCCCTCAGTCTTCACAGTAAGTCCTGAAGGAGGTGGGATCCCTGTTTTCAGCTGAGGAAACTGAGGCTTGGGGCAGGGGTGGGGAGGGTAGGATGCTGGCTCAGTATCACGTAGCTGGTAAGAGAGTCAGAGCCAAAAGAAACATCCGGGCTCTGAGGAATGGGGCCCCGCCACGCCCTGAGAACAGGAGGGATCTGACTGCAGATGAAACCTTGGGTCTGCTCAGGGTGACTGGGGCAGCACTCCCTGTTTCCTGCACAATGCCCCCTGGTCACTGGCATAAACGTAGGCCCCTCGGAGCCATAGGCCAGTTCCCAGATGACCTTCCTTAGAAGAGCTCTCTGAGAAAAGCTGGCTTGAAGGGTTAGAATTCCAGTTCAAATCATTTTCACGTGCACTTGGTGGTGGGGGAGAGTGCCAACATTGGGTCATTCCACTCACAGAGATATGTGCTGTGCCCAGAATGCACTTAGACGCCTGCTGCAGTCTGCAGGGGTGGGCACAGCAGCCTTCCTGCTGGGGCTTGTGCGGAGCTGGGAGCAGTGACGGAAGACGACACTGTGGGCTGCTCATCTCACCCCTTGCACACGAATCAACGTCGTGTTTGACAGTATGATTGGAACCAACTACATAAAATCCGGTGTCTGCAAAGTCAATGCCAACTGTCCCCAGGCTTTCTCAGTTTTTGGAGCACCTTAAGAATCCGATCCCCAGGTAGAAATGTGTGTTCTATTATTGGCCGGTCATTCCACCTGAGATGTAGCTCCCAGTTACAAGCCAGCTCAGGCAGCAACCCACGTGCATGCTTTGCCTAGGAGAAATATTCTTGTCACATAAGAATCCCCCTATTAATCAAAAATCACATTATGGCTCCTGGAATGAAGGTTCCTTTACTACTCTTTAATAATAAGCCTGAGATAAGATAAAAATTGGTAATTGCACGTTCTCTTCTGATGGGAGATAATACAAAAGTGGTATCGAAATTTGACTTAAAAGAGTACATTCACTTGGCTAATAGGCTTCCATTATGCGGCCTTTACTTATTCACTCATTACAATTTTTGCCACATATGGAAAACTTTAATTGGAAGTTACTTATTACATTGTTCCCGAGTGTTAGCAGCAGAAGAAAGTTTTCAATAATCAAAGAAGGATGAAAGCAACAGGAGCCCAGAGCTTTAGAGAGAGTGAAACTGCTGAGTAGACCTTCTCTACTCACCACTGGAGAGGGCTTTCTCCTCAACACGTGACCTTCGGATCAGAGACTGAGGACTCATTAAGGGCAAAGCACAGTATTTTGGGGGGATGAAAGTATAATAAATGGATTCTAAGTAACATATTCATATGTGTACTTTACTTTATGTATTACCGGTATTGCAGAAGGCAGCTGATCCTACAATGGGCTACAGTCCACAGGCAAGGGATCCTTCCACTTATAAGCTAAAGGACAATGAGCTCGTTTTGTGAGATTTTTCCAGGTAACAGGTACCAATCATTACTGCCCGTTAATCAACTAAATCATGTTTACATTGCCAACGACGCCAAGCCAAACTCCAGCAGCACTTTCACAAGGAATTATTCCTGATCAAGATACAATGGCCAACAAACATCCAACACAACTCATGTCATTGGAGTAGAAACTGCCGCGTGCCAGGGGTTCAGTGGTTCACACAGCCCTGGCTGGGGCCGGTCCTTCCCTGGGACACCCCTCAGAGGTATGGATGCAGCAGCACCAGGCAGGGGATCTGGGATCCAGAAAGAACAACGAGCAGCTGTGTGAATCGCGTTTCTGAGGGGCCTTAACTTCCACTGCAAAACAGGAGCTTCTGCAGCAGAGCTGTTTGTCCACGCTGGCCCTTCAGCGCTGATGCTAAACCACTAAAATGAAAATGTGTGCATTTACACATGAGAAGTGTGTGTGCCTGTTCCGTGCAGGTAGCAGCTCTACAGGGAAGGCTGCCGGGGCTCGCCGTTGTCATCATCATCTCCTTCATCTTCATCAGCGTCATCATGGCCATTTTAGATGCCGGAGCCTGGAGGACTGTGCTCGCACCAGCGCCGCCCAGCGGTAGAGTGGCAGAGCGTGTGAGGCACCCAGTCCTCTGACTTCTCCCGCCTGTACCACAGGTGCCACAGTTTGGAGGGTCCCAGCAGAAAGTTCTCTCTAAAAAGGTGAACAACCCGCTTGGGCTGGATGGAAATTTGTGAATCAGCTCTTCTCTTTGGCTTTGGCTAGTCATGTATTTATACTAATAGAGCTTGGATCCTTCTCCAGAGACAGGCCTTGTGGAAAACACGTCTCTGGCTGAACTTGCATTTGAACTCTCCCTGACCCTACAGGTCTCTTTAGTGAGACCTCAGGGTACTGATTAAACAAGATGGCAGCCACCCCTGTATAAATTATGGTGGCTTCTCCATCTCTCCCTCCCAAATCACCACCATTAATCAAGGGCACACCAAGGGGGGCACCTGTGTTGACACTAATTGGTGGAAATAACTACACCAGAAGAGAGAAGCATCTCACTGAGGGTCCACAGGCCTGGTTCCAGGAGCACATGTGAGAAAATCCAGCACTAAGCAAACATAAGCTGCTGAGGAAGGCCTACCAGCCACCGTCAGAGGCGATGGAGACCAATACACCCCAGCCAGAGCTCCTGGGACACTCTGGCCTCTGTTACTTAGTCATTCAACAAACAGTGTTGGTCATCCCCCTTGTTCCAATCAAAAAAATCATAGTCACTCCCCTTGAAGGCCTCACAGTCTGGGGTGTGGGTGGGGTGGCAGACTAGTCAACAGAAGATTATAGAACAATCAGTGTGGGGTCACACTCCATATGGGATGAGAGGAGACCCCAGAAGAGGGGACCTCCCCCAAACTAGGGGTGGGAAGCCTCATGCACGGAGGTGGTTCTTGAGCTGAGTCTTCAAAGATGGGTAGAGTCGACCCAGATGGTCAAAGGAAGGAAGGCCACCAGCAGGGGGCACAGCATGTGCAAATGCACTGTAGGTGAGAAACACAGGCAGTTATCCTGAGAGTGGGGAATAAAAAAAAACCCATCGGATTTCAATCACAGCTCAGGACCCCACCCCACCGCAGGGGAACACACCAGGGCCCAGGAATGCTTACTGTGCACAGCAGCCACCACCAGAGCCCTGGGCAGATGCTGTGCAGCTGTAGCCCCGGTCAGGATTTGACACCTAGAAATGTCACAGTGGAACCCAGACCTGCCAGTTTCACACTGGAGGTCCCTGGAGAACTTCCGTAACTTCTCTCTTCCTCAGTTTCCTCATCTTGAAAATGGGATTAATGACACCTGCTCTGAACGATGGTTCTAAGCATTGAAAATCGGCCTGGGCAACACCTGGAGCAAAGTTGCAGGCGCTGCGTAGGTGCGGCTTCCCTGCTGCTGCTATGGGGGGGTCTGGGGCGCCTGGGGTGACCCTGGGCCTCACAGACAATGCCACGCCATCCCTCTGTCACACACGGGCCTGATTCTGAGCTCATGGCAGATCTGTGGGTGGCGGTGTTCACACCTCCAAAGACCCCTGAGGCTGCACCCTGCCCACCAGGAGGCGGACCTCTCCTCACATGCTCACAGAATCCAGCCACAATCCTTTTCTCCTCTGGGCCCTTGGCCCACAGCTCCCTGTGGGAACACACCCTCCATTTGTTATTACTGAAGCCAGAGAAGAATTGTCATGGTGAGTCTGTCAGAGGGAAAATGGTATCACATGCCCAAGACAAATGGACACACTATTGTGTTTGCTCTTTGGACTGACCGCCCCACCTCCCTGCTGCCACACAGACTGATTCCAGTGGGCACTTCCTGCCCTCCTCTCTCAGGTGCTTCCACTTTCACCAGGCCACTTTACTGGGTTTTTGGAGGTAAGAAAATTAACTTTATTTATCATAGGGATGACAGCTAATGCCACTTTTACTACCTCTCGGCAGCCACCCACTAGATCCTGCCGCTAACTTAAATCAGCCCTGAGTGTCCCACCTCCGGGGACATCCTCTGGCTAGTACAGACCAGGGCTGCTGAGAGTCTTGCTTGGGTACCAAGTAGGACTTACAAATCCCAACTCCACTGCCTGATATGACCTTGAGTGAGGTAGTTATCCCTTCCCAGCCTCCATTTCCCATCTGGAAAATAGTGATAATAATACCTATCACACCTTTGTGCAGGTCGCCACACAGTGGGTAATAAATAAGTGACCGCTGTGGTCTATTTTAGTATTACTATTCTCCCCCTTTCTGAGTACGCAGAGATGTCCTGCTGATCGGGGCCTTCGCCATCCCCAGTGAAGAGCCCAAATCCCTCGGCCAGAAGGGAATGGTTTCCTTGGAGCCTGCTGAAAGCTGAGCCAGGCTGGAAGTGGCCACATCCAGGTAGACGCCGGAGCGGCAGCCTAGGAGGCCAGCTGTCATGGCCCTGGAGCACAGGACAGGGAAGGGCAGGGAATGGATCTGAGTTGAGGGTGGGGACATGTGTGGAGAATAAAGCACACCCTTGTTATTCCAGTTCCTTCATGAGGTTCTGCAAACATACCTGGGAGGAACCTGCTATTGGAGATACATACATTTTCCACCTGAGGATCTGATGTGGTAGCTATGGTGTATCACCCCAATATGTGTAGTTACATGTGTCCCCCCAAGCCTTAGTCCATGTCTTCTCCTTCTAGATTTCTCTTTAGATGGCAGAGAGCCTACCATTTATTGAGTACCTACTATGTGCCAAGCATGAAGCCTCATTTGATCCTCACAACTATCCTGTAAGAACTCATGGTTTGAAGATGAGGAAACTGAGTCTCAGAGAAGATGAGTCTTGCCCAAGATCACTCAGTCTGATCCGAATGTAGCTCTGACAGTGAAGCCAGCAGTTCCATGTCACAAGACTTCATGGTTTTCGGGAAGGAGTCCCAGCCCTGCCCCCTCCACTGTGGCCAGCTACCCTGCAGGCTTTGTTCAGGCCATTATTATATGGTCTGTCTGGCAGGTGGTTAAGGGGATCCACTCAGCCCTCAAACCTGAACCCAATATTAGATGTACCCCAAACAATAGACACTCTGTGTGGTGGCTTGTCCTGTCTGTTAGCACTGCCTGAATCGTGTTGGGTGATCCAAACTGCATTCATGTCCTCCTCCTGCAATTTCCCTGCCGCGCGGGACACCAGAACAACACGAGACAAGCTTCGTATCTGCGGCGTGAGGGCCGGAGGGCCAGCCTGCAAAGAGAGGAGAAGGTGATGACCTGACTTTCCAGATTCAGAAATGAGAGAAAGCTTCTGTCCCACACTATGAGTCCTGGGAAAAGGGATTCCTACACAAGAAAAGAAAAGAGGTTAAGCGGCAGGATGGTTTTAAAAAAAAAGACAACTGTCCACTATCAGCTACAGTCTTTTGAAAATAGCAAGATTGTCATCTCCATGTAAGTTCTGAGGCCGGGTCTGCCTAAAGGGGGGAAGCAGAGGGTGGGCCCAGGTCCTCTGGGTTTTCACGGTGAGCTCTGCCCGTTGGCACACCCACCTGCTAACTCACGGCAGGGTGCAGAGGCAGCGCGTGCTACATCCAACACGGACATAGAACAGATCTTGAAAACCTGCGTGTGTCTCCTACCTCTGAATGCCACCACATCCGCTCCCCGGTTCCCAGGCCAGGGCTCTGGCCTATCCCGCCATGCTTCCTTCTGTCTAGCCTGCATCTCTCCTGCTGCAGTGCAGGCAGCCTGTTTCCTCCGTCACAACCTTGTGGAGATGGAGAACAGCTGGGGCTGATTCATCCTCTGGAGACTAACTTTTCAGGGTTTTGTTTTAGTAGAAACACCCGGGTGCTGAGGAATTTCCCCCTTTGTTTGAAAATGAATGACTTCCTCTTAGGGCTGCTCTGAGGGGCTTCCACCTGAGTTGTGGTAACTTCAAAGGCTCCCCACATTTTTGTGCCAGAGGCCAGAGGCCAGCAGGGGCCTCCTCCAGCAGCTTCTGCAGCCCCGGCCTTAAACCCAAAGCTGGGGAAGGGCCGTGCGCACATGCGCGATGGGCACTGGGGTCGCGTCTGCACAGATGCGTGTGTCCTCTTGAATTCGAGGGTGGGCATGGGTATTCAAATCCAACTCTCCTTTCATGGTTAGGACTCAGTCTTAGAAAGCAATGAGACAAGTGGGACCACGACATTCAGCAAAGACCCTGCATCTTCAGTTTTAGTTTGTAATAAATATTTATGACCAAGTTACAACAAGTTCTGAAATGAAGCTTCTAATTACAGGGCCCGCTGGCCTTCCCGATGTGCGTGTTCTGTTCATTTTAAGGCTCTGCCATGATTCTTCTCTTCCTTTTTCAAAAACTCTGTCTAGCAAGCAGCTGAGTCCTACATGCAGCTGGGGTGTGCACCAGACGATGGATTCTCTTTTAGTAGTTTTGTCAAGCTTCATTTGCGATGAATCTGACTTCAGGTGCCAGGTAAGCGCAGGACTTTGTTCCCCATGACCTCAAACCCTTCGGAGCAGGAGGCGGGGAGGCCCAGGAGCCAGAGGGCATGCTGGTCAGGGGCCGGAGGGTGGAGGCCCGTGCTGTGCTGCGCCTGGAGAGCAGCGACCGTCCTCGCCGGGCTGGAGGGGGCAGCATGTCTGCAGCGTGGACTCCACACCTGGGTCCGCAGAGGAAGACGCTTCGCAAGCAGAATGCAGTGTTTTAATTGCCATGTCCCAGTGACATAAAGTCTCACCAGCAACCCCCATAAATCACACCCTGACAGCTACCGGGCTTGTCCAACGCTAAACACAAGTGGACTCCTCTTTTACGTCGAGTCTTGAGTTGTAGGCAGCACCATCACCCTTCAGCAAACATCTGTAGTTCATCTTAGCGTTTGAAGAAATATATGAGTTTCACTGTCTTTTTTTTTTTCTTTAAGTTTTTTGCAGCTTCTGCTCCTTGATTTGTTTGAAGGCCATCTGCTACATATAAAAGTGGGGATGGGGGCGGGCTGTGGAAAAGAAACATTTGAGAGATGTACAGGCTGGGAGCAAATGCGAACCCTGGGAATGCTTTGTCAGCTTCAGGGGGCAGACCACTTTCCCTTCTGAACCCCAGCCCCTCCGTGGGTGCTGGACTTGGACCGTCACCGTTGGCTCTGGCTGATGCTTGTCCTGGTTCTGTCTCCTGGCCAGTCCTCTACCACCCAGAACAAGAGTCCGGGCATTGTTCATTCTGAGATCTCGCAAGCCTTGAAAATGCACGCTGGAGTGGACTTCCAACACTCCCTAAAGATGCCCCGTGGGCTGCGGGACTATTTCTCCCCAGAATGGCAAGGAAGCCCAAACTCAGGAGTGTATGTCATGGCACGAAGTTACCACAGGGTGGTAGGAGTCCTGCAGTTGCCTCGCGTTCTTCCCTAAGAAGCAGAGAAAAGAAACCAAGTGCTTCTATGCAAATAACGCAGCCAGGGGCTTCCCGCCCCTCCTGCCCAAACGGAAGGGTCCCAGCTGAAGGCTGGCTTCCCCGAGGCTCCAGGTGTTTAAATATTTGACCCCTGAAATCATCACCACCCTCAGCCATGCCCGGCCGGGTTTCCTCGGCCATAATGTAGAAACCGGCTTTGTTCAGGTTCCAGGGACCACCACTCTGCTTGCCAAGAAATTAACGTAGAGGATACGTTTGATGACCAAGGCGCTGGCTGGGTTGCCAGAAATGCAGAGCTAGAACAGTGATGAGATGGAGAAGTTGTCCTAACACCAGCTCTCCCTTCTGTCCTCATGTCGACCAAAGAGAAGTCATAAATCCCAAGTGTCACATCAGCCAGTTCTATTTTCCCATCCTTCCCACAAGGTTCCAAATACTTTCGTAAAACCGGTGAAGCATTGGTTGGCATCATTAGGACCAGCCGTACTTGTTTGATCTCTGTAATTTATGGAAAAGTGGTGTGAAGTTCCACACAGCCTTTGTAAGTCCCCTGCTTTCACTTCTCTGGTGGAGCTCTGGCACGCAGCCACGGCAACGGCTCCAGCCATGCGCCGAGCCACGGGTTTCCAAGGCACACTGGAGCCTTTGCTCCTGGGAAGATAAATTACGGTATCACCAGCTTTGTTCTGGTGTTTAGTGGAAGGCCCTTCTCCAGCTTAGTGCTTGGAGGCCGGCTGGGCATCCCAGCCAGGCGTGACCTTGCCACATGGCTTTGCCTGTCCTGAGAAGGCAGTGTGGGCCCAAGTGGCTCCCTTCCTGTAGCAAGGGCTGCTGTTCCCCCCACCTCCAAACCCCCACCTGCCCCACCCCACCCTCAACAGGGCTGGTGTAAACCCCAAAGCAAGTAAGCATGGAAATTCCTTGAGCAACAGCACAAATGCACCCAACTCTGTCAAGCCTACAGATTTATGGGATGGAGAACATTTTACCCAGAGGGGGAAAAAAAGACTTTCATGTCAATCACCTCCTATAAGCCTAGAAAAGAAACTTGCTTGCAATTGTTAGTCACTTAGTAGAGAACTTCAGAAAAGTTGCTTAAGAGAGTGGATTCAGCGGAAAAGTGGAGGGGTCGGGCCGCAGGGAGCTTCCCCTGCAGCGCGTGTCTTCTCCGCAGCTGCCCGGGAAACACGCGTGTGCTGGGAGTGCGGGGTGATTTGTTGGTGTGCGTTCATGGGGGAGGGCCTGCATCTGTGGAGCTCCGCAGCACTGCGTCCTGACAGGTCCAGATGTTGGGAAGATGAAAAGCCTCCTGCTTGAGGAACTGTGCAACTAGGAGCCTGAAAGGTGTTCCGAATACAGTTTAAAAAGGCATCTGTCTTGAAATAATTTCAACATCTCACTCGTCTATTTATAAGCCCTGTCAGATGGTTTTCTTGGGCCCTCTCAGACTATTTTAAGGGGCTCACTTTTACATCAAGATACTTGAACCAATGAAGTTTCAAACCTTTGCCCCGTTTCTTTCTCCGCCTGGGCCCACCCATTCAACCTGCCTTCTGGCACCGTTGATATCTCTTTACATCAGGCTCGCCGCAGAAGGGCCTTTCTGTCTTTCCATGGGGCCCGTCACACCACAGGGCTCGGCATCGGAGGGGGAGGAACCCGGCAGGCATCACTGGCCTGGGCTGATTGAAGATTCATGGGTAAGGAGGTAACAAACAAAGGGCCGCTGGGCCCACTGCTCCTGCAGACCTCATAACTCCCCAGACTGTCGGCCTCTTACAGCAGGAGTGGGACTTGACCCTTACCGAGACTTTGGAGTGGCGTCTGAGCTTGAGTTTCCACGGGTGAAAACCTACGCCCAAGACCACCCTTTAGAAGACCACTCTTGCTCGACCTGAGGAGTAATGTTATTCTTGGGTCATTTCGCTTCACTCTCGGGGAAGAGCTGAGAATGGTGTAAGTTGTAAATCACTCTCCTCTGGAATGGATTTGTGCCAGAACCGACGGGCCTGAGCATTCCTGCCTCGCTTGACACGGTAAAGAGATTACGGTATGTAAAATTCGGCCAAACATAGCTTGTTTCCATTTCCTGCTTTCCTGGTTGTCTGTCTCGCTGTGAAAGGTTAAGACCTGGGAGGGCAATGGCATCCGTGCGTGGAGTCGCTCTCACTCCCACTCAGGTGGGGTCCGGGTACGGTGACCGCACAAGCCTTGGGCCCCTCAGGTAGATCATCATAAATGTGGCCATTGGGCGGTTTCAGCTGGTCCTTCTTCCAAAGTTACAAAAACAGACGGCAGGAAACACGGAAGCCAGCCTGTGGTGGCCTGAGCTTGTAACTCCCTGTTCACATGTTCGCCTTTCCACACAGTTGACATTACCCTTCCCTTTTCCCTGCCGTCAATAGCTGAGTCCTGAAGCTGCGTGACATCATTTTAGCTGATCTGGTTGCTCTACTGGGGACTCTTCCTGAAACTCTTAACCCATGTGGGAGATGGTTTCTCAAGCTGCAGTCTCTTGAGATTTCATCTTGTGGTCCCATTTGATCACATGCACACCAGCCTAGAGACGAGAACCGTGGTGCGCGCTGTGGCATCACTCTCTTCCAATTCTCAAAACCCCTTTGCTTTCTGGGATGGAAATTAACAGCTCGTGAAAGATCCTGAGTTCTCACCCGAACGGACATGGTGGGCGGTGCCCAGGTTGCAGAATCAGGTCAACAGGTGAGAAGGTCAGGGTGCTGTGACAGAGGGGCCTACACTCCACCCCTGTGCACACAGAGAGCAGGGGGGCTGACAGCATGGCCAGACACACGTAAGCAAAGACATCTGCAAATTAACAAATCCAGGCCCCTGGGGCCGTGTCATGCATTCGTCTTGCTGAATAAGGTAAACCAGAAAGTAATTTTGATTAGTGTTTGTCCAAGCTATTCATCATAGGGAACTGCACAACTGCGCGTTTGAGGGGGGCGGGGGACGGGGGACGGGGCTGGGGTTGTTAGCAAGGTATTCCTGGCCTCATTGCTGGGACTTCACAGCAGGAGGCAGACAGTCCCTTGGTTCGGCTTCTGCACTGTGGTAGTCAATGTAAAATGGACCGTGAAAGAAGGTATTTTAACATTATAAGCTCAAGAAAACAAACAGAGGAAAGAGAGTCACTCTTTCATTCCCCGCCCCCTTCCCCACCCCCGACCCCCCCACCCCCTGCCCGCCACACACACACACACACAACAGGAGTGAGCAGTAAAATTTCCCCCTCCAGCTGGGAACCAATACACCAGCAGTCCTAATTGAGAAGGAAATTTCCTCTCGTGCAAGATTTGAGAGAAATACTTGAATCAAAAGGCTTACTAAGGGTGATGGAATCTTTATTAATTATTATTTAGAATTATTTTCCATAAAAGGAAATAGCTCTAGATTAAGATAAAGGTTCTAAAAATGGCTTTTATATGGGTTGATAAACATCTTTATATGTGTCCAAGCATTTTTTGCAAACAGTTCATGTTCTTTCTCTATTTGGGCGGCCACTGGCGCACCATCTCCCCAGTTATCTGAGGCAATAATACCGGCCACTTGGTGACTTTTCTGGGGTCTGGAGAGAGGGAGGAAACGCTCAGAGTGCTGCTCGAAGCCTGAGCTGCATTTCAGACCGACAACTCGCTGGCAGCTTCACCCCTGATCTGCCTCCTTTGTCAGAAAAGGGAACTCACTTCAAGAGGTCGTCCTTTCCCTCCTCAGAGCCTTCTCTTCCCTTCCTTCCCTCCGTGCAGCGGGTGAGTCTCAGCGCGATGGAGAAGTCACATGAGGGCTCAGCCCAGAGCTGGAGGAAGCAGCCCATGCCCTTCCCCACTTGATGCAGCTTAGGAAGGCCAAATACCTGCAGCTAAGCACGGGGGTGGGGGGGGGGGGGAGAAGAGATGCATTCGTTATCATTTCAGCAATCTCAATTGGCTAGGCAGAGCTGTCATTCCACTTCCCGAATGTCTGCACACCCAGGGCTAAACCCGTGGTCTCCAAGCCTGCCATTGGCTAACACCCGAGAAAGCCAGCCTGGAGCTGCATGGCTTCCCAAGACTGCCAAGTAACTCCTTTTCTGTTTGAAAATATCGGAATTTCTCACCACTTGTATAGAGACGTTTCATGTCACTCAGATGAAAGCCCAGTTCTACTGCACATCAATATTGATTGGACATGTTACAAACAAACTTCTGAAGCACAAAGAAGCCTCCTTTATCCACAGGAAACCCGGATATCTTTATGGCCACAGTAACCTGGGATCTTTGGAAACATCTGGAAACATACAGTCTGCTCTGCTTCTTCCCAAAACACTTGTTATTGTAGAAGCAGCATCCAGCTACTGGTGCAGAGGAAGCAGCCCCAGGACTCATCTCGTCCTGCTGTCGGTGTGAGCAGGATGGAGTGCGTAGTGCCTAGCCTGGCACTGGCCCACGTGGGCACCCATCAATCCTCAGCAAGGCAGCTTTTGTGGAAAACTGGTGTTTGTAGACAGCGGGTTCCAGGGACCGTGCTTGGGGCTTGATGTGCCCTGTTTGGTGGGGGCTGAGCAGCTGCCTCCTTGAGCTTGGGGATTTCTCAGTCGATGGAGGAAATCCTCTAAGTATTTACAACCATTTAACAACTGCCTATATCCTGACAGTTTACCTCCCAA
Source organism: Myotis daubentonii (assembly GCF_963259705.1). Taxonomy (NCBI): domain Eukaryota; kingdom Metazoa; phylum Chordata; class Mammalia; order Chiroptera; family Vespertilionidae; genus Myotis; species Myotis daubentonii. Next base: position 85,202,275 of record NC_081846.1, read on the forward strand.
ATTTCTCTTGATACATGCCTGTCAGCCTGCACCACACATGCACTCTGACCCTGCTATGCTGATACCCCTGCTTCCGCCCTGGACCTGGGGAGGTCCCTTCTCCCGGGGCAGCCAGAACAGTCTCTTTAGAGTGCAGATCTGTGCCGGAAGCCAACTCTAGCATGTTCAGCAGGGCTGAATCATCTGGAGTGGCAATGGCATTTCCCAAAACCTGAAAAGGATGCATTAAATTGATTGTTTGCTGTCAGACAGCTCAGGGCATCTTAATCTACATGGTATCGCCTCCTACTGGCCAAACACCTGAACAGCCGTATGCGATTCTTCCAATCTGACAATGGACTCTGTATAGAAACCTGACCCCTTGAAGTGTTTCTCTCCACCTCACCTCAGGACAGTTTGTGTTAATAAAAAGCATGGGGTTCTGAGATGAGGGGATCTTAGTTTCTTAAGCTAGGCTCCTCTGACCCCCAAATGCCTTTCAAAATTATATTTCGTCTCTGGACTCTTTAAGTTACACACAGCCCCTTCTCCAGATTGCTGAACCCTTCTTAATGCCGGAACAAGAACCCCAGCAGATCTGCTTTAAAGTCACCACTGGCTTCTCATTGCGTTCAGGATCAAGATCAAAAACCCTATAGGAATCCCCAGACCCTGTATGACAGAGCCCTTGCCTCATTTCAGCCATCCTCTCTGGGACCCACCTGTACTGGCCTTTCTATATTTGCTCAGGGCCCTCGTGCATCCTGTTCCTTCTTCTTAGGGCATGCCTCCCAAACCCAGCCTTTGTCCCATGAGGTCCTGCTGGCCCTTCAGCTCTCAGCTCCAAAGCCATGTCTTCAGAAAGACCCTTCTGGACAGCGCTTGATAGAGTCAGATCTTTATCCGTCCCCCACACATACATGTACATCCCTACAGCAGCCCTAGGGTGCCCTTCAAAGCATGGCCCCACTGTGAGATCATTTGATTATTAGGGGTTTTCCTTCTCAACCTATGGGTCGCAACCCCTTTGGGGGTCGAACGACCCTTTCACAGGGGTCGCCTAAGACCATCGGAAAACACATATATAATTACATATTGTTTTTGTGATTAATCACTATGCTTTAATTATGTTCAATTTGTAACAATGAAAATACATCCTGCATATCAGATATTTACATTACGATTCATAACAGTAGCAAAATTACAGTTATGAAGTAGCAACGAAAATAATTTTATGGTTGGGGGTCACCACAACATGAGGAACTGTATTAAAGGGTCGCAGCATTAGGAAGGTTGAGAACCACTGTTCTAGACTTTAAGTTGTAAAGTCTAGTTCTTTGGAGGAGGGGTAAGGCCAGTTCTCCATCTTGTTTCCCAGTGCCTAGAATAGTGCCGCAAGCACCTGGCATGTGGTAGGTGCTCAATAAAAATGGATTGAATAAAAGAATAACTGGCAGTCTGACAGGCAGGAGGAAGTAGGAAAGGAAGGAAGAATGAGAGGGAGGGAAGGGTAGATGCAGTCTAGCTCCAGAAACAACAACAATCAGCTCCAGCATGACCTGAAATCCTCACCATTTCTAATCCCTAAATCCATGAATCCCATATCTTATTCCCACATACTTTTGAATTAATCAATGATGGGACTGAGCAGCAGACCCTGAGTGACAGATGAATGATTACTCTGACACATGTTTCTGTGAAAGAGAGGGCTAAGGGACTGCCTGGCTAAAGGAACCAGACAGCCTTGTTTGCCTGCCTCCTTAGGCTTTTGTTGTAGCAACAACTTGAACTAAAATTAACTATTAGCTATTATAAGCAGGGTAAGCATCCTTGAGAAGACATGTGTCTGCAGTGTCCTTTAAGTAAGGACATTTTGAAGTCTAAATATAAAGATTCCAATAAAACACCCAGGCACAGACTTGTTTGGAAAAGTCAAGGCAGGGTATGCCACCTTCGGCAAGGCCCCCATAAAGGCCCCCGACCTTTTGGAGATTCCTCCTTACAGACTTTCCAACCAAGTCCCATGCTTCCCCACAAATTAAGAAAGCCACATTGCAAAGATGAAGAGGAAATGAGAGGAATAGGGCTGGTTCTTCTATAATCACTGGTTCATTCATTCATTCATTCATTCCATACACACCATGGGCCAGGCCCTGTATCATTGCTGAAAAGAGGCATGTGGCATAGGGGGCGAGATGTGGTGGATCTTGCTGACCCCCTCTCACCATGGGACCTTGGCCAAGACACCCTCTTTCTTTGAGCCTCAGTTTCCCCCTCTGTAAAGTGAAAAGTTTAGATGATCCCTAATGATTGACTCTTTAAAGCTGATATTCTGTTGCCCAAACTGGATGATGATGGTGACGATGATGCTATTAATAATAGTAAACATAACTGAGCCCTGAGCCTGTGCAGAGCACTATGGTCTTTCCCTATGTTTTCTCATTTGATTCTCAGCTACCATATGAGAGAAGTACAATTGTCTGTGACTATTTTATAAATAATGGAAACTGAGGCAAAAGAGATTAGATGACTTGCCTATGGTCAACAAGCTAAGACATGGCAGGGTAAAGTTGTAAACAAACATCCCTCTGACTCTACTTTGCTACATTCACCACCTCAAATTACATGACGCCTTCTAATAATACAGGATATGGCCAGTCTTGGGGCACGGTGGAAGCACATTTATGTTCTATGCTTAGAGCAGGCAATTGTCTCCACTCTGGGTGAACAGCTGTCCGTGAGCTTGGGAGACCTCTCACCCAGGTGTATGACTGCTTAGAAAACATGGAGACCACGGTGAAAGGCAGCACTCTTCTGACCAAGGCTCTCAGCTTCTGTGGACACTCTCTGGGCTACTTTCCTCCAAGAAGCAACTTCCTGACCCAGACCTTTACTGGCTGCCTCCTGCCCCCATCTGAGGCCATGAATTGGAAGCTCTCAAGCCAGATATGATTGCAAATAAATTTTAATTGGTCTCACCACTTCTAAGAATTGGAAGACTTTACAGAAAGTTCAGATATGTGACTAAAAACCAGCTCTGGCTACAATCCCACTTGCCACCAATCAGCTGGAGCCAAGAGGACCTGCTCCTTTGGACAGACATGCTTTCTCTGCTTGATCACAGACCCCACCACGCTTCTTATCTCACAAGAACCCTTGCAGGCATTTGAGGTTGGCAACCCTGGAGTTCAGATCCAAATCCAAAGACTGTCATTCAAAGTCCTTTGCAACCTGAATCCTAACTTCTCCTTCCAGCCAACCCAAAGCCCCTGCTGTCCGTCCTTCTGGATTGAGTCCTCCCTACAGGCTCAATTCAATTACACTTCATCCAAATAGGTCTCCCCTCCCCTCCATCCCCCACATACCCACCTTCAGTTACATTTCATTCTGTAACACTGGGTGTGTTTTCTTCCATGTGCTTGTGGCTTAACTGCTCAGCTGCAGTCCACAGAAAAGGAGTGGAACCCTGGCCTTTGTGGGTCTCTGCTCAGAAGAGCTACTAAAGAACAGGTTGCCTGGCTCCTTCCTGCTAATCACAGCATAGTCCACTCAGAAGCCACTTCCACATTGCCTGCTGTCCAGTCTGTTAAAAAGGCAGAACCTCAGGCCCAGCCCCACATGGCTAAATCCAAATATGCATTTTAATAGCCTCTCCCAGGTGAACAGTATCTCTTTAAAATTTGAGAAGCTTGGACTTAAACTTGGAGGAGTTTAAGTCCAAGCCAGGCTCAGCTACAGGTCAGGTACTCACCCCTAAGTCTCCCCCAGGCTACTCAGCTTCTCTGAGCACAACAGCAGGTCCACAAGTGGCCACATTCTAAGAGGTCAAGATGGAGGGCTCAGGGTCCCAGGAGTGGAGGCACAGCTAACTACGCTTCCTAAAGTGAGTGCTTCCCCTGCAGATCAAGTCAGGTCAACTGTCTGATCCCAGCCCCATGTCCCTGCTCTACTGCAATGGCAGGAAATAGAGTTAGACACGGCAGAAAATGTTCTGCCACCTAATGTGGCCGTGGGCTCTGAGAGGCACCCAGGAACCTTAGGGGTGCTGGAGAGACTCTAACAGAAAGGATAGTGCGTGTGGTAGATAAGAAGTAGACCTTTACACAGGAACATGAGACCATCACTGCAACAGTAGAATCACCGAATTGCAATAGTGTCTCTCCTGATGGAGGTAGAGTTCGTTCTGTCAATCAATAACTATTTATGGGAGAAAATGCTGTGTGTCAGGCACCGTTTCTAGGTGTGAGACAACAGACAAATATCCTTATGGGATGAGGCTTATAATCTGGTGCAGGGACAGACAGGAAAACAAGAGAAAGAAGAGTCGGGAATGTCTGGTGAGCACAAGCACCTGTGTGACTTGAGGTGTGGAAGCTTCTAACGACCTGAGCAGCTTGCGTCTCACAGTGGGAGACCAGAACCAGACTCCATGCTAAGCACCCTGCATGTGGGAACTCAGTGAGTCCTCACAACACCCCTATGAGGTAGGATGTCCCTCAGGACAGCCTCGAAGAGGATCCCGCCTGCTGGTTTTCATGCCCCTGAGCAATCCTTGCCCTTCAGTGTGGGCTGCACCCACAGTGGTGACTGGCTTCTAAGAACAAAAATATGGCACAAGTGATGGGATGGCACATACAAAATCAGGTGACACCAAGCCTGACCTCTGTCTCCCTCTCTTTGTCTCTGGGGAGTCCTACAGGCCCAAGTGACAAGGGGTCTGATGCCTGCGGCCAACAGCCAGCAAGGACCTGAGGGCACCAATAGCCTTGTGGGTGAGTTTGGAAGCAGCCCTCCACCATTGGGGCCTGAGAAGACTGCAACCCCAGGGCACACCGTGATGATGTTCTCATGAGAAACTTGGAATCAGAGACACCAATGAGCAATGCCCATATTCTTGACCCACAGAAACTGTGACATTAGAAATGCTTGCTATTTTAAGCCACTACATTTGGGGTAATTACTTGCCAGAAAAAGCAAGACATTATCTATGCAGGTACTATTATTACTGCCATTTTTGGATGATAAGACTGGAGCACAGAGAGGTAAATTAATTTGTCCCAGAATATAGAGCAAGTATACGGTGTTGGAGCTGGGATGTGAACTCTGCAGCCTGGCTCCCGGGTCCCTATGATTAAACATCACAGAATGCTTCCTTAAAGATCACATTAGATTAAAGTACCTGTTCATACATTTGCCTCTCTCAGCAGACTGATCTCCCTGTCTGATCTGTGTGCCTGGCACCCGGTTAGCTCAGCTCACAGAGGTGCTCTGCCAAAATCGGCTGAGTGAAGCCAGGAGGTGGAAGAGAGTAAGGGGGGCGCTGCGCCAGGGACTGTGCCTCACACCAGAGATGGGAAATATTAGGGCTGGGGAGAAATGTCCCCCAGGTCCCCGTCAGCCCCAAGTCTCTTGTATGGAGATGGAACCCATGTTTTGCTGAGACATACACAACTCCAACAAAAGCATGTTAGACTTGGCCCAAGTTTAATATCCTTGATATGATCTCTAATCTTTTTCAGGTGCATCTCACATTCAGGAATCTTTATTTGGCTTCCAAACAGCAAGTTGTCTCTTGTACCAAAAAATATGTGACTTATATCTGTTTATCTTAAGTAACCACTGAAAGATATGTTTATAACTATGGGAATGTCCTACAAGCCTGTTAAACATCTGTTATATTGTGTGTACACTTTCCGAGATGGGTCTTTTGGATCAACTTTTTTTAAAAAGAAACATCTAGGGAGAATTTTTTTTTTCTGGTGCTAAGTAACTATGAACTCATATCGCCCTCGTCTGAGGCTTTGTGCAGGAGGGAGGGAAGCCCAGGAGGCTGACAAGAGCAGAGGTGGGTCCAGGTGAAGGCAGAGCTGACCCCTGGGCGGGGCTTCCAAAGCCAGGCAGCCAGGTATGTGGAGCGGGGAGGGGTGCTGGGAGGGGTGGGCTACAGGAGTAGACTAGTGTGATAAAGAGGACCCATCTTATGGACCAGGCCGAATTCTACCTCTGCTACCTAGGGCCCTGCAACTCGGGCCTCTGAGCCTCAGTTTACTGATCTACAAAATGGAAGTCATTAAAACCTAGACAGTGCAAGAAGTTTGCCTCCAGTACTTTCTCTAAAAGTGCCACTTTTTCAACACTTTTGAGGTAGGTGTTGACTTGGCGCCTTTCTTCTCTGCTAGTCCCCTCCTTCCACCCCTTGGCTTCCTCTTCTGGGGCAGGGCCTGTGGGTTTGGCACCTTCATGGAGGTTAGACAGGAAGGCTCTTCCAGAGCCTGCAGCGCCCTTGGCTTTCTGAGACGGTGCAAGAGAGAAGAGACTGTGGCACTGCCTGGATGCTGAGCTCACTCCCTAGCGAGTGCAATTCCAGGAGCACATGCATCTTTTTTTTCAAATTAATAAACTATTTTAGCTGTTTTAGGTTTACAGAAAAGAATAAATGAAAATTACTAAGTTCTCATATGCCCCTTCACAAACCCCAGTTTCCCCTATTTTTAACAGCTTGCACTGGTGTGGCACATTGTTACAACTGATGAGCCAATATTGAGGCATCATTATTAACTGAATCCATGGTTTACAGTAGGGTTCTCTGTGTTAAACATTCTATGGGTTTTGACAAATATATAACATGTCCACCATTAGAGTGTCAATCAGAAAAGTGGCTTCACTGCCCCCAAACTCACCTGTGCTCCAACCATTAATCCCTCCCTTCCTCTCCCCCTGCAGCCCCTGTAACCATTAACCTTTTTACTATTTCCATAGTTTTGCCTTTCCAGAGGGTTAGAGAGTTGAAATCACATAGTATGTAGCCTTTCAGGTTGGTTTCTTTCACTAAGCTATATTCACTTAGGGTTCCGCCATGTCTTTTTGTGGCCTGAAAACCCATTTCTTTTTATTACTGAGTACTATTTCATCGTAGGAATGGACTGCAGTTTGTTTATCTATTCATCTATTAGAGGTCACCTTGGTTGCTTCCAAGTTTGGGAATTTATCAAGAAAGCTACTATAACCACTTGTGTGCAGGTTTTTTTGATGGATGTACCTTTTCAACTTAGTTGAGTAAATAGCAAGGAGCACAACGGATGGATTACATGCTAAGAGTGTGTTTTGTTTGGTAAGAAACTACTGTCTTCCAAAGTAGGTTTACTATTCTGTACTTCCCCCAACAATGACTATGAATTCCTGTTGTTCCACATCCGAACCAGCACTTGGTGCTGTCAGTGTTCTGGATTTTGGATTTGTCCTTGTGGTACTGAGATGCCACTACACACACTTCTAGCAGGTGTGTCATGGTGTCTCATTGTTGTTTTAATTTGCAATTCCCTGGTGGCATATGATCATGAGCATTATATGCATCATTTAAAATAGGAAGTGAAGGTAATAAGGGAAAGTGGAACTTGCCTGCTCTGAAAGGCATGTTGTACAAGCACCGCTATAGTGAGCGCACAGTTTCACTGAGGACCACAGGAGATGTGAGGTTCAGGTCTCCTTGCCAGGGAAGCTAGGCTTCTCTGAAGGAACAACCTGCTCATTTTCATAATCAATCATATTTGCTTTGCTTACGTTTTGCTTTAGCTACCAGGAAGCTCAAGGTGGTCTCTGAATATGACACAGGATTTACGGTAGGTATTGCTGCACACCAACTGTACCCCTTAGTTTATCTTACAATAATATCCCTATTTTTCCTTCTCTCTAATGTCCTCATCTATTTGGAGCTGAGGAATGGGGCAGGGACTAAAGTAATAAACAGATACAGACAGGTTTCTGTTGAATTGGATCCCACGTTGAACTGGCTTGAACTACCAGCTCTTCTCCAAACCCAGCCCAAAAGACAGAAGGAGGCTGGTGAGCCAGCATCCATCCCAGAAACTGTGGGAATTACACAGGGAGGCAGAAAGTGGTGGTGTCCCATTCCAAGGAAAGAATAAGCTGTAGTGGCAGAAGTCCCTAGAGCCACCGACGGGTGATAAGGAATAAGAACTAATCACAAAATTAAGATCAAATGAGAGCAAATGAGCATATAAAATTGTTCACCAAGGCTTGCCATAAACTGTTCAGCACAGTTCTATATACCTGAGGGCCAAATAACAAAAAACACTTTCCAAGAATGCCGTTGTGCTAAATTACAAAGCACGTTATGCTCGTCAGCGGTTACTACTCTGCACTGATTTGATCCTTACTTGACGTCCTATAGTAAACAAGACATACATCATTATTCCCATTTTGCTGACAACTGAGACCCAGGATGTTTACAATGAAGCGGCCATTTAAATCTGCCTACAGATTCAGGCTCGACTGCCTGACCCAGAATCCCAGGGAGCAAAGGCTGGACAGGCCTGCCTCCCAGGACAGGCCCAAAAGGAAGCTGCTGAGAGTCCACTCATGATACACAGGGACTCGGCCTCTAGGCCCAAAGGTGAGTTGCTGTAAGAATCTGCCACACTTATGATAGAGCTTTGGGAATTGAATTTCTCTGCATTTTTTATTGGCTGTATTAATTGCTGTTATAGGTTAAATTGTGTCCCTCCCCCAAAAAATAGGTATGTTGAAGTCTTGCCCCCCAGTACCTCAGAATGTAACTTTATTTGGAAGTAGGATGGCTACAGATGTAATTAAATTAAGATGAAGTCAGCCCTAACTGGTTTGGCTCAATGGATAGAGTGTCAGCCTGCGGACTGAAGGGTCCCAGGTTCGATTCCGGTCAAGAGCATGTACCTTGGTTTCAGGCACATCCCCAGTAGGGGGTGTGCAGGAGGCAGTTGATTGATGTTTCTCTCTCATCAATGTTTCTAACTCTCTATCCCTCTTCCTTCCTCTCTGTAAAAAATCAATAAAATAGTTTTTTTTTAAAAAAGAGCCTACAGGGTTTTTTTATTGTTGTTTTTTTTTGTTTTAAAGAGCCTAGTTTAAAAAACAAAACAAAACAAAAAAAAAACAAAAAAAAAACCGAGAAGTCACGCCAGAGCAGGATGGGCCCTTAATCCAGTGTGCCTGGTGTCTGTATAAAAAGAGGAGAGACACAGGGGAGAGGCCGTGTGAAGGAAGAGACACAGAGAGGCTGCCATCTGAAAGGAGAGGCAGAGACGGGAATGCTACATCTACAAGCCAAGGAATACAAAGACTGCCTGCCATCTGGGAACCAGGAGAAAAGCACAGGACAGATTCCCATCCATCCATCCATCCATCCATCCATCCATCCATTCATTCATTCTTATTCCCCTCAGAGCACCTAGAGGTCAGACTTCCAGTCTCCAGAACTATGAGAGAACAGCTTCCTATTGTTGGAATCCACCCAGGTTGTGGATCTTTGTTACTTCGGCCCTACGAAGTGAATACAGTTGGGGAAGTCTAAACAGCTATACCCAACACACCCAAGCCATATAATGGCTCAAGTGCAACCAAAGTTCACAGACCAGTCCAGAGCCAAGCTGCACATTGGTGGGCAGCCCTACTGCATGCAGTCATTTGGGGGTCCAGGCAGACAGGGCTTTGCCATCTGTGACAAGAAGTCTCCAAGGCCATCCTGGGCCTTGCCATTCCAGTGATGGGAACAGAAAGGGAGCATGAAAGGTGTAATGGGTCCAGCAGCATTGGCCATTCACTTCTGCTCACAGTCCACTGGAGAAGACTTCGATGCACACTCTCCCCAGCTGCCGCAGGGGATAGGAACTAGGGTGCAGCTGGAGGACAGCTCGTGGTCTACCCAGAATGATTAAAGCTCCTACTTAAAAAAGAGAGTATAGCTTATACCCAGGAAGGCTAAACCCAGGGGGTCAGGGAAACAGTGTCCAGCACTTCAGCCAGTCTTGAGGGTAATGAAATTGAAGAGGTCAATCAGATCAAAACTCTGGAAAGAGAATAGGAAATTAGAGCAAGTCAAGGGTCAGGGGAAGACAGGAAACATCCCATAGGGTTTAGTCATTAGGACACCCAAGGGAATGCCCCACATGATTTCATTCAAACCTTCTAAGGAAACTTGATCAAAACTCTTCCCCACTGTCCCCCTGACTTTGCTGTGGATCTGGTGATGTATTTCTTGTCTTTCCTAACAGTACTCTAGCACTTGATTTCCTCTGAAGCCATCAACAGATGAGGAACCGTCAGCCCAATCTGGAAGAGTTCCTTGGGTCTCACTGCCACCAACTGACATTGGAGAATAGGCAAGAGCCCTAAGCAGAGTTCTCCTGCTTCCAGCCACGGGCCTCTTGTGCAGAGTACTGAGGGAGAATACGATCAGCATGGCAAGGCCAGAACTAAAATCTTGGGAGGTTCCCAGAAAGTAGTCAGGAGGGGCCAAGAGATACACAAAGACTCGGTTTTTTAGCTGAATTACTTGCTTGTTTGCTTGAACCTTTGCTTTGGTGGTAAAGTGTCAAGACCGTGGGTTTGAGAGTCAAACATAATGGGGTTCAAATCCTCCTATTTGAGCTTGTGCAAGTTATGCATCCTCTCTGGGCAAACGTTTCTTCCTGTACCAAACAAAGGTAGCAATAAGCAATGTGTACAGACACTGTGCAGAGCCAGTGAAGCAGAGACTGGCCCAATAAATGTTAGTTCTCTTCCCTTTTCACCTCTCCCATTATTTTCCAATCAGTGCAGTAGACCCCACAAAGGTCTTATAGCAAGGCATGCTCAAGGGAGACAAAAGAATCTCCAGTGAGATGAGGTGGAAATGTGATGGAAATGCAGTTTACGTCATGTTTTTACTCACACCTGTACCCATGATGACCGCCATTCTTTTCCATCCACCAAAATTATTTGTATATTCCATGGCCAAATCATAGCCAGCTCTACTATGAAGCCTGCTCAAGTCTTTAAACAGAATTCAATGCTCCTGACCTGAATGCAAATGTCCTGAGAGCAGGGTTTTGGTGTATCTTGCTAAATACTATAACCTTAGCCCTTGGGAAAGTGCCTAATACACAGTAGGTGCCCAATTAATATCAGCTAAATTAACTAATTTAACATTTCCCTCTCTCACACCTACAGCCTTACTCATACTACCACCATCCATCCATCCATCCATCCAACTATCCATCCACCCATTCTCATCTGTCAACAAATATGGTGTGTTTATTGTCCAAGGTATTGTGGGAAATGCTAAAATAGTTATGGAGGTGGATCTGCCCTCTAAGAGACCAATGAAAAGACATCAGACATGTGGTTCAGAGGAGAGAAAAGTTGCCTTCAGCTGGGGCGATGAGACAGAGAAAATGTTATCAAATAGAAGGCCCTGATTTTAACACGTCTCCCACCACACTTCTTGTGATTTATTTTCAAGCCTAATTCATCCAGTTGCCCACAACTCACTGGGGGCAAAGTCAACCCTCCTCTTTGGGGTCCTTTACCCCACTTTCTGTGCTTCATACAGAAAAGTGACTTGAATAGATGATATTTCGAAATGAGGTTCTTGCTTGGGAGCAGTGGCTCTGCAGCGTATCTGAGGCTCAGGAGGAAATGGGTGTGAACATCTCTCCCTTTAGAAGGCGAGTGAATTGGGGAGCAGTGCCAGCTCGACACGGGTCCTCATTTTCCTGCTGAGTTAGTTGGAGGGTTTTTGCTCCGGTTCTGCTCCCAGAGCCGGAGGCTGAATCTGAAGGCCTGACATTTGATTCCTTCAAGTATCGTTTTCTAATTTGCAATAAAAATGCAGACATTCTCACTCTGAAGTTGGCTGGGAGAACATGCATGTATGGATAGGGACCCAGCTATGTGGAATCTGGAGAGAGCAGACTTTTATCTACAACCACTTGTCTGTTACCTTCTTGTCAATGACTAATCATTTTGCAAAATCTGGCCATGCCCTTATTAAACCACTCCTTGCCCAAAATTCACTTGTGCTACTGGCCCCTCACGAATGCATGGGTCATCTGTTAAATAACATACCATTATAAGAGGAACAACACTTCTCAACCTAAGAATGTCTATCAATTTTCTTGCCTCCAAAAATGTTAACCTTCACAAACCCAGCCAGGACTCTGGGGCAATAGACCAGGAGCCAGGAAACCTGGGCCATGTCTAGGCCGAACCCAAGTCCTACCTCTTTCACAACACTCTTCTGACTCCTGTATCCCTCACCAGTCTAGCTTTCCTTGGGATTTTTATTTTGCTGATGACCTGTTTTGAATGATTTATATAATGAGTTTAGCACATGCTTGATACACAGTTGGCTCTGGCAAATGTTCACTGTTATTGTTGTTACCACACAGTCTACCCCTGAGTATATTCTATCATTAATTATGCTCTCAAAATATCATGTGTATGGCCTGGCTGGTGTGGCTCAGTGGAGAGAGCATTGGCCTGTGGACTGAAGAGTCCCGGGTTCAATTCCGGTCAAGGGCATGTACCTGGGTTGCAGGCTCCTCCCCGGCCTGGGCCCTGGTCAGAGCTCATACAAGAGGCAACCCATCAATGTGTTTCTCTCATATTGATGTTTCTCTCTGTCTCTCCCTATCTCTTCCACTCTCTCTAAAATCAATGGAGAAAATATCCTCGGGTGAGGATTTAAAAAAAAAAAAATCATGTGTAAACATCTTGTTATCAAAAAGTTTTAATCTTTGAGAATAAGAACTTAGATTTGTACCTCCTGGGCAGAGTCCAAATGTTTAATATTATTACTTTTTTTAAAATTTTGAGACCATAAGAGTATATGCATTCAAGTTATCTATAAGTATAAGAACATATAGGAGATCCTCATAACATTTACATCAGTGGGCCATATTGCAGACCTGGCTGAAATCTACTAGGTATAAACAAGGCAATGTGTTAGGCAGGATTCTTGAAAACAAAAAACAACAAAAAAAAAGAACTGATCCAGAGTCAGGATAAAGAAATAATATGTAGAGAAAACATAAACTAAGGGTGCCCAAAGAGAAAAAAAGCAGAGAACCATAATGGACCACAAGTATAATACAGGTCCTTTAGGTAGGGCTATGCTTATTGATTTGAGAGACTGATTTTAATGGAGGGGCTTGGGTGGAAGTGGAGAGAAAGATAGATAGTGTGCATGGTCTGGGATAAAACAAACCGACCTAATCAGGACTGCTTGAACTATCCCAATTCAAGAATGATGTGGGAAATATGGAAAAGATTCAGAATAAGTTTACAAACAGGTCCTATGAAGAAAGTTGAAACCCTCAAGAGAATGGCCACTCTTAAACCTGAAGAAAAGGATAAAGGGTGATGTTGTGGCAGTTTTCATTTGTGAGCAGGGAGAAAAGAGAAAGAATGGTGAGCAGCTGTTCTCCCACTCCACTGAGTCCCGGAATGGAGGAGGAAATCGTCAACAAGGAGAATTTAGGTTAAATGTCAAGATTAATTTCCTGACCCTGAGGGTTGGTAAATGCTAAATTGGTTGACCCACAGATGTTAGGCACTCTCCTTTTCTGACACCCTTTAAAAGGAAAATGAATGAAAAAGGTATTCCTGGTTTTAAACCAGACACAACTTAGGTGAAGACTGCCTTGAAGCAGATGAATGCATCAGATTACCTTTGACATCTCATGTCCTCATATACATGTGTCATTTTATACACATCGGTGAGATGGGGACTATTCAAGAAATAACTCCCATGTGCTTAGAAAATTATACTTTGCCTCAGTGTACGCCTCTTCCTGCAATGCTGCTTGAGGATGAAAGTGGATCTAGCGTCACCAAGACCCTGCTCTTCTGTCTGAACCCAGCCTGCTGTGTGGTACCAGACAGACCTCACAGATCCTCTGATGCACTCAGTATTCCCCCTGTAAAATGGACTGCCAACAAGGACCAGTGTAAGTTAGGATCAGAAATGACTATGGAAAATAATAGAGTTTTAAGGCAATGTGTGGAGTCATTACTACTAAAGCGTATTTCCCGAAGGAATGTCTGCTAGATAAAAGGCTGCTGAGTTGGGCCGAAGTAGACTGAGCTGGGATTCCTAAAGGCAGCATTTGACTCGGCTGAAAGAAAGGCCAGCGTGAGTCCTTGGTTTTCCAAATGCTATTAGCTCCCTGGGGATCAGCCAGTTCTAGGGAAACTGAGAGTCACGGCACCCTTTTTCAGCTCCCCGTGCACACACATTTTAGACAGAAGGTCCATTTAAAGATCTTGCACTGATGCAAGAATGATTCAACACATGCAAATCAATGGTATACACCACACTAACAAACCTGAAGAAAAGGATAAAGGGTGACATTGTGGCAGTTTTCATCTGTGAGCAGCTGAATAGCCCTGGCTGGTGTGGCTCAGTTGATTGAGCATTGTCCCATGTACCAAAAGTTGGCTCCTTCAATTCTGGGTCCGGCACATGCCCAGGTTGTAGGCTCCATCCCCAGTAGGGGGTGTGCAGGAAGCAGTCGATTAATGTTTCTCTTTCTCCCTCTCCCTTCCTCTCTCTCTAAATCAATTTTGAAAACCTATTTTTTCAAAAACAAAATAAAGAATAAAAATCATATGATCATCAATAGATGCAAGAAAAAACATTTTATAAAGTACAACATCCGTTTATTAATAAAACACTTGATAAAATGAGTATAGAAGGAAAGTACCTAAACATAATAAAGGCCATATATGCCAAGCCCTCAACTAATATCATATTTAAGAGTGAGAAACTGAAAATGTTTCCTCTAAGATCAGGAACAAGACAAGGATGCACACTCACCACTGTTGTTCAGCACAGTACTGAAAGTCCTAGCCGGAGCAAGCAGGTAATAGAAAGACATAACAGGCATCCAAACTGGGAATGAAGAAGTAAAATTGTCACTTTTTTTTCAGGTACTGTGATTCTATATACAGAAAAACCTAAAGACTCCACCAAAAGACTATTCAAAATCCATCAGTCTGTTGCATGTTTCAATGTCTCTGGATCTGTTTTGTTCATTGGTTTATTTTCTTCATTAGATTCCACATGTGAGATCATGTGATACCTGGGGTGTGGAGGGATGAGAACTTATATGCATATATGCATAGACCATGGACAAACAATAGTTCAGGGAAGGCCGGGTAGGGGGTAGGAGTGGGATGGAGGGGTCAATGGGGGGGGGGGGAATTTGCAATACTTTCAACAATAAAGTTAAAAAAACTATTATAAACAAGAAGCAAATACAAATACAGTAAAATTGTAGGATACAAAATCAATGTACAAAAATTAATTATATTCCTATATAGTAACAATAAAATATCAGAAAAAAATAAAGACAATTCCATTTGCAATTGCAACAAAAATAATAAAATACCTAGGCATAAACTTAAAGAATGTGAAGGATATATACACTGAAACTACAAAACATTATTGAGAGAAATTGAAGAAGACACAAAGAAATGGGAAGATATTCCATGTTCATGGATTGGAAAAATAACATATTATCTAAATGACCATATTATCTAAGAAATTATGCATATTTAATGCAATCCCAATCAAAATTCCATAGCATTTTTCAAAGAAATAGAACAAAAAAATCATCAATTTGTATGAAACCACAGAAGACCCAGGATGATGAAAGCAATTCTTAGAAGAAAGAACAAATTTGGAGGTATCAAACTCTCTGACTTCAAATTATACTAAAAAGCTAAAATATTCAAAACAGTATGCTATTGGGAAAAAAATAGACACACAGACCAATGGAACAAAATTGAGTGCCCAGATATAAACCCACACATAATTGGGCAACTAATCTTCAACAAAGGAGCAAAAAACATACAGTGGAGATATGAGAGACTCTTCAATAAATGGTATCGAGAAAACTGAAAAATCACATGCAAAAAATATGCAACTAGATTGCTACTTGACCCATACACAAAAATTAACTCAAAATGGGTTAAATATAAGACCTGAAACAATTTTAAAAAAGAAACCATAGGTAGTAAACTAATAAACCTTGCTCTCAGAGAGTCTTTTGTGAACTTGACCCCAAAGGCAAGGGAAGTAAAAGCAAAAATAAATTGGACTACATCAAACTGAAAAGCTTCTGCACAGCAAAAGACACCATCAACAAAACAAAAAGGCCACCCGTCTAATGGGAGAAGATATTTTTTTAAAAAAAATACCTCTCTGATGAGTGGTTAATATATAAAACATATAAAGAACTCATACAACTCAAAAAAAAAACAACAATAAAAAATGGGTAGAGGACCTAAAGAGAAACTTTTCCCATGAAGACATACAAATGGCCAACAGATACATGAAAAGTTGCTCAACTTCACTAGTTATAAGGGCAATGCAAATCAAAATCACAATGAGATGCCACCTCACACCTCACATCAGTAAGATAAGAAATAACAAGTGCTGGAGAGGCTGTAGAGATAAAATAACCCTTATCCACCTTTGATGGAAATGTGAACTGGTACAGCCACTATGGAAAACAGTATGGAGGTTCCTCAAAAAAACTGAGAATGCAGCTTACATGACGCAGGATTCCCTCTTCTAAATGTCCTTCAATGGACGAGTGGATAAAGAAGATGTGGTACATACATACAATGGAATACTACTCATCCATAAGGAAGGATGAAATACTGACATTTGTAACAAGATGGGTAAACCTTGAGCTATGATGCTAAGAGAAATGCTGGCCAGTGATGAGCAATTACTGCATCATTTTGCACTTCTTTTTCCCAGAGTGATGTAGCTAAAGCAGGATCGCTTGGTACATAAAACAAAGGATTCAGAGTTAAGAAAACAGAGTTCTAATCTCAGATCGCCATGAACTGACTTAGAGGCATCTGACAAGACTTCTCGGAACTTCAGTTTCTCCAACTACAAATAAGAGAGATTGGACTAGTGCAGTGAAGTCAGACCCCCTCCAGCTGACTGCAAATAGTAGTTATGTCACATGCACCGTGGATTTGCCATCCTTGAGGTGAGTGAGTTCAGGGCCTTCCAGGGTTGCATCTCACTGTTGTGGGATTCTGTGAAGCCTTTATGAAGTTAATCAGAGCCCAGAGAGAACTTATCCTCTCCTTTTTAGGTCAACCTGAAGATTCTTCTAGCTTTAACTGCCCACCCCATCTCCAAATTGCTTGCTCTGAAATGCCATCCTCATTCCTGTCTTGCTTGTCCCACATGACCCAGCATACACCTCACTTAGCCATAACCATCCTGTCATTTAACATGGTGGGAGATAACCACCAAAGAAGTGAATAGGAATTACAATAATTTTTCACAAAATCCTGAGTGATGAAGCCTTATCACATGACTAGAGGTAGCTAATGTGTCATAAAGAGAAATGAGCCATAGAGTCAGGACTCCGGGATTGCAGCCCAGGACTTTCCATCAGCCTGCAGCCTCCCATGCACCCTCCCATGCACCCCACTCTTCTGAAGGGCCCCTGGCCCTCACTTTTCCACCTCTGGCTGGTGATATCCGAAACCGCAACCCCCTTCTCTCGTCACTGCTCTGAGTGTGACAGCTTCCTGAACATTTTTCCTGGAGCTAATTACCCCTGGAACCTAGACTTTCAGAGCTGGAATGGAACACGACCTCTTCATTTGAATGAGGAAACCAAGGCTTCCAGTAGAATGAGACTTCTCTCAGGGAACTGAAACTGGAACCAGGTCACCTGGCAACCAGGTGAGGCCAGAACTATTGTCCAGTATAACACTCCAGACCCATAGTTGCCTTACTCTCTTCTTGGACAATGGTTGTTCTTCTCGCTTAGGCTGGAGTCTGCCACAGGCAGGGGCACTGTGCCAACAGCAGCAAGATATCATGGAAAGTATACAGATGGTGGTCCCTCCCAGCCCTTCCACCACCCCGATGGGCCCAACATACCTGCCGAGCCATCTCCAAACCCTTGCCCACAAGATAGAATCACACACTGCCCTCCTGTGCCTTCTCCATGCTTCCTTACTCATGAATTACCCAGTCTACGTTAGTCTATGACATCTATCTCTCTACTAATCTGCATCTCCTAAGAGTTTCTTATTCATGTTTACTGTCCCCCAGACCCCAAAGCCAACTTGAGCAAGGTCTCATCTTCAAACCTCAATTTCCTCATCCAGGTTAAAAATAAATGCTAAAACTAAATTAAACAAAAACAGCTCCTTGTATTGACTGCTGGGCACTCTATATGGCTTGAGTGCCATATCACTACTTCCATTTTACCAGTGGGTGAATTGAGGCTTAGCAAGATTAAGAAAATGTCTTAGATTGTCAAGAGCGGGGGGGAAAAAAGGAGACATATGTAATACTCTTTGTAATACTTTAAGCAATAAAAAAAAGAAAAAGAAAATGTCTTAAAGTCTCCCAGAAGTAAGAGTTGAAGCTGGGAGCTGACCCCCAGCAGTTGGAGGCCAGAGCCCTGTCTCTACCAGTAAGCTGGCTGCCTCTACTGAAACCCTCTGCTGTGCCCGCCTGGACAGATGGTTGTGGGGAAGACACCCCAAGCCAGTCTCCTTCCCACCAGGCACACCCTGCTGGCATGGACCTTTCTCTAGACTATCCTTGGCCCATTGCTGCCCAAACTCAAGGGCTCCAGAGAGATTCAGGAGGCAAATTTTCAGGGGTGGGAACCTTCAACTGCCTCTGGTCCCCTTTTCACAATGTGTCTCTCACCGAGAAGGCAGGTCCTAAAGGGCATGAGCGAGCGTCAAGGCAGCAGGAACCACAGGATCCCCAGGGAAGCAAAGCCTGGAGCTAGATGATGCTTTGAAAAGGATTTGGGGGAACTCAGGGCCAGCAGGGGTGCAGGGAGAGGCTGAGGCTGGTAGAGCCCCCTCCAGCTGACAGATCCTCAGGCACTGCAGACCCCAGTCCAGAGCAGATCTTGCAAGAGCACTCTGTCATCCCTATGAGAGAGGAAAGGGCAAGTAGGAGCCCAGCTGGCATGGCTCAGTGGTTGAGCATCCACCCCTGAACCAAGAGGTCACCGATTCCTGGTGAGGGCATATGCCTAGGTTGTGGGTTCGATCCCCAGTAGGGGGCATGCAGGAGACAGCTGATCAATGATTCTCTCTCATCATTGACGTTTCTATCTTTCTCCCTCTCCCTTTCTTTCTCTGAAATCAATAGAAACATTTTTTTTTTAAGGCAAGCAGGAGTGACAGGCAGGTGCCCACTACATGCCAGGTGCAGGGCTAGAGGTTAGGACGACCCCATGAGGTGGGTGCTATCAGCCCCATTTCGCAGAGGAAAACACTGGGGCTCAGAGGTGCAGTGACGTTTCCAAAGACTCCCCCAGCACAAAGTGGTCCTCGATGAATCCACCCTGTTCACCTGTTTCCACGGAGGGGGGCGGGTTGGGTGGGGTGGCGTGTGGGTGAGCCTTCTGTTGTGACAGGAATATGCCCATCCTAACTGGGCACAAACGACCATCCTTGCCAGCTGCTCTCCTCCTCACTCCCTGCCCCCTCTTCTCAGTATACCCGCGGCTATAGATGCACAGGCGAGTGAGAAACCGGTCTTAGCAAAGGGTGCCTCCGAGCAGAGCTCAGACCCCGGGGCCCTGCACCAAGAGGAACAAGTGGGCTGCAGTGGTGACCACAGTCAAGGACAGGTAGCCAATGGTCAGTTCAAACCCAGGAGGAGGTGAACTTGGAATTGGAGGTCTGGCCAGAAGCTGCTGGAGGATGAAGTTAATAAAGTTGCATCCGAATAGTCCCCGAGGCCTCCTGGGCTTCAGCTCCCGAAGGGCCCAGGCATCAGGATGTGCCCTGTTCATTTCTTTTGGCAAGTGTCGCTCTGAAGGCTTCTCGCTGCTCTTCCTCGTCTGCTCTGCAAGCTTAGTAAAGTCTTCGTAATGAGGCTCCCCTCTGTGAGGCTGTGCAGAGCACGGAGAAATGGGGCAACCGTGACAGGCTTTTTTTTCCTTTTATTATTTTATTTTAGAATTATTGTGTTTGCAAGAGAGAGAAAGTAAGAACTAATGAGCTTCTACTTCACTGACAGGCTATTTTCCCCACTTCTATAATGCATCTTCCCAGGGGCACCCCGTTCCTATTGATTATTTCCAGGGTGAGTTTTTATGCCCAGGAGTTAGGGTTGGGAAGTAAGGACATGGCATCCCTGATGTTGGGCAGAGGCTCCCTGGCGTCCACACAAGGCAACACTTCCCGGGGCTTCCTCTGTGCCGCCAGTCCTGTGCTACGAGCTGACAGAGCCACCAAAGAAAGAGTCGGGGAGGTGGCGGCTGCACCACAGCCGTCGGGGGTGGGAGCTGGTAGCTGAGGTTTATGGACCTGAGGGGACAGCATTCACAGCGTCCACTCAAAGCTGGCTCCATGGCACAGCGGGAGGGGCAGCTGCAGCTCACTGTAGAGAAAGGACCGTGGGGCTAGCGTTCCTCAGAGAAGCCTGCCTGGGAGGGGGCTTGACTTGGATCTTGTGGGAAAGGGGAATGGGCACCACTATTTGCTGAACGTGATGTGAGGCCTATTCCGGCATCCACCCACCCCCTGAGGTGAGTGCTGATATTACCCCTTTCTCACAGAGGAGGAAACGAATGCCCAGAGAGGTAAACAACCTGCTCAAGGTCCCACAGCAGAGTCAGAACTTAAACCCACAACTGTCTGTGTCCAAAGCCCACGTGTCTCCACTCCCCCTCGTGGTCCCTGGAAAGTGTAGGGCTTAGATTCGCAAGAGATTTAGGGAGACGTTCACAAAGGGGAAAATATTTTTAACAAAACATGAAAAAGGGGTTGGAGTAGTAAAGGGTAAAGGGGGCCACATATATGGTGTCAGAAGATGATCTGACTGTGGGTGGTGAGCACACAATGCAATATACATCATGTGTCATAGAAATGTACACTTGAACCCTGGCCGGTTTGGCTCAGTGGATAGAGCGTCTGTCTGCGGACTGGGGGGTCCCAGGTTCGATTCCGGTCAAGGGCATGTACCTTGGTTGCGGGCACATCCCCAGTGGGGGGTATACAGGAGGCAGCTGATCGATGTTTCTAACTCTATCCCTCTCCCTTCCTCTCTGTGAAAAATCAATAAAATATAAATTTTTTAAAAAAGAAAGAAATGTACACTTGAAACCTATATGATCTTATTAACCAATGTCACCCCCAATAAGTTTAATTTAAAAATTTTAAAAATAAATCAAAAGTTCTCTTTAAAGATACAAAAAAAAACATGAAAAACGATGAATGCTCAATCTCTAAAGGTCAGGGTGCCCGCAAACCAGAATTCCCTCCCTAGGCTTTCTCCCTGACTAGTCATCGATATGTCCATCCTGTCCCTCAGACCACACTGCCTCCATCACAGAAGTTGGAGAAGCACTGGCCGGATATTCAAAGAGTTCCTTATGTCTGGCCAAAACCTTTAGCTTTATAGTACATCTTGAAATTATAGTAGGTTCTGTGAGTCCTCCAATTTCGTTCTTCTTTTTAAAAAGTGTTTGGCTACTATAGGTGCTTTGCTATTTCACATGAATTTTAGAGTCAGCTGGTCAATTTCGACCAAAATAAAAAAAACCTTCTGGCCTTTTCATTGGGATTTTGTTGACTCTTGCTCAAAATATCTAGGCTTCTCCCTGCCCCTCACTCCTGGGCTGCTCCTCCCTCCACACAGTTCACCTGTGGGTCCCTAGTCCCGAGCCTGAGCCATTGGCTCCAAAGGGCAGCTGCTGAAGTACACCTCTCAGTCTATCTTGGTGATGGGTGCCTCACTCCCCATTCACTCTCCCATTGCCTGACACTCCATTTTTCTTCCCTCGCCTGGCACCCCCTCCTCCTCCAAGCCCCCTTTGGCCACCCACCACCTCAGCTTAAAGTTAAAGGACCTTTTAGTCCACACGCATATTTACTTATGCACAGGAAAGTACAGCTCTATCGGTTTCCCTCACTCCCTCTCCCTCACCCACCCACTGCACACCAGCCGGCTCCCTCCCCCAATTCACAAAGCCACAAACACTCTCCCCAGGCCTGGAGGAAGAGATGGCCAAATCCCTCCTACTCCTGGCCTCCACATTGCAGGCTTCTGCAGATGGAGAAATATAAGGTGTGAAGCCCCGGAAAGTTCATAAACTTTTATGCAGATTGGTTTTAGTCTGGTTTAAATTAGGCAACAAAATAGAATTTCCAGATGTTCTATGTGGAATTAACTTGGCTACAGAGAAAAGGCTACTAGGAGGAGGAATTGGTAAAAGGGTTATTTTTACATTCCAGAACGAGTCACAGAAAGCATGTGGACCTGATTAGAAGAGAAGAACCTGCTGGTTGGCACATTAAGGAGACTGTTCTCGTTTATTCTGGTTGAGGACATGCGAAGGTGCAATGAAACGTTCTCAAGCCACCGGGAAGATAAAGGGCCAGTGCAGTGGTGTTTTGTCCCAGCCGTCAGCTAAAAGCAGTAAAGATTTTGCCTAGACATAAGGAACTCTTTGAATCGTAGGCCAGTGCTTCTCAAACTTGCATGTGTGTATAAATCTGCAGAGGATCTTGTTAAATGCAGGTTGGGATAGGTGGATGATGCCAGTGCTGCCTGCTCAGGCTGCATGCCACAGAGCAAGGCCTTTGGGGCGGAACTGGAGCTAGGAAAGGAGAGCCACTTACACCTAGTGTTTCTTAAGGACCTACCATGATGGATCAAACACATGTCCAAAGTCTGGAGGGGTGGGAGAGGCAAAGAGAGGACTTGTGCAAGATATGGCATCATCCTCATCTCCAGTGACAGCAAAGCATGGACAAACAACTAAAGCAAAACTCAGTAAATGGGGTTGTAAGTATAGGACTCAACTTCTAGGGGGCTCTGGTGAGGGAGTGGCCAACTGCATGGGAGGAAACAACAAACAACTCAGGTAAAGTGTCAAAGAAGAGAAGGAAGGGCGTTCCTCGTGAAAGGAACAGTATGTGCAAAGTCCAGGAGGTGTAAAAAAGCTACAACACTTTGAGGAAATAGTGAACTGTGGGTAGAGTACATGGTGGATGAAAGAAGGGTTATAAAGGTATATGGAGGCCAGCTGGGAGCCGTGCTAACAGGTTTGCTGGTAGAGGGGGCAATCACTGAGCATGTAAAGTAGGAGCAAGAGTGGCTTGGATTTGTGTCAAGGGTAAGTGCTGCAGAGGAGGGACTGAAAAGCCTTCCTCCTTGTTCGAGCTAACATCAGAGGACCATCTGCTGGATGTCTTGGACATTAGCCAACATGGAGGCAAGAAGTTAACCTTAGTGCACGTGTCTGTCTCCCTCATTCCTGCTGAGCTCCAGACCCAATCAGCCTGGTGGGTTCATGGGTAGAATCAAGGCTCTAGAAACAGAACAAAGGGCAGGTGTCTTAGACTCAGAAAAATAAGGAGGGAAGGAAGAAAATGGGAATCTCATTGTCAGGAGTAAAGGGCTGGGCATTTTTATTCATTCAACAAACCTGTGCGATGCATCTGAGCAGGGTCCTTGATGTCCTCTGGGAAATAGTTCAGGTAAAAGTGAGTACTATGTAGCTTCAGTACAGGTAATCCAGGTGCCAGGGTGTGCCTGTGCCAGCCTGGGTGGGCAGGAAGAGGATGGAATCAGGAGAGAGGCCTAACAGAGGTGATTCCCTGGCTGAAGCTGGCAAGACAAGTAGGAGTTAGCAGGAGAAGAGAAGGAAGAGCAATATGGACATTTGGAAGCACAGCGCACAGGGACCTGCAGCCCATTCAGCATGGCAGGGGCAACGGGACTAGGTATGGGTTGTGGCCTGGCAAGAGGTGGGTTTCAGGCAGAGCTAGATCTTCAAGGGTCTGGGGTCAGAACATTAGAACTGGGAAACACTAGTGCAGTGTCCCAGCAAGCAGGAATTGGATATAACAACAGAGGTTCCAGCAAAAGGGCCTAGGAGCTGCCCACGCCAGGGCCACATGGGTTAATTTGCACAATCCAGGCCAGGCGAGGGTAGCCTCATGAGGCTGGGCCAGCATCCTGCCAAGCACCTTTCAGTGGATACTTTGGACAGACAGGTGAGATTAGGGCCTGGTCATAAGTTCATGGTGTCATGCTTCCGCTCAAAGCCACCTCAAGAAGAACAGTCCCCAGACCAGCCAAGGAGTCTGAGCCGAGGTGGCAGGCTCTGGTGAGGAGCCCTCAGGTCCACACTCCTGAGGATTCAGTCAGACAGGCGCCACCACTGCCATCAGTTGAAGAGGTTTCTAAGATTTCTGAAACTTATACCTGGTGTGAGCATAAAAAGCTGGATGGACCATCCCAATGAATCACTAGTCTGAAGGGGCCAGGAAGAGAGAATAACTGAGAATAACCACAGCAAAATGGAGACTGGAAGGGCCTGACATTGGGGTCCCACAAGGAGCAGGTGGTAAGCTGAGTACAGGCAGTGCCTATGGAAGGTGTCAAGGACATGCAGGGGGAGCCTCGGCACTCCCGTGCGGTGAGGACAGAGGGAGAGCTGGCACTGGGTGGTGAGGCTGATGCCCCGCATCCAGGTTGTTCTGAAGGAAACCCTGACTGGGCACTGGAAGAAAGGGCCCAAGATTTGTGCTTTGTTCCTGGAAGCTCCTCCAGTTAAGGTGGCTCCTCACCCTGCTGCAGTTAAAGGGAAATTATTCTGATGCTTTTCCAAATGGTAAGGAAGGCTTTGGTCTGGAATATTGCAACAGGAGTCAGAACCATCCCAACAGGGGAAAGAGATTGAACCCAACTCTGAATACAGCTCGGTCAGCTGGGGTTAACAGCCAACAAGCAGAGTGAGGGGCTCAGTGGATGGAAAATGGCTAAGAGGAGACGTCAGGTAGGGGCTCCCTGCTAAACCAATTTGACAGGATTCTTGCTGAAGACAGGCCAGGGTGAACAGATACCAAGGGTGGGCATGAGGAGTTTGCACAGGTATCAAGGGTGCAAAATCTTCTCTAAACTGATTTAGAATAATTTAGAATAATTTTTGCTACCACTAGACTCAGTGGGCCTGGGGCAGGGCCCAAGCCCAAGGCCTAGTTCAAAGACGGCTCTGAGGAGACTTGCTAGACTTTGGTCAATATGAGAAGAGCCTTTGTCACTGGATCTAGAGGATCAGCCCAACAGAGCATGTGTCTGGCCCATGAGTCGGAGGTAGATAGAGGAACATTGGCTACCAGGTTCCCTCACTCTAGGAGGGAGCATAACCAGCGGGCCAACATTGCAAGCGTTGTGGATCATGTAAGTGCTTGGGAATGCTAAGCAAGTAGCCTTCTCTATGCCAAGCACCATGCTCCATTCTGCATGGAGTAGCAATGCCACCAGCAGTCCTGTCCTGCCTCAGGCATGCCAGCTGGTCATCACGTCCTTTTCTTGAACATGCTAGATGCCTCAGAGGAGCTGAGCTCCCAGGGAAGCACCAGTAACACAGCATCTCCCTTTCATCCGCTGACACTGCATGTGGCATGTTCCATCAGCAGGGGTGGGGGTCAAACATTAGCCAAGTAAAGGATCTGGTCCCTGGTGGTCTGTTAGGGAAACACATCCGAGGAGTCTTGGGAATCATGAATCCAACCCCTTCATATTAAGATGAGGCAGTTGAGGCCCAGAGCAGAGCAGTGACTTGTTCAGCCAGAGAGAGGCTCTATTAGGGTGTGCTGTGGAACCCAGGCTGGTTGAAATCTCCCATTCCTGAGCACCTACTCCACACCAGGCCACTCCACTAAGCACCTTAACACTAATAACACAACGATATTAGCCACCATCAGTTGACCACTGACTGTGCCCAGCATGTGACAAACATTATTCCATTGGAGCTTTGCCACCACCTTAGGAGAAAGTGATAACTACCCCTGTTTGAGGAAACTGGGGCTTAAGAATATGAAGCCACAGTTATCAGAAGCATATACATCCAAAGACCCTGCAACCACGGCACCCAGGGACCAGCTACGAACCCAGGAACACCGAATCTCAAGCAGCGTGAATACCTGGACTCAGACGAGCCCTGCTCCTCCTCACAGAAAGGTCAGATTTCGCCTAGGCCCTAAGGTGCGGTTTTTAATTCAGGTTGGAGAGAGGAACGTGCGTGAGGGAAGTCTGCACCCCACAAAGTCCGCTGTCGTTGGGGCCAGCGTGATCCGCCAGTGTGGAAGGGGACCCGCAGGCCTGCTGGCAGAAGGGAACTCTAAAAAATCATCCCATAGCTGGACTGGGGGCAAAAAGTCAGCCTCGGATTTTGCCAGTGTGCTGGCTGCTTAGTGCCAGGGGAAGAGAGGGTGTGCGGAAGAGACTTTCGGAGAATTGCGCACAGAGCTGGACGGTGGAGGTTGCAAGCTCATGCACTTACTCTGGCTCCTTTTTTTCTCTTTAAATCCTTTCTTTTGATTATTAAACCAAATACATAGGATCACCCAATTGGGGTCACTCATAGAGACTGCAGGGGAAAGTTGTTTTTGTGGAACCTGGGAATCGGAGCGGGGAGTAATGATCAAGGAACCAGCTCTGGGGCAGTCAATTCTCCCAAACCAGTATTAAGTGCGATAGGGAAAACAAAACCTAAATACTGGCTAGAGAGAACTTATAGTCCAGGAGGTCAATCCAGAAACACTGCCACCCAGGGGCTGAACCACAAACTGATTCTTCTGTAAATACAAATAAAGGCAGTCTGGGAAACAAGAAATACTGCCTGCTTTAAAATCAGGACTGCTCCTCCGTGTTATGGTTACAACACGGAGGAGCAGTGTATCTCAGGGAACTTCAATACCCTCCTGAATACCTGACAGGACAAAGGCATGCCAAACAGAAGAGTAGAGGAAGTGAATGACCTTCACTACTACACATTTTTATTTTTTTCACCTTTTACTTAAGAAACTATTTTTTTTTCTTTTTTCCTCACTTGATTTTACCTTTTTAATTATTACATTTTTATTTTTAATCGGCATTATTACTACTACTATTTTAATATTTTTTAAAAGTGTCATTTTATTTTCTTTTTATTTTATTTTGGGATTAGTGTTCTACATTCTATTTTCATCTTTCCTTTAACATCATTTTACTCTATCTCAACTTTACCTTTATGCCAACACTCTCTTCCTCACTTTTCCCCTTTTGTTGTCTGTTTCTCTTACCCTATTCCTGCTTTAGATTTTCCCTATTCCTTCATTTTACCCCCTTTAAAATTTCACCCTAATTATATATCTAATTTCCAATCCCCTGCTCTAAGTCCATACACACCTCTGTCTTCCCTTTCTTCACTATCCAAATTTTTTTTTCTCTCTGTTGTTTTGTTGTTGTTGTTTGCTTGATTGTTGATTATATTGGGGGTTTTTTATGCTTGTCTGTGAGATTGTTTCGCTTTTTCTTTCTTTTTTTGGTCATTTTTTGCTTCTGTTTTCCCTTGCCTCACTTGATATTAGTTGTTGTTTGTAGTTTGCATTCATCTCTAGGAATCTGTTGCTGGCATTTGTTGGGATTAGTGGCTGTTCTATTGGAGTTTTCTCCCCATATAAATAGTTTTTCCCCTCTTCTATTTCGTTCTCTTTCTTCTCTCTCTTACTTTTTTTCCCCTTTTTCCAAATTTCATTTTTGCACTCCTTTTTTCCTTTTTTTTCTCTTTTTCTTTTCATGTTCTTCTTTATTTCTTATCCCCTAATTCTCTTTTCTCTGGTGGTCACCTTTTGTTTGGGGTTATTAGTATTGTGAATACATTTGTGTTCAGTACCTTGTGAGTTGTGCCTTGTTGTGTTGTATTTTGTGCCTTTAAATCAATGCAGGAGAGAGAGAAGTATATAACCAGACACCCAGAGAAGAGAGATCATGGGGAGACAAAGAAACAGCCACATATGAAAGAAAAACAGGCATCACCAGAAAAGGAAGTAAATGAAATGGAGGCAAGCAACCTATCAGAGAAAGAATTCAGAGAAATGGTCATAAGGTGGATGAAAAGAATGGAAGACAAATTCAACAATACGTGTAAGAACCAAGAGGAAATGAAAAATGACACCACTGCTGTAAAGAACTCAATAGAAAGCATCAACAGTAGACTAGAAGAAACAGAGGACTGCATCAATGAGCTAGAAGACAAGGTAGGAAAAAATACCCAAGCAGAGCAGCTTTTAGAAAAAAAAAATTAAAAAGCAGGAGGAGAGCCTAAGAGAATTTTGGGACAACATGAAACGAAACAACATCTGCATAATAGGGGTGCCAGAAGGAGAGGAAACTGAGCAAGGAATAGAAAACCTCTTTGAAGAAATAATGACAGAAAACTTCCCTGATATAGGGAAGAAAAAAACTCACACAAACCCAAGCAGCTCACAAAGTCCCAAACAAAATGAAACCCAAAAGACTGACACCAAGGCACATTATAATTAAACTGGCAAACACCAACAACAAAGTAAGAATCTTAAAAGCAGCCAGAGGGAGACAGAAAGTTACCTACAAAGGATCCCCCATCAGACTAGCGACTGATTTCTCAACAGAAACACATCAGGCAAGAAGGAAATGGAATATATATACAAAGTAATGCAAGGGAAGGGTCTGAATCCAAGAATACTGTACTGAGCAAGGCTATCAATCAAAATTGAGGGTGAAATCAGGAGCTTCACAGACAAAAAAGGATTAAGGGAGTTTATTACCACCAAACCAGCAATGCAAGAAATGCTAAAGGGTTTGCTGTAAAAATAAAAAATAGGAAATGAAGAAGGAGCATAGGGGTAAAGAATAAAAATGGCAACAAACAAGTATCTATCAATAATAATTTTAAATGTAAATGATTAAATACCCCAATCAAAAGACATAGGGTAACTGAGTGGATAAGAAAACATGACCCATATATCTTCTATCTACAGGAAACCCAACTCAGAAAAAAAGACGCATACAAACTGATGGTGAAGGGATGGAAAAAGGTTTTTCAGGAGAATGGAAATTAAAAAAAAGCTGGGATAGCAATACATATATCTGACAAATTAGATCTCAAAGTGAAAGACATAAAAAGAGATAAGGAAGGCCACTTCATAAAACTAAAGGTAGCAATCCAACAGGAAGAAATAACTCTGGTAAAAATATATGCACCCAATATAGGAGCACCCAAATACATAAAAATCTTCTGGAGGATATCAAGGGAGACAGTGACAGCAATACAATCATAGTAGGGGACTTTAATACCCCACTATCACCATTGGACAAATCCTCTAAGCAAGAAAACAGCAAAGAAACATCAATCCTAAATGACTCACTAGATCAGATGGAATTAATTGACATCTTCAGAACATTTCACCCCAAAGCCACAGAATATACATTCTTCTCAAGTGCAAATAGGTCATTTTCAAAGATAGACCATATATTGGGTCAGAGGCCAAGTCTCTTCAAATTCAAGAAGATAGAAATCATAGCAAGCATTTTTCAGATCACAATGGCATACAACTGGAAACCAACTACAATAAAAACAATCCAAAAAAATCAAACACATGGAGACAAAATAGCATGCTATTAAACAATGACTGGGTTACCAGAGATCTCAAATAAGAAATAAAAAGCATCATGGCAACAAACTACAATGAAAACACAACAACCCAAAACCTATGGGACACAGTGAAAGCAGTCTTGAGAGGGAAGTTCATAGCTCTACAAGCCTACTGCAAAAAACAAGAAACAATGATAATAAATTACCTAACCCTACAACTCAAAGACTTAGAAAGAGAGCAACAAGAAAAGCCCAGTGTAAGCAGAAGGAAGGAAATAATAAAGATCAGAGCAGAGATAAACGACATAGAGACCAAAAAAAAAAAAAACAAAAAACAAAAAACAATACAAAAGATCAACAAAACCAAGAGCTGGTTCTTTGAAAGGATAAACAAGATTGATGAACCTCTAGCCAGGTTCACCAAGAAGCAAAGAGAGAGGACCCAAATAAACAAAATCAGAAGTGAAAGAGGAGAAATAAAAACAGACCCCACAGAAATACAAAGGATTGTTAAAAAAAAAAAAAATACTATGAACAACTCTACTTCAACAAACTGGACAACCTGGAGGAAATGGACATATTCCTAGAAAAAAACAACATTCCAAAACTCAATCAGGAAGAATCTAAAAATCTCAATAGGCCAATAACTATGGAAGAAATTGAAGCAGTAATCAGAAAGCTCCCAGCAAACAAAAGCCTGGGGCCAGAAGGCTTCATAGGGGAGTTTTACCAAACAATCAAGGAAGAACTAAAACCTATCCTCCTCAGACTATTCCAAAAAATTCAAGAGGAAGGAACACTTCCAAGCTCATTCTATGAAGCCAGCATCACCCTAATACCAAACCCAGATAAAGACAACACAATGAAAGAGAATTACAGGCCAATATCCCTCATGAACATAGATGCCAAAATCCTCAACAAAAATCCTAGCAAATTGGATCCAGCAGTACATCAGAAAGATCATACACCATGACAAAGTAGGATTTATCCCAGGGATGCAAGGATGGTACAATATCCGCAAATCAATAAACGTGATACATCACATAAACAAATTGAGAGAAAAAAAACCACATAGTCATATCAATTGATGCAGAAAAAGCATTTGACAAAATCCAACACCCATTTTTGATAAAAACTCTCAGCAAGATGGGAATAGAAGGATCATACCTCAACATAATAAAGGCTATATATGACAAACCCACAGCCAACATCATACTCAATGGGCAAAAACTAAAACCATTTCCCCTAAGAACAGGAACAAGACAGGGATGCCCACTCTCACCACTCCTGTTCAACATAGTACTGGAAGTATTAGCCATTGTGATTAGACAAGAAGAAGAAATAAAAGGCATCCAAATTGGAAAAGAAGTAAAACTGTCCTTATTCACAGATGACATGATATTATACATAAAAAACCCTAAAGACTCCATCAAAAAACTATTATACTTAATAAATGAGTTTGTCAATGTATCAGGATACAAAATTAACGCCAAGAAATCTATGGCATTTCTATTCACCAATAGTGAACTTACAGAAAGAGAGACTAAAAAAGCAATCCCATTTACCATCACACCAAAAAAATTAAGATACCTAGGAATAAACTTAACTAAAGAGGTAAAAGTCCTCTACTCAGAAAACTATAGTACATTGAAAAAAAGAGATAGAGGAAGACATAAACAGACGGAAGAACATACCATGTTCATGGATTGGTAGAATCAACATCATTAAAATGTCCATACTACCCAAAGCAATCTATAAATTCAACGCACTTCCCATTAAAATACCAACAGCATATTTCACAGACCTAGAACAACAAATTCTTCAAAAATTCATCTGGAATAAAAAAAGACCCCAAATAGCTGCAGCGATCCTGAGAAAGAAGAACAAAGTAGGTGGGATCTCAATACCAGATATCAAGCTGTATTACAAAGCCACTGTTCTCAAAACTGCCTGGTACTGGCACAAGAACAGACATATAGATCAATGGAATAGAATAGAGAGCCCAGAAATTGACCCGAACCAATATGCTCAATTAATATTCGACAAAGGAGGCAAGAACATACAATGGAGTCAAGACAGTCTCTTCAATAAATGGTGTTGGGAAAATTGGACAGATACATGCAAAAAAGAAAAGAAACTAGACCACCAACTTACACCATACACAAAAACTCAAAATGGATAAAGGACTTAAATGTAAGACGGGGAACCATAAAAATACTAGAGGAATCCAATGGAAACAAAATCTCAGACATATGCTGAAGCAATTTCTTCACCAATACAGCTCCTAGGGCATTGGAAACTAAAGAGAAAATAAACAAATGGGACTACATCAAAATAAAAAGCTTCTGCACAGCAAAAGAAACTATCAACAAAACAACAAGAAAACCCATTGCATGGGAGAACATACTTGCCAATGTTATCATTGATAAGGGTTTATCTCCAACATTTATAGGGAACTCATACAACTTAACAAAAGGAAGATAAACAATCCAATAAAAAGATGGGCAAAGGACCTAAATAGACACTTTTCAAAAGAGGACATTCAGAAAGCCAAGAGACATATGAAAACATGCTCAAAGTCACTAATCATCTGAGAGATGCAAATCAAAACAACAATGAGGTACCATCACACACCTGTCAGAATGGCTATCATCAACAAATCAACAAAGGACAAGTGCTGGAGAGGATGGGGAAAGAAAGGAACGCTTGTGCACTGCTGGTGGGAATGCAGACTGGTGCAGCCACTGTGGAGAACAGTATGGAGTTTCCTCAAAAAGTTAAAAATGGAACTCCCATTTGACCCTGTGATCCCATTTCTAGGAATATATCCCAAGAAACCAGAAACACCAATCAGAAAAGATATATGCATCCCTATGTTCATAGCAGAACAATTTACCATAGCTAAGATTTGGAAACAGCCTAAGTGTCCATCAACAGATGAATGGATTAGAAAACTGTGGTACATCTACACGATGGAATACTATGCTGCTGTAAAAAAGAAGGAATTCTTTCCATTTGCAACATCATGGATGGACTGGAGAGCATTATGCTAAGTGAAATAAGCCAGTCAGTGAAAGAAAAATACCACATGATCTCACTCATTTATGGATAATAAAGGCCATTATAAACTGATGAACAAAAATAGATACAGAGGCAGAGCAGCATCAAACAGACTGTCAAACTACAGCAGGAATGCCAGGGAGGGTTGGTGGGGGGAGGGTAAGAGATCAACCAAAGGACTTGTATGCATGCATATAAGCATAACCAATGGACACAAGACACTGGGGGGTAGGGGAGGCCGGGGGAAGGTCAAGGGGGGGGGGGGGAAAGGAGACATATGTACTACTCTTTGTAATATTTTAAGCAATTAAAAAAAGAAAAAAGAAAATGCCATTCACAACAACAACAACAAAAAAGAATACAAAGCCACATGGCCAGGTCACACAGCTGAGTTCACACTCAGGAGCATGAAGTCTGTCCAACACTAAACTCTCAGTGTCTTACAAATGTCCTGATCCTCAGCCCTCACAACAACTTCACAAGTTGGCATTATTATTCACCTTTGTCTCGCTGACAACAGCGCACTGAGATGAAAGAACTAGCCCAAGTTCACAGAGCTAACATAATAGAATGAGACCATGATCTTCCTCCTGCAATGTGTGGCCCATGCTCTGAGTCCTCTGCCTACCTGGCATCAGGGAAGAGGGGACATTCCGAAATGGACATTAGGGAACACCTGCCAGGCTTTGTCATTGCCCACCATCTTTGTGGTTTAAGAAGTCAGCAGCCGGCACAGCGCCACCTTCTGGCAGTCCCGAGACTGTGACCCAGAAGGAATCCTCACTGAAGGCCAGAAGTGCAATCTGCGTTTGGCAATTGTGTGTTGTTGACAAAGGCCATCAAGGTGTGCCTGAGCATGGTACATGTGCCAGGGCCATTAGTGGAGACCAGAATGGCACTGAGACCAGCAGCACAGGATGCCCCCGAGCATATTGTGGAATGCTGGAACCAAATGACATTCCCCTGCCATACTGCTGCCCGCCTGAGTCACTGCTCAGAACCTCTCTGCTTCCTCACTGCTTGCAAACAACATGAAAATGCCTCACTGGGACATTCAAGACTCCCTCCCAGAAACACACAGGCAAACATACATTCATGTGCGTATGTGATTATGCACACACATGTATGCACACATTTAATACTCCTAGGTACATTTGGTTGTTAGTCCCTAAATACACCTCATGCTTTCCTGCTTCTGGGCTTTGGCTTGTGCTATTTGCCAGGCAGGAATTATCTTCCTTCTTCCTCTTCCCTCTGACAACAACCCATTCTAAAAGGCCCGTTCTGAGTGCCTCCCTCTCGGGGAACATGGCTCTACGCCCTCACTGGAAATGAATCATTCTTCTCTCAGACCTTCCAGAGAACACCGCTCACACGTCACTTCTGAATGGGGGCCTGGCACTCTGCTTCCTGGTGAGCAGGCTCATCCCTCCCAGTTTAGGGAGAGAAAATGGGGCAAAGTTCATCTCTATCCCATCCACCACCCAACCCCACCCTGTGACAAGCACTGTCCATGTCAGATAGTAGCAGCTTAGTAATGTTTGCTGGATTTCAATCACAGTGTATTCAAACGTGTACTCTCTGCCTGGCCAGATGCATCCCAGGTTGGTGGCAACTCAAGGACTGATTCAGTGCCAAGGGAGGTGGGAGGCTGTCTGCCGGCAAGTCCCCAGCCACAACATGCCATCCTCTAAGAGTGAGTTCTTAGCCACGTGCTACTAAAACAGGGGTTATTCATAAGCACTGTAAATGTCTAATAACTCAGTCTCCAGGGAAAAGAAAGTCCTGATTTGTAGCATTTGCTCATTTCTATGATATAAATATAGTTACCTTTGCTGACTTCAAAATACCAAATGACATCACTGCACTGAGTTGGGAAAAAATGCTAACAACAGCTCCCCCACTCCATGTAAGGCATCGGGCCTCCCTGCTGTCTATGCACCAGCACTTCCGATAACGATATTGGCTTCCTGGGCTATAATGTCAAATGTCTCTTTCTCCCATAGTATTCTTCTGATTCTAAGACCCTTCACTATATTATTCTAAGTCACCATTATCAATAGCTTTCAATAGCCTCCTGTCTTCTCTTCCACTTCCTTTTCTTATTCCCTTCTGTCCACCCAGCCAGGGTGAGCTTCTGAATGTACAGTCTGGCCATGTCACTCTGGGTTTTAGAACATTTTGCATTTCTACTGGGATAAAGTCCAAGCTCATTATCCCTGCCCACAGGCCAGTTGAGATTCAGCCCCCTGCCCGCCTCTGCATCTTCATCAGGACCCTTTCCGCTCAGCCACACTAACCAGCTCTTGGGTCTGTGCGTGAGCCACGCTTCTCTTTGACTCCAGGCTCTTACATTTGTTTTCCTCTGTCTGCAATGCTCTTCCTCCTCCACTGTCTCCTTTCAGGAGCTTCTACTCGTCCTTCAGGCCTCAGCTCAAAGTTTCTCCCTCAGAGATACCTTCAGTGCCCACCCATCAGCACTATGATTGTCCACCTTAGAACCAGATTTTCTATTTTTGGCCCTGATCCTATTTATAATCATACACTAATGTATGTGGCCACTTGTTTGACAGGAACTTCAGCTCCTGGAGAACAGAGACTATGCTAGCCTCACCATTGACTGTTCAGCATTTACACACTGGCAGGCAAATGATTGAAATTGAATTAATTAGTTAATGCTCTGAAACTCAAGGACATTAATAAGATCTGCATGGATGACCTTCCCCCCCTTGATCTTTCAGGAAAGAGAAGGAAGCAGAGAGAGAAAGCTAGAACTAAGAAGGCAGATGTGAGACCAGCCAGAGAAGCCCATCTCTCTCTGCATCTAGGGCCTTGCCATCTTGAACTTGGACTTTGAAGAACCAAGGGGTCTAAACCTGTCCTGGGTGGTGAGTGCCAAGGAGGCCCTGGGTTATCCCCCAGACTTGGAAAAAATGGATGGATTTCAGTTGACTAAGTGGAAATTAGAAAGCCTTGGACCCTGAACCTTCAGGTGCAGGAAAGGAAGGTATTTTCTGTCTAAGTTTGAACCAGAGAGCAAAAAACAAGAAGCAGTCAAACCCACCTCCTCAATGGAGCCTCCTGACATTCCAGCCCCCCTCCTCAAAGGCCACACCACATAATTCTGCAATGCATCTCATTCTGGATCATTCTCCAATTGAATCACCTCCAACATAGCACGTGTGGAGGAAAAATAAGAAATTCTAGTAATCTATTAAAATAAAAGTATTCTGTTTATTATCTCTCTAAAGAGTAACACAAGCTTTACAAATATCTGTTTCAGGATTTAGCATCATTGCCCCCATGGAGTTACTAAGTCAGACTCTCAAGTGTACGAGCTCTGTGGGGAATTCAGAGGGGACAGCAGCTGGCCCACAACATGGCAGGAATGACGGTGGCTCCTCAGTTGTCGGATTGTTTTAGCGTCTTGTCAAATGTGCAGTTTATGTGGGACCTGTGGATACCATTATGTTAAGTAGTAGAATGTTTACAACAGTTTGTAAGGAGATTGGAGTGAACAATCTTTTGTACCAATATAAGTAAGACTGTAGGCTATCTTGCAGCAAAGTATTTTTTTAAGGTAATTGATTTTAAGACAAGCTATATATTTTTCTTCTACAAAAAACAAAATGAGTTCTAAAATTCCTGGGCTTTTTATGATGAAACTGGCTGTCATAGTATAACCACTAAAATATTCATAATTTTTTAAATCCATCCTTTCCATTGTTAAAAATAATATTTTAACAGTGGATGATAAATAACTGTTTTGCTGAAGAAATGTGTGCTGTAGTAAATGTGCTTTGAGCCCAGATGCTTGGAAGTGTTTCCATCATTGTGTGATATTGTTCTCCGAGATAATATATAATATATGTAATACTTTTCTGAAAAAAAAAAAAGCTATAATATTTGCACAACTTAAAAACTTGGAAACAATTTCTAACCTATTTAAATTTTTTCCAAAAGAAGAGCTTCAGTGGATCTTGAACCCATTTGTTAAAAATATAGCTTCTGATTAGTTTACAAGAATTGACATTAAGGAAGATGGAAACTGACTAGCTGACTGGATGAATTTCAGTAAAAACCTTTGCATAATTGCTGGATGGTATTTTTTTAAATGAGCATCTTGATTTAGTAAGCACAGCCAGCATTGCATTTCTTCCATTCTACGTCTTTGTAAAGATTCTTTTTTCAGCTTTGACAACCATTACAACTATTATTTTTAAAAAAGAAAAAGAAAAAAAAACTGAACTTAGAACCAGAACTTTGAATCCAATGGTTTATTACAAAGAGTTAAACCAACATTAAAACATATTCAGATAAATTGCTTGAAAACTACAAATATATGTTAGTGAGGACACAATGTCTTTTTTCTATTAACAAATAAAATTTAATTTTTAAAAAGCTAAAAAGTATTCCTTAATGAATCTTTATCACATCCACTTTTGTTTCTATACTATTTTTAGTTTCCTTTGTTTATCATTCTTTTTAAATTTAGTTTCTTTTGTCCTATTGATAAATAAAATTTAAAAATACAACATACTTTAATTTGAGCTCACCCTCCTTAGTTTGTAATTGCTGTGTGTTTTATCCTGAATTCAACACTAGTACAAAAAGAGGTGTATATGGCTTATAAATAAGGGATCATGATGATCACAAGGGCATGGTGATCACTCCTGACTCACGTGAGTGCCTTGTGGTACCTATAGCCTGCAGGCTCCTTGGCGACAGGGAGAATGACATAATTCTCCCACGCCTTCTCTATCCCACACAGCACCTGGCTGTTGCTACCCAGGACACAGGTGCTAGATGGAGGGATGACAGAGCGGAAGCAGAAAGGCAGGCATGAATACTGTTGTTGGGGAGGCTGGCAAGATGCTGCCCCCCCTTGTGCTGAGGCCGGCCTGGGGGTCAGAGGCCTGGGCTCAAGTCAGAGCTTTGCCACCAATTTGAGTATCGGCCTCGGGGGGGGTACCACTAGATCTTTTTCCTCAGCTACAAAACTGTTTCCCAACTGTTAGGCACTTACGTTCCAACAGGATTTTTTTTTTTGATTGAAGAGGCAAGTTTTATTATCAAATGTAACAATTCTACAAAACTTAGTATTATTGTAATAATTATTACTGCCTATCCTAAAGTCTTTCAGAGTTTGGGGCAGACAGCAGCCTCTTACAGCATCAAGCATGAATAATGAACTTTTTCTGGTCTTAAGTGCCAGTTACACCAATTTTCATCCAGAATAATTGTTTTTATTTATTTACTTTCTACTGCAGTTAAAGGGCCACTGCTTGTCAGCTGAGGAGAGGATGTTTGGCTCTCCACTAGAGGTGTTAATCAAAATAATAAAGTAAGTAAAAATGGCAGCCACCTGAATCTGCATGGCATTGCAGCCCAGCAAAAGCCATTTTCTCACAAACCCTATTCTCTAACTAATCCTATACTTCTCTTAAATAACTCACATTTTTTACAAGCCTTCCCCTAACAATAGCCTGAAATGATGGGGTTAATGAAATCATTATTTTTGTCTACTACACATTAATATAAATATGTACCTATGAAAATATAAAAACGGGCATACCTTGCTAACAGGTGAGTATGCACCATTCTTTGGGAAGCACAGGGCCAGATGGTATTTCCAAGATCCATTCAGCTCTGAGCCCTGTGAGTCCGTAAGTCTGGGAATGGGGGGATCCCTCTGATTTCCTTGGAGCTCACCAGGTTAGGACTGAGAATCTCACCGTATTTCCTCCCTCAGGAAACACTCCCTACTTTCCATCTGGAGCGTGAACTCAGACAAAGTTTGGGGGATAAAAGGGGGATCATTTTCATTTGAGTACAAGTTCTGTCTCAGTGTCAACCACTCCAAGCCACAGCAACATGATACTCTAGCCATGAATCTCTGACAATTTTTCCTTAGATTGTAAGCTCTTAGCTCAACGCTTCCTTTCCACCCACAAGCACCGAAGCAACAGTCAGAGTTGTATTGCCAAGTCGGTGACATGCATGTGCAAAGTGAAGGACTGAGCTCCGTGCTAAGAATCAAGAGACTGGTTTCTGGGTCTTGTCTAGCAGTAGCTTTTTGGCTGTGTCATCGTGGGCAAGTTACCTAGAGCACCTCAGGCATAAATGGAGCTGTGTCTGGTCCCATCCCATATGTGAAGGATGGAGACAAATAGGACAATTGGTGCACAAGCACACGTTGCCACTATTATTCACACAACGAGCACTGTAGGTGCTCGCTCTGCTCCAGAGCCTGTGCTGAGCAGCGACCAGAACAAAGAGCTCTGCCCTGTGGAACTTGCATTCTACTGGGAGGAGACAGTGAAGGGATATTAAGAGGTGGAGAAAAATAAAGCAGGCCCAGGGACAGGGACTTTCCAAGAGTCAGAGACACGGGGCTGCAACTCCCTCTACTGCTTTCCTAGCAGCTCCCCTTCCTTCCACCCTCAACCCAATTCCTAATCCCCCTATGCGTCAAGCCCCATTACTCACATCAAAACTAGTAGTGTGAGCCACCCACCAATCCCTGGACCCAGAGAGTGTGATGTTTCCCATCTGGTGCTTGTCAGACAAGCTCTTAGCCTGGCCCTGGATTAAGCAAAGACAGAGCTGCAACCTTACACCCACCCGCACCCAAGGCAGAAACCCAAGCAGCTTCCTGGCAAGACCTTGGGTAAGTCACTCAACTTCTCTGGAAAGTCAGGTCTCTTCCTCTATGATATGGATGTGGGACTAGGTTATTTCAAACGTCCCTTGTAGTACTACAATTCCTCACCTGTGATTATATCAGCAACAAATAAGAATGCAAAAGTATTGAGAGCAGTGGATTGTAGCCAAAACTATAATGATGCTCCTAAGGTCATGTAAATGACATTAACCGTGACATGGAGACTGGAAATGACAGTGAGGTGGCCCCCAAAGCTATCACCAATCTAAGTGGTCTTGGGAAAATACGCACTATAGGACACCGAACACCAATAACACAGAATTCCTGCTACCCGCCGGCACTGGGCTATACTCATTTAATTGTCCACGAAGTCCTATGAGAGCTGGCATAGGTCCTCACAGCAATTTACACTAGATGAAGTGCCTAGTAGCTTCTGCCAGCCCCCTGCCTTTCTCGGCTCCTCCCTGCCTCATGCCTGTCCAGAACAAAGCAGAGTTTCTGGGCCAGAGGTCACACATGGAGGCCTGCATCTGGCCCACAGACATGTTTGGTTTGGCACACACAGAGTTAGAGGCCATATTTTCAAAAAATATTAAGCAGTTTTAAGCAGTTACCAACTAATTCACACTTTAAAAACAAAAGTGTGGCTTCTTTTGAAAAACCTGAGATTCCGGCCCACATTCATACCTAGCAATGGCTGGAGCGGAGCCAAATCGCCCCCATGAGACAAAGGATGGGCACACCAGTTTGCCACAGACCCCACCACTCCCTATTGCAGGGGTGGGCAAGCCTTGGCTCGCATGCCAAACATGGCACGCCAGTAACTTTTGCTGGCACGCAAAACCCTCTCTTATAATCTTCCATTTACAATTTGTTTCTTAATATCGACTTTTTTATTTTTCAGATAAATTTAGTGTAGGTGCATCTTAGATAAATAAATAATTTTACATAACAAGTTATCTTAAAGACCATAGACATGGATTGACGAGAGAGGGGAAGAGCAATTTCTATGCCTCTGCCTTAACTCTCCCTGCCTTCCTAGATCCGACCAGTGTTTTGGTTTCATCCTCATACACTTGTGGATCTTTGTTCTCAGTGATGAATTTTGTTAAGTCTCATAATAGGAGTAGCCTGACGGATGAAAGTAGTAGCTCATACATATTTCTGAAGGTCATGAAATATAAACCTGATGTAAAATCTCTGTCATCAGTGATGCAGCAGCAAAAGTCCCACTGATAATATCAAACGGAGTCATAAAGTTTTCTGTCAAACTATCAGTGTACATGCATACATTAAAAAATAAATGTATTTTTATCATCATATACTGTGTTTTTGTTGCTCAAATGAATTTTATTATTTCTTCAAGGTTCTTCACATATGTACACCTTAAGAGATATCTAGTAGGCGTAACATGTTCTCAAAAAATTAGGGTTGGCACGCAGAAGAATTTTGAGTCAGAGATTTTGCTGGTTTGGGCACGCACTCACAAAAAGGTTGCCCACCCCTGCCCTATTGCATTCTGATCAGGTACTTTCACTCATTGGATATACTTACCTGGCCTTGTTCCAGACCTCTGATGCCTATCCTAGACCTTTATCACAGTGCTAGAGAATGTTGGGCTCCAGTGAGCAGTGGGACACTGAAATGTACTTGGCCGTGCGAGCTGTAGAGGAGGTCCACTAGATTAACGTGGGAGTCGGGAGTGAAAACAATAACAGCTACTCTGTACCCACTCCTTCCCAGCTCCGTGCAAAGTGCTCTGCACAGGTTATTTCCTTTTGTCCACATGGCAACCGTTACTAACTGTCGTTTCCTAAAAAGGACACAAATCCAAGAGAGGTTAAGTGATCTGTCCAAAATCCCACCTTAGGTATTTCCAGGCCAGACCAGCCCTGCTCTTTCCTAAGGCAGACTTCCCCTCTCCTCCCACCTTGCATTTGTATAATATTTTTAAAGACTTTTCCAAGGTGTGAACTCTCACTTCATTATTAAAATCAAGATTTTGTTCTAAATGAAAAGATGTCTAAAGGGGTCAAGCAGATATATGTCCTCTGCTAAGTTAGTGGCCAGGGTGTCAGGGGGCTGGGCAGTGGGACAGAGGCAGTGCTAGGAGCAGACAGAG
Source organism: Myotis daubentonii (assembly GCF_963259705.1). Taxonomy (NCBI): domain Eukaryota; kingdom Metazoa; phylum Chordata; class Mammalia; order Chiroptera; family Vespertilionidae; genus Myotis; species Myotis daubentonii. Next base: position 85,243,349 of record NC_081846.1, read on the forward strand.
AGAGCCTAGCAACTGCTGAGCCATGTCAAATTTGGGGCTGTATGCGAGACCCACCAACAAACGTGCCTGTGTCTTTTGCAAGACTTCAGACATTCCAGGCCACCAGGCTGATCAAACCAATTTAACGGGGCTGGGGTGAGGGTGAGCTCAGATTTGCTCAGTGTCAGGCCATGTCTGGGCGTGCAACATAGTGCATTTCTCACTGGCTGGTCGATGCCACCCCAGCAAGAGGGGAATGAAAGAAAAATGCAAAATGAAAACTGACGTGGTGGTGGTGGACTATCCTGATTATTTGCTGGTCTGTTCTGGTAACAGATGACCCTCTAGAACAGGGGTGGGGAACCCTTTATCTGCCAAGGGCCATTTGGATATTTATAACATCATTCGTGGGCCACACAAAATTATCAACTTAAAAATTAGCCTGCTATATTTGTTCAAACATTTCATTAACTCACCCCTAATGCCTGGGCAGGGCCAGATCAGATGATTTCTCGGGCCTTATACGGCTTGCTGGCCAGACGCCCCCCACCCTGCTGTAGAACCTGCTGTCCCAGCCCCTCACATGGGAGAGCTGTGGTTTGGTTCAGCACCGCCTCGCTGAATGTCATGTTGTGCCAGGTGTGTGAGGCAGGCGAGCGTTCACTGTGTCCTCCGGCGCCTTCCCACCATTTCACCCCTGCTCCACTATCACAAAAGGCCCCTCGCCCTGAAGCCACCATGGGCCCTCCAAACTGCTCAGACCTCCTGAGCTCCCCCTCTACCGGACCCTGTGAGAGCAAGTGATAGTCCGTCTACATTGTGCAGTTCATGTGCTCAGCAGAGTAGCGGCACTACAGAAAGTAAGGAATTAAAGTTCCTTGAGGGCAAGGACCATGTCTTTTTCTGCATGCCAGGCCCGTTGTCCATGCTTAGACATCCCTACAGCTGAGTGGTGTGGCTGCCACTGACTAAGAACTGTGGACAGCCCGGGAGAAGGAGACTCATGTCAGTGAGTGGGCATCCCAGGTCAGAAGCGGCATTGGCCAACTGTCCCAGGGCTGACCCAGGTACCCACACACCATGGCTAACCAGGAAAAGACTAGCCCCTGGCTCCTCCCACAGCCCGGAACCCTGAGCTGCGCCTGCCCGTCTGCTCAGCCACTGCCCAGAACAACAAGTGCAGGGCAAACATCCTCTTGGACACGGTGACCGGCACTGCAACCTGAAGCTTCTGTGTGTGAAAAGCCCCAAAGCCGGGAAATGGTTGTTTGCCAAGTGATGCTTTTCAAACCACTCTTTTTACAAGTTTAGAAGGGATGGCTCTGCAACCATAGCCTCCCCTCTCTGGATAGGGGCGATAAGCAATTGAAGGGCAGCATTAGTATTTTTCCGGAATAAGTGACATTTATCTGTTTCATTAATGAGACAGACTAAATCGACATCTTCCTGATTTGCATATTTAAAGAAGAAATGTGAGACAGTCTAAATTTTCTGGAGGTTGGCCCTGATTATTTTTTTGTCAAATGGTAAGATTTGTAGCTCCAAAATGAAATTCCAGCAATTTAAGAAACTGTATGTCAAGCCCCTTGGGCACGGATTTGGTCTCAGAAGATTTTTCTGCTCACACGCAGGTCTAGGCAGGGAAACAGCACACGAAACACCAGAGGCCACTGGCTGGTCAAGGCTGCGCGTCCCTCCCACCTGGAAATTCTCTTCGGAGCTCTAAGTAGCCGAAAACCAGCCTACATTCTTAAATTCCAGTGAAAAAAATCTCTCACCCTAATTGCGATGAACTTGATACCTCTGTGCTGGTGCAATATGTGTGATACATAATCCACGTCAGGGTTCCTAATCCTAAATGTAATATGCATCCTGGAGAGAGAGCAATTCTCCACTAATCTTCCTGCGTTTACTGCAGTTGCTGTCTGGGAGTACTCGATTCTGACAAATCCACTCCTGCTCGGAGGGCACCGCTCATGTGCAGTGTTTGTCTCTCTCTCGTATTGTTACCAATCGAGTCCGGTTATTTATCTGATGAAGAATAAGAATGGTCCGACGCCACTCTTCCTCTGGTTTTTTAACAAATGCAATAACTGAGTCATGATTCAGAAAACCACGCTCCCATTCAAAATGAATTTCAGATTTTGCTCCTATCCTTTCTGCACATGGAATGGAAAGTTCATGAGTGTTATGGTCCCGTCATGAGGGTGCAGATGCCTGCTGGGGAGGGTGGGGAATTTGAAATCTATTGGGTTGTCATACAGAGAAATAACTGTATGAAACTTTAATTATCTATCTTGAAGTAATAATAAATGTTTGATGAGCTAATAATGAGACATGCAGGGAAATGTTAATGAGTGTGTGGAACATAAAGACTTGACATAAAGGACGAAGAGGACTTGCTTAGTAATCGGCTGTTGCTGCTCGTACTTGCAACAGTGCTCCAGCGTCAGCGGACGATGCTCCGTGGGTCAGACTGTAGTCAGGATAATACTGTGTTTGTTTATGGTGGAAACCAAGATCTTTGCATATTTTTCCCTTGGCAAACTGTTACCAAAATAACGCCTGGATTTCAGCTGGGATCTGGGACGCTCACGAAGCTCCGTTTTCCGTTCGTCTTATTGTCTCGGGGCTGGTTCCCATTCCTGGGAGCTGCCATCCAGGGCGGGCTCGCACAAGGACAAGGGCAGGATGGGAAGCCCCAGGTCCCTGACATCATCAGCAATCATGATGCTGGGATTGTTCCCAACTTAATTCAACAAAAATTAGAAGTTGTTTTCTCTTTCGCTAGCATTGTTTACTTGGAAAACACACACCATATAATTAAAACCATTTATGAGTTGTTGCAAGAGCAGAAATGATGACTCAGGCCTCAAGATTTCACTGTTTGGTTTGGGGGTGGGGGGTGTATTCTACTCAAGTGAGAAATGGAAAGTACTGGCCAGATGGGACACTTGCAAGTAGTGTTTATTTCCCGTTTTGCTTACGGAGGCCTTGCCCAGGAACCAGGAAGGTGTTGGAGAGGAAAGGCAGAACCAGAGATGAGCAGGATGTTAAAGAGCCTCAGACGCGCCTCAGTACCAAGGACCTCAGCCTCCGTCCTGAACTAGGTTTGAGCAACACCATCACCCTCCTATCTGGTAGGGAAAAGCGGTGGGGGGAGAACTGGCTCCAGGCAGATCTTGCATGTGATTCTTGCTGAAACATTAAAACGACCAAAAGGGACTTCTCTGCTCATGTAGGAGCAACCGTGCTCTGAGCGAGACCTGAGAGAGGCAGCTTTCCGCAACTGCTGACCACGTTCTGAGGGCCACACTACGCACGTCACTTCTACCAGCTCCTCTGGTCCTCAAAACTCCAAGAAACAGATACTCTTACCCCCATTTTACAGATTAAATAACTCAAGTGAGGAGACTTAAGAATTTGCCCCATATCATGCCAGCAAGGGGCAAGAGCCAGGATCAAATGTTGGTCTCCCTTTGGTTGAAGTCTGGGGGTTCTCCTGCCCTGAGTGACACAGCCCCCCGAGGCCCCCCTCTGCACCGCTGGGTGACAGTCCACGTGCCAGCCCCACACACGCAGCCCGGTCTCCTGTGCTACCAGCCCTGCCAGACCCATGTGTACACCTGCCGCGGGGCTGGGCTGGGGACAGACAGCCACACGGACTGCGGAGGCCTGGAGGGGCGCGTAGGGACCGCCTTGGAGAGACTCCCACGCTACAGACCATGGAGGGGAGACCTGGGGGGATAGAAACAAGCTCTCTGCCCAATGGCAGGTTTTTAGGACCTACTTGTTCCTACACTTTCTGACCAACTTCGTAAAAGCACAAGTGCCCCCTGCGCAAGGTTATGGGAGGGTTCTGCTGCTTAGAGCCCGGCAGTGGGGCTTGACGGGGTGCAGGGAGGAAGGAAGGAAGGGGAACGAGGAGTGACCACGAGAAGAAAAAAGAAAGAGAAAGCTGGGCCTGAACGCAAACAAAACAGATCCTGTCGGTATTGAATTGCTTTCTGTTTCCATGTGTCTCAGGCTCGGCATTTCGGAGGGCGCACCGACGTTCTCACGAAACTAAGTCAGACTCAAAATACACCATTACAGCTCAATATATCCAGTATGTAATTTGTACTTAGGGGAGACATGGTCGGGCCCTGGGCCTCCTCCCCCACTCCACCCTGCAGACTCCCAGCCGCGCGGTGGGAGGCAGGCCTCAATGCGACCTTTGTTTTTAATCTTCTGATAGCAGCGGCAGTTGGCCGACTGTAAAATCACATCGGTCTCTCCGGGGTCCTGAGGGCCAGGACCCTGGCTCTCCGGAAGGGAGAACCGACACAGGAACTGCTTCCCTGACATCCTGGAATGAGCCCCCAAGGAGCAGAGAGCGGACAGCCCCAAGCTCTTCTTTCAGGGACAACCTTGGGCCTCCCTCCTCTAACCTGGGTGCGCCTGGCGGGAGCCAGCTCTGGTGGTGGCAGAGAGGCTGTGCCCCCTCCCAGCCGCTCGGTTCTGCCCAGAGTGTCTGTGTCGGTCCAGCCGGACCAGCCGGCCTCGGGCAGGTCCTCCGGGGTCTGCAGAGCAAGCTGGGGGGTGGCAGGACATAGTTTAAAACTGTTGCCTAGTGTTCTCCTAAACCATGCCCTACTTTGGAAAAAGGAAAAAAAAAAACCTTCATCCTCAGGCAACAGCTGGGAGGCTTGGCTGAATGGCGGGCTTCAATGTGGAGGGTCACAGGGTACTGATCTAAGGGCTGCGGAGTCTTGCTCACCCAACTGTTGACACTCAGTAAACGGGGCAGGCGGGGCCGGTGTGGGCCTCAGAGGAAGAAGCCCCCTCCCACCCGCAGCCAGAGAAAGAATAGGAAGCAACTTCTATTCAGGGTTCACAGGGGTCCGCAGCCCCTCCGCCCCCTGCCTAAGCCGCTGGGCCCTTTCCCTGCCTCCCAGTTACCTTGTATTATAACAGGATTAAAGTATATTTAGCTCCTCTATTAGCATACTTTAGCCCCATTTTGGCCTACTTAAGGCTTCCGGATGGCTTTGATCAGTTTTGCGTTCTACTGGCCAACAGGAGGGCCTGGCAGGCCAAAAAAAAGGGGGTGAGGAGGGAGGAAGGGGAGTCAGACTGTGAAATTATCCTGATGCTCCTTCTCTTATTTCCAATATTCTATTGCTTTTCTCAAACGGCCCAGTTTATACCCAGAATGGGCAGGAGGGGAGAGGGAAGGTAGCAGGAACCAATAATAATTAGGTCTTAGCTGGAAGAGGAGAGAAAGGGTTTGCACATCTCCTAAGAAAAGGAGGGGGGAACCCTATAATTTCTACAGTGTCTGCCTTTTTATTGCTTGCATTTGCATATAAATTAAATCCATATTGTAGCTTTAAGGCAAGCCCGGCTTAGAATTCCACACAGCTCGGGGTCCCATTGTCTTACATCCAGTTCTAGGCGGCAGCGAAATGAAAAGGGAGGGGAGAGCATAGGAAGGAGAAAGTCAGCTTTGTAGCGTTTTTAATTGCCTGTTGTTTTTTCCACCAATTACAGGCAAATTAATATTTAAACTTCGGGAGGCTGTGAGGAAGTGCTTGCAAACTAGGTTTCAGATTCCAGGGTGTGCGGCCTTGTGCTTTTGGCCGTCCCAGGGTTGAAATGTAATGGTGGTGAAATAAAAAATAATAATCCTAATTAAGCAACGGCTTGGACCTAGATCCTGTTTCGATTTCTTCTCTCATTGTGCCAAGGCGCTGAGATTTCACTGTCTCTGGAATGATCCGAGGTTGCCGGGAAGGGCCCGGGCTGAGCGTCCCTGCGGCTGGCCGGCCTCGGTTTTCCTGTTGACCAGAGGTCTGGCGCGCGTAGCTCCACTCTGTGACAAGTGGCTCGGATTTAATGTTGAGTCAGTACAGTAATCAGAGCATCTTCAGATTCTGGGTGAAGCCAGATTCAGAAACTCGCAGGCTGTCCTGGCAGACACATGGGGTGGATGGGTCGCCTCCCAAGTCTGCCAGGGTGGCGGCCAGGAGCGTGGTGGGAAGGGCCCCACGCTCCCTCCTACAGCAGCAGGGAGCAGGTCCCTCCCCGTCTGTTCGCCTGGTCCAGCCACAGGATGGAAACACATTTCAGGGGACCTCTACAGCACCCAATTACACAAATGGCTAATATCCTGTCAAGGAGGCCCACAGGTCCTTCTGTGGGATGTGTTGTTTTGTTTATTATGTAAATTGATACATACGCCCTGCGTTGGTCCCTCTTCCATCCCACCACCCTCTTCACCCAAAACATTTCTCCCCACTGCTGGTGCTGTGCAGGTGTGAGATCTAATCCCGGGAGGGCCCTGCTGGCCTTAAACCCCTCTCATCGGGTTCCTTTCGGACCTTACTTCACTAACCCGTCCGCGGTGGCCCTCCCGGGCGCCTCCTCGGAGTGCTGCCTCTGCTCAACCCCTCGAAGCCCTGCCCTCCATCCTCCACAATCGCCTGCACTGTCTCTAGAGGTTTCTGCCTTCCACCTCTTTTTTTAATTTCCATAACGTGTCTGCCCTGGAAGGAGAGCGGAAACTGCTGCCACTTCCCAAGCGCCCCTCCTCCTCCTTTGTACTTGGACTCTGAAAAAGCCCAAGGTCTCTCCGCCGCCCCCTCCGGGCACACACACTGCTTCTCCCCCCACTGAGGTCTTCGGAACTTCATTTCCATTTTCTTCCAAGACCACTCCGAAGCGCCATGGTCCTCGCCCCCAGCTGCACGGGATTTTTTATTTCTTTGAAATAAGGCCTCGTGACTCCTCCCTGACCTGGTACCACGGGGGCGCTGCCTGATGGGATGCAGTTTCCCCGGAAACAATGCTGAGTCTAATTGGGTGCCTTTTGCCCATGTGCCTGATCTGTATCTCTGGAAAATAGGAGCTGCCCACACTAGAGGCCAATTCCGGAACCACCCACAGTGTGTCCAAAAAAAGAAAAAAAGTTCAGCCTGAAAACCAGGCTTTTTAAAGATCAATAACTGACGGCCGAAATATTATCAAGATGTTTCAAAAGCATAAGAATGATAGCTACTATTCTTGATTGTTTACTCCACATCAGGCTCAATGCTGAGTGCAGTACAGCATAACACAGATCTCATGTCCATCCTCACCACAACCCTGACGGGGCCACGAACCATTATTATCCCAATTGCCCAGGTTATATAACACAGAGAGGTTAAGTAACTTACCCTAAGTCCCCAAGCCTATAATTTGCACAGCCAGGATTCAAACCTAGGCCACCTGCCTAGAGTTCACTAATGGATGTAACATCCCACGATGCCACCTTAGTAACACCACGCAAAAATGGGCATTTAGGAGGGGCTGAGAACTCTGCCCGCTCCATCCTCACACCAGCCCGAAGGCCCTGAGAGATAGTTAGGTTGATCCCCATTTGCTGATGGAAACTGGGACTCAGAAAGAAAAACCGAGGCACATTAAAATGTTTAAGACTTTATTTGAACAAAAATTGATTCCATTGTGTCAGGGCCAAACCAGAGGTGATGAGGAGCACTCCTCCACCCGGAGCCCAGAGAATTTACATAGAAGAGGTACTGAAGCAAAGAAAGGAAACCATTTGATTGGCTGTGGCTTAGTTGGCTGTTTGTGTCTGATTGTCCTTGAGTTTTAATTTCGTAACCTTGAGGCACGTACAGGCTTCGATATGGGCATGCTTATGCCGCCACCGTGGCGTTAGAGCCACCTCAGGCTATCAGCCTCCTTGTTGAATTAAGTTAACATCATATTCCTCATCTGTCTAGAACCCACACTCACTCTCAGGTCAGCGTGACTGCAAATGCCATGTTCTTTCCACTATGCCACCTGCTCCCAGGCAGACCTCCACTCAGAGGAGAGTGCAGTGTTGGCAATGCCCACGGGACCCACAGCCAGCTCACCTCACCACCATCCTCGTAGGCATTTGCAGACAACCCGTTCAGTGCTCCTTACATGGGTCATCGCAGACTCTACAAAAGGCGCCACCCCTCCCCCTGTCCTCAAACATCTTACCCTCCTGGGTGAGAGGCAGAAGGCAGACGAATGATTGAACCCAACTGCCATTTGTTTTCAGGTCCCTGGCACTTTGAAAGCTCTGTTTTGTTCCCAGTATATCCGGGGGTTCCCAGACCTTCTGAGCCAGCCTGCTCCACCTCACCCCCAGGCCTCCTCTGGCCACAGCTGAGCCTGTCCCAGACAGCCTCATCATCAGGCCAGCGCCATGCCGTGCCAAGCCCAGTGTCACCTGGGGTATGATTTTCATGGTCACAGGGGTGAGATTGTCCTGAAGACCCTCCTTTCTGAATCTCAGGCAGCTGAATTAAATGTTTATCTTTTTTTAAAAAAAAATGGGAAAATAAGCACATGATACAAAATTCAAAAGGGACAAGAGCAAACTGTGACAAGGCTCCCTCAGCCACACAGCTCTCCTTCCCAGAGGCCACCGCGGTCACTATTGTCTGTGTGTGTATCTTTCCAAAGGCAGTCTGTGCACATATAAGCAATTTCACATATTAAAGTTCCTATATAGATACATACACATATATGTATACATATTTGTTGCTGTTTATTCAAATGGTAGCACATGTTCTGCAGGAACTCTTTTCACTCAACAACATGCATATATTAGGGATTATTCCATACCCATCCATATAGCTGTCTCATCCTTGTTAATGGTTATGTAATATATGATATGGATATACTAGAACTTAGCTAAGAAGTCTTCACATTAAGTAATTTCTTAATTACTTGGCTCTTAACTCTATTCCTATTCCTAATGCTTTAGTGAAATCCTTGTACACAGTCACTTTGTAGGTATGCTAACATATTTGTAGGGAAAATTCATGAAGGTGAAAGGGAATGTGCATATTTCATTTTGATAGCTGTTACCAAATCCTAAACTTGAATTTACCAATTTACACTTCCACCAACATTGCAGGAAACTGCCTGTTTGCCACAGCCTGGACAGCACCAGGTGATGTGGAGCTTTGAGATCTTTGCCATTCCAGTAGGTGAGAAACATCCTCTCATATTTTAAACTTGCATTTCTGCTATTCTGAGTGAAAGGGAGCAACTCTGCAAACGTTTAAGAGCCATTTGTATTTCTTATCCTGTGAATGATGCACACCCTTTGTCAAATTTTCTGTTTCATTGTTAATTCTTTTCTTACTAATTTATAATGGCTCTTCATATATTAAAGTAACACACGCTTTCCTGGTATGAAGAGTGGCAAACATTTTCCCTGGTGTTTCATTTTGCTTATGATGCTTTCGTTTTTCCTAAGTGGTCTTTCCATTATCACCTGGATTATCATTTCGACCCTGGCCCAAACTGTGAGTTACTTAATAAACGTGATGGTGCTTGGGGATGCCAGTGCTATTCTAAGGAATCGGAGGCGTTTAATAAGACTGCTGGTATTCAAACTGCTGTAATTCCACAGCTCCTGCTTCTGGTTTCCTGGCCTATGGGACGAGAGGATTGGCCTCGATGCTCTCTATATAAGCTCCTGGTTGCCCCGGAGTCCTCTGCTTCTCGGAACCATCCCTGAAGCTCCGGGGGTCCCTGGGCCAGGGTCTTGCTGCCCAATCTGCTATTGGCACTGCTGATGGCTGCAGATGTGAGAGGCTATCTCTTGGCACAAGGGTCTCGACTGCTCTGAGCCACAGATTCTTGCCCCCAAGCTTTTTGGCAAGCCTCTGCCACCACCTCCACTGGACAGGCCTGCTGAATTCAGGAGCAGCCATCTCTGGCCTTCAGAGCACAAAGCAGACAGGAATCCAGGTTATGAACATGGCGTTTGACTTCAGCCATCCCTGCCAAAACCCCTGAAACCCTGCCTTCCACCTGGACGGTCACCGAGGCCACCCGCTCTGCCTTCTGAGTCACTGTCTAGATCTGCACTACAGTCCCTGTAACAATGCAGAAGACACGCATGTCTGTTTTTAGCCACCTGGATAGTACACACAGCATAGACCTGGGGCGTGGGGTGGGCAACGAGCTCCAAAGGACCTGGATGGAGAGACTGCTGGCCCGTGTGCCACCGCCATGGTTTCAGGGCAAATGCTGATTTCCTTCAGCTGGTCTGTGTCCTCCCCTGGGAAATTTTCATTTCTTCCTGGCATCCATCCTACATATTCTCTGGCTTCCACAGAGACAAAGAACTCCTTCCCTGGCTTTGAGAATGGCTTGTTTTAGTCAAAGAATTCATCTCCAGCCTCTCAAAGAATGCCCAGCTCTGGTTACAAGAAGCCCCTTTCTCCCTCCTTCCCTAACCCACAGCCCCAACCGACATATTCTGAGGTCAAAGAACCCTCTCCCCAACAAAGCAGCAGAGCTCCCACTCTGTCTCATCGCCAAGGCCCGCCACTTACACACTCTTTAATGTCAATAAAGGGTGGCGGGGCCTTTGCGAAAGGTAACCTTCTTTACACCCCCTGAGCTGGCCAGATACTTCTGCCTTCAGATCACTCCCTTCCATTAGGTACAGGTAAGACTATTCTATCCAAATGCCACTTTAAGATGGACTATTCCAAATGCCCTGGGCGGAGGCGGGGCTGGGGGCAGAGAGCTGAGTGCCGGGCCCAGTGCAGGCCCCAGGAAAGCTCGGCTGGGCTGGCTGTGCTCTGGAGAACAGGGCTCGCCGGCCTTGCCTGGGAGAAGAGCACCATGGAGCACTCGCTGATGTCACCTTGGGAGGCCCAGAGAACGGCTGACCTTGAGGAGCTGAGCTGTGGGACAGGGGGTTTTCCCAGTGTACAGTTCTGTTTGTGGCATCAAAGGGAGCAGAGAGAAGAGGGACAGCTGAAAGGAGGAAGGTGCCCAGAACACCTTGGCTTACGTCCCACTTTCTCCAGAAGTAAAGCCTGGGCCCAGCCTTGACGCAATGTGTCTGCCAGAGCTGAACCCCAAACGGCCCTCGCAGAGCCACGCTGCAAACAACGCAGCGCTGCCAGCATGCCGGGCCGCCCCGGCCAGCGCTCTGCACGCAGCATCTTTCTTACACCTGCACCCACGAGGGAGAGGAGCCCTGGCCGGTGTGGCCAGTTGTTGGGCATCGTCCCATGCACTGAAAGGAGGCTGGTTCAATGCTCAGTCAGGGCACTAGGAACTGGGCAAGACCACATTAAAATGCAGGTCTGTCCACCCAAAACTGACATGTTCAAGCAGCTGCACTTGCTGCTGGGGACGGAAGCCAGAGGGACAAAACGCCTTTCTCCTTTCACTCTGCCTCCAGCCTCCCTACCCCCCACAACAGACCATAAGCCCATGTGGGCCTGGACCCCAAGACACAGCTCTGCCATGTGTCCGGGTTTCTCTATGGAGCAAGAGCCCCTCGGATAAACACACAGCCGCCCAGTGTCAGGGCTGGATGGGCCTCAAAGAGCACCTTGTTTCTGGAGACTGCAGAGTGCTCCCAGGAACCCAAGGGGCCCTGAGGCATGGCCAGCACAGCGTCCAGACAGGCCGGCCTCCCGGCCACAGGGCTCTCTCCATCCTCAGCCAGCTCAGTACCACTGCTGTTGTACTGAGCTTTGGAATAAGATGCCATTTAAACAAAGAGATCCGTGGACACTAAGGTTTAAAAGCCACTGATGAAGTCGGAGCCCCTGGGAAAGCCCAGTGAGAGGATGTTGGAGGGTAGCAGGGCTTCGGGGCCGAGGCCTTGCTGGGCTGAGTGCAGCCCCCAGGTCTCTCCGAGGAAGCCCTGGGGTCCGTCCTCAGCCTGGGAGCATGTGCGAGAAAACTGAAGGCGGGGAAACCGCTCCTGGCAGGCAGAGCACACCCCAACAAGACGGCCCAGGGAGTCCAGGGCCTGAGGCCCCCAGGTCTGAGGACCAGCACAAAATGCCTGGGGCGTGGGCAACAGCTCACACACAGCATGACTGCAGTCAAGGGCTCACATCACACACCAAGGCCTGTTCCTCATCCTCGTGCTGGTCTGCAAAACGTGCGTTTCTGCCTGTTTGTGAGGGAGCCTGGTACCCACAGCCTCACTGGCGGTGAGGTCCTCGTCCACCCTGTTGCCTGGCATCCCTGGCACCTGGAATGCTCTTCGCCCCACAGTGGATACTTCATGATTCTAACCTCTTTTTCACCAATATTTTTTTTCTCTGTGCACGGCCTAGGTGTCGGCAGGCACTGAAGACCTTCAGGAGGGTCTAGCAGAAAACTATCACCACTTTGATTTGGCTGGAAAATAATCATTGTGGCCACATAGCTGGGATGGTTTGGACCAAATTTAGAAACGCTTTTACTTTTCACGGTGGCTTCAAATGACATTTTCTGGATGTCCACCTCGACCGTCCCCAGGATGCCGTCTTCTGCTTCTCCCACGGCACAGAGGACGATCTCAGAGGGCCTCCAACCCAGGCGGCCATCCAGCCTGCCTTGGACCTCAGCCCCAGCTCCGCAGGCCCAGAGCTGCGGGGTCTGCGTGGCAGCAGGCCCCAGTCCTGGGCTCAAAACCTGCCTGCCTGCGCTGGCATTGTTCCTTCCAGCCCTTTGTCTCCTGCTTTCATCCCCCACAGCCTCACACGGCATCCAGGATAGGCCCTTCCAAGAACCAGGCGCCATCATGTTGTATACACACACACACACATACCCCACTGGCCTCTGTCAAGTTCATTTTCATAGAAACTCTCCGGCCCCCTGCCTGGACTGCAGTCCTGCCTGGCAGGCCTCCACCAGCCTGCCCCCAGCCATGCCCTGGCAGCCTCTGGCCGCCCCCCGGCCCCTGCACCCTGCCACGGTGCCTGCCCCTGCACACAGGCCCTTTAGAAATGCTGTCAAAGGGGCTTTACAGCCGAGTACTTGCGGAAAATTTGCCACTTCCGGAGTTTTATCTCACTCTCCTGCCTGCTGCTGGGGCAGGTAGGCCAGCACCCTCTCCACAGGCCAGCTTGCTTTTCCACCCAGAGCCATCCTGGGGTTTGCGGGGGGTGGGGGTTGGGTGGGGGGAGGAGTGGGAAGGAGGGCTGACTAACGCCATCCCAGATGAGACAGGGAGGCTGCTGGCCCTGCACCTGCTTCAGCCAAACAGCAAACTGGAGCTCAGGAAGGTCAAAGGTCCAAGGGCCAATTCCCCTGCCTCCCAGCAAGCTATTCCAGGGACATCCGCTGTGTTTTCAGACACTGAGGCTCAAAATCCATTCCAGAATTTTGGTGCTGAGTGGTCAGTCCTGGTGCCATAAATCCGAGTCCCTGGTTCTTGCTGCCTCCGATTGCCGGTGTCAGAGCTGGGCTCAGGGTTGAGCATGCCCACCACTGTCCCCCCCGCCACTCACCAGGCACTGCCAGCCATCCTCACAACAGCCCTGCCAGGAAGGCTCTGCCAGCCTGGCCTCTTTAAATATGAGCCAACTGAGACACGGGAGCCTGAGAGTTTGTCCGAGATCCCTCGAATAAAAAGGACCAGGGGTTCAGGCCCAGGCAGTCGGGTTCCCGCAGTCTTAGCCACTGCACTGCGTGCCTGGGGAGGCTTAGACCCAAGTTCTAGCTCTGCCATTCACTTGCTGTGTGACCTTGGGCAAGTGACTCCATCTCTCTGAGATGCTGAGTAAGATGGAAAAAATAATACCGACTCTGAGATAGCAAACAACAGTGCAGATACCGGCCTACCCATCATGAGGGCTGACAAATCAACCCTTTCGCTCTCGCCTGATCCTCGTGAAATATGAGAAAAGCCCACATGCTTTCATGTGGTTGCCTCCCTCATTTGCATTAGTCCGTCATTAACCGAAACTGGTGTCCCGGCTAACCCATCAGCCTCACGATGGAAGCTGGCCAAGTTCTTGTGAAGAGAGGGGCCTGCAGTCGGACTTTCTCAGGGTCCCGGGTGGATGTGCCTATGAGGTGCACCTCCAACCTGGACTGTGCGCTTCATGTGCAGACCCTAAGGCAGCACATGACCATCCATTTGAAGCCGTCGTGCCTTTGCACACGCTGCTCAGTCTGGACAGCGCCTCTTTCAGGAAGTCTTCCTTGACTGCACCCATGCCCACAAACTCCAGGCCTTTGGTCTCCTGCTCTGGGTTTCCTCTTCCTTGTAGCACTTGCCACTTCGTGGCCAGTCCTGCATCCTGGTCTCCATGGTAACCCCTGCATCTAACTGAGGGCCTGCACCCTGTTGGTGCCCAATGATTACTCGCTAGATGGATGAGTTTCTGCCTCTCTGTTCCTCTTATTCTCCAATTTCTACCAACCTCTATGCACACTTTTGAGAAGACAGTTGATGAAGGGGTTGGAAGGTGGAGGGAAAGGAGAAAGTACTTCTGGAAAGGAAATGGAGGAGTCAGCAGTTACCTGGCTAACATAGGCCACTGGGGGCCTCTCTGAAACTAATTATTAACAACTAGCATCTTAATACCTTTGCTTTGCTGGTTCTTGGTGGTCCTCAAAGGGATCCCCCAAATGAAAGAAATAGGACGAGGAGGATTAACCTCATTTCACTGACAGCCTCGAAGACTTTTAGAGAAAGCAGTGGTCCAAGCGACTCCTGCAGTGATATCTGTTCACTTTAGGCCAGGAAGTGAAGCCCACAGTGTAAGGGAGCTGCTGACGGCCAGAACCAGAACCCGCCTCCCGAGCGAGGCCCCTGGCTGCCTCGGGGCTGTCACTCAGCAGCCAGGGCAAGGAAGGTCCGGAAGGGGCTTCAGCTGCCAGCTCCACAGGGCAGCTCCACCCACAAGCAGACCCCTGGCTCCCAGGGCTTTCAGAGACCCATTGAGGAAAGTGCGCAAAGGTCTCTAAGGCTCCTTGACCACAGAGGCAGCAGGGTGAAGTCAGCCCCAGCAGCTCTCTACTTGTTTCAGGTCTTCTCCCCAGTCAGGGCCTCACTCAGGGCCGCAGGGGACACAGCAGTTGTGCCTCTTCCCTGGCCCTGGCCCCTGTCCTCCAGGGCAGCCTCTTCCCTGGCCCTGGCCTGGCCCTGGCCCACTAGCAGCCTCTCATGGAGGCCAGCACTCTTCCCGGCCCTGTGGCAACTTCTCTGCCTCTGGCTCTCCCTTGCTGTCCTCTGGGTCTTGTCTCCTTTACCCCTACACCCTCCCTGAGCCCACTCTTGCTCCTGCACATACAACAAACCGCAACTCTGCACCTCTGGCCCACATTCTCACCTGGACTCTACCCAGGACCACCATGGCCTTGACCAAAAAAGTCTCATTGACCCCCCCCCACGACGACCACCAACTACACCTCTGTGACCAATCTCACTATCAGCCTTCTCAAAAGACAAGTCTGCCCTTCTTCCTGTGTTCCCAGCCTCAGTCACCTAATCCCCAAACCCGGAAGGAGCCAGCCTCTGCCGTACAACCCATCCACGGGTCCCACTGATTCTGGTTTATAAGCACCTCCTGACTTCCTCCTTGGCCAGCACACCAGACAAGGCCTCAGCTGGCAGCTTTGGCCCTCTACCCCCCCTCAGCCCTCCACCCAGCTGGGTCAGGGTACCAGACCACAGCACCCTGCTCTACCCAGGCCAGGCTCCCGGCCAGCTGCACTCCCAGAGGGTAAGGGGTGAGGTCTTCCAGACTGCCCATCACAATCACAGTGCTGGACTATGAATTAAGGCTTAGTGGTACTTTTCAAGCATTCTCTTTTATCCATAACTCATAATAAAAAATAAAAAATTACACTGCAATCCAGTGTATCCAAATATATACACACACACACGTATATATTTGAAAAAAATGTTCACAGGATTACCCTCACCCTTACTACGGAAGACAGACAGATGCAGATCTCCTATCCTCTTCTATTCTAGTTGATCTATTGCACTTTTTTTTAAAGCTGGTTGAAACCCAGTGAATTGATTTCGTGACCCACAAATGGGTCAGCAGCCAGTTTAAAACCACCAGTCTATTGGAGTGAAACTTAATGATGGAATCTCTATTTTGAGACTGGTAGATAGTGCATTGTACCCAGACCTGGTTCTCCGAGGGAGGGTCCAGGAGACCAGGTTTGGATGTGAATGGAACAGATGCGGCAGGGGGGTATTTGGCCATCAACAAACGTGTGCAGACACCTGAGTGGGGCCAGTCTGGTGGGTCAAGGCCAGGTGCATGCTGATGCATATGACGTGACCAGAAATATCTGAGTGAGTGCACACATGTGGCTGATGGACATGCACTTGGTCTGAGAGAATCACAATGGAATCACAAAGGATCACAACCTCCACTGCACTTCCCAGTGTTCACTGTGCCTGGACCCAACTGGCCCACCCTTTCTGGGCAGCACCCTCTTCTTGGCAGCAGCAGGCCTGGGGAGGAGCCTGGAGAGAAGCAACAGTGGCCAGTCCCTGGGAACCCAAGCAAACTCATGTCCATCTTCAGAGAAGGTGTGCACCTGAGGCCTGGTGGGTCCACAGACACAAAGGTCATCGACTGGGGGGCCCACACCAGGGAGTAAAAAAAGAGGTGGCCAGTGCCAGGTGGCCTCCAGCCCTAGGTCCCAACACTCCTCTTCCCCACACCTCAGTCCCTGTCCTCTACCCAGGCATCTCCCAGACTCCTCTGCACCTTTCCCTTTCCCTCAGGATCAGAAAACATCACCACTGTGCCATCTCTGCCTCTGAGGGACATCTCCAAGCCACTGGTTGGTCACCGCAAGGTGGTCTCTCTCCATCAGTCCCCAGCCTGCTTCCTCAAGAACTTCGCGTGAGACACAACATTTGCAGATGTGCCTGACCACACCAGGGGCTGCAGCTCCTACTGGCCCCTTCATTAAATACTCTAAAACGTGTAAATGTTTACATCCTAAGTGAGATATGGGCACCCAGCCCTGCTCAAAGCCCTCCAGTGGCTTCCTGCACCCGAAATTCAATCCTAACGACCTGTGCCCTGGCCCACAGCCCACCTGCTCAGCCTCGTCAGGCCCTCCCACCACATCCTGCCCAGCCCCTCGCAGATCCCACAGGCTGGCCCTTGGCTACCAGCCTCTTCCCCCAGAACTTCATGTGCCTGGTTCCCTCGCATCTTGCAGAACTTGGCTTATTAGTCATCCCTTCCATGTGCTGGCACCAGAGGATGGACTTGCGGGAGAGCACATATTAGCTTCTTCCCCACAAAGTTCTAGAAGGCTCACTCGCAAAGAAACCTCCAAATCAACTTTCAGTTTAAGAAAGAAACATTCTGAGATAAGCCTTCCAGCCCCACTTTCCAGACTAATACCCCTGCAGATCCTTCCATACAAAATTCAGCTGCCACCTCGGACCTCCCAATTTAAATAGTACCTGTTCGCCTTTATAACAGTTAACATTATGGAAAACTCTTACCTTCGTGTTCACCTGCTCATGGGTTGTCTCCAGGCTACACTGTAAGCTCCATGACAGCAGGGGTCTTGCCCATATTCTGAAACACAGCAGGTGCTCCATAAACTTATCTGTTGAATGAACGGATTGATCACCATTCAGCCAGGCCCATAGCCAAGGCCTGCTAGAAGAGGGATGGTTGATATCATCGTCGACCTCTCCAGGTTGCTCAAGACTATCTGAGAGGAGAAGGAAGGAGAGGGCAGTAAAGGAACTGATGTCTATTAACTGCCAGACACTAGCAGACATGATCCCATTTAACCCTCACGGTAGTTTCCAGAAATAAACAAATAATTCAGACAGGACCACCTCACCCTCAGGGTCTTCTCTGGCTCCACCAGCCACCCCTACCCCAGAGGCACACTGTCAGTTGGCTTGTCGGCCCTGTCCCACATGCCAGGCAACCCAGACCCCTCGGCATTCTGCTCCCACAGGCCCCAGGCCCTGCCCACCTCCTATGTCCCTCAGTGACAACATCAGCTAGAATGACGCCTCTAAAAAAAGAAACAACTAGACATGCAGCTGGGGAGGATGCTTCTGTCCACTGATCCTGTGCCCACAAAGGCCATGCAGAAAATGTCCTGACGTGAAAATCTAAAAAAATGAAAAGACGTAAGGTTGTATCTGCCGATGTTTACAACGATGTCAACATGATGTGAACAAGTGGGCAGTAGCTGGAAGGGTTTGTAGAAAAGTGAAAAATGATAGTTTCATGATAGAGAGGTAGAACTCTACGATGAGTTGTTTTTTAACAGTAACTTTTATTATTGCTTCAATGCTAGTTTTAAAAAGTAAATATCAAGAGAGAGGAAGAAAAGATGGAAGGAGGAGGGAGAAAGGGAGGAGGAAGTAAAGCAAATCCTTTGCCAGTGGGTCCTGGAAGCTGACTGCAGAGCAGGATGCCGAAGCAGCCCCTGCCACCAGTGGGCAGAGCAATCTCTGGTAGCCAGAGGCATGGGGGTGGCAGGGGAGACAGTTGCCCATTGCCTGTCCCCAAAGCAGTGGCCATGGCGGCATCACTCCCAGCCTAGCCCTCCACAGGGGCTCAGCCTTCCGTCGTCACTCCAGAACCAGTATTCCAAATCTCGCTTCCCTCCTTTACACAGCGCGGCCAACTCAGTGCACACCCCATCCATCCATCCCCTGCTGCCTGTTCCCTTTCTCCTTAAAGAACCAACTCGAAACTCTCCGCTTCCTGGGAGCGTGTCTGGGCTACCTTTCACTCTGTGAATGTGCAGAAGCGTGCTGGTGTTTGCCTCCTTCCTACTGTAGGGCATTTCATCTATGAAAGCAAACCTTTACTATTTGGAAAGAGCATAGACTCTAAATTCCAGCTCTACCGCCTTCTAGCTGTGTGATGTGGAACAAGTTTCTTAACCTCTCTGAGCATCAGTGTCTGAAATTATATAATGGAAATATTGATACATCCTAAAAGGCTATTATAAGGAGTCAGGAAGATAATATATATGTAAGTAGCCCAGGAGAGTGCTGGGCAAATAGGAGGCAGTCAATAGATGGTAGTTCTTATTATGATGCATGGCATAGAGCTCTATGGAAGCAATCATGCAATTGTACTCATGCATCGCCTCTGCATGAACTAGACGGAGACTCACTGAAAAAGAAAACTCTCCCTTCTGAGTCTTCTGTCCTTCCCAAACCCCACCCCATCAGAGCACGCAACCCGCAGTCAGAGAACAGGCAGCAGCCAGGCTCCTTGCTTCCAGGCACAGTCCCAGGGCTGCCCATCAGAGCTGGGCTGCTGGTCCATCGGGCAGCTGGGCCAGCTCGGGGCTAAGAAGGAACTGGGAGAGGGGTGGGCTGTGGGTGAAATGGGAACTGGAGGTTCTGCTCCCTGAGGTTCAATGCCCAGGAGTCACCAGGACCCACCAGGACCCCCTATCCACCAGCAGAACCTACGACCATGTTATTTCCTAGAAGAACTTGGAAACCAGCCCCGCTGGATCTCCCAATCATCTCCCCATGAAAAATTGAAGGTTCCTGCCATGTTCCACATTTTGAAAGATTTTGCCAATCTGATAAGCTATAATAACATTAATAATAATGATGACTACCATTTACTAAGGGGCCCATAATATGCCATACATCTTATGTTATTAACTTTGAAATATTTATTAATAATCCATTTATTTTCCCATTTTTATTAATCAAAGACATATGAGCCTACCAGTCCGAACTTCAGGTCAGTATAAAGCAGCATTTGGGAGCACAATGAGCTGCTCTACCTCCAGCCACAGCAAGGACCAGGAGAGTTTGGGTGGCCAGGGCAGCCTTAGCCAGCGAGTGCAGAGACACTTCCAGCAACCCCCTCCTCCCCCAGATTGCTATCAAGGGCCTCAAGGAGGGGACTGCTGTGCTAATCCGGGCCTCTCATCTTGCAAATGATAGGCTCACATCCAGAGATGAGTCTTACTCAAGGCCACACAGCTGGTGGCAAGCAGCCTCCCACTCCCAGTGAGGTGTCATGTGCTGAGAAAAACAGCCTGGCCTCCCAGGGTGGTGGTCAGGACCACCAGAGAGTTGACTCAAGCTCCACTCCTGAGTTGATCCCTGCAGCCTCACCTTCAGCCTGCTCAGTCCACACCCCGCCCAGCCCTGCTCTCTCCTCGGGCTCCCTGGCACTCTGGGCTCTGCCTCTGTTGCACTGGGCCTGAGAGAAGCCCAGAGTGAGTTCTCCACTTTCATAAAGAAAACCCACCTCTAGCAGGGCCTGGTCAAGCACTGGCTAGGTTAGAATGCCCGCAAAAGTAACTCAAAGTCAGACATGGCTAACAAGAAATTGAGGTCTAAGGAAATCTTACAGAATGCTGATTTTTCCCATGATGACTGCATAAGGTTATTTTTTCAAATGTCAAATTCTCTCCCCCAAAATTGCTTTGGGAGCACTTACTTTACCCATACCACATGCTCAGGCCTCCCAGGAGGTCCTTTGCTCTCCCTCCAATCAGCCCTCTCTTCCAGGGGCCCTTTAAAATATATGTACATTATGTACATGCTTATATATATGCAAACAAAAACATGCTTGTGCAGGTGAGCTCTTCTGTCACCAGCAATGTGTTCTTAGAACAAGCTTCATGGCTAATGAATCATCTACATGTCTATATTGTGGGGGAAAGTCTTAAAGACGCAAGTAGAAAGGGTTCGGTAAAAGGCGTACCATTGTTGGGTTCTCTCATACCAGACATTTGAACGTGCCCTTAAAAGTCGACCTTGAACTAGCACATGAGGAGCTTGCCCCACTGTGCTTGAAATTCAAACACATTTTCAGTAGTTCCCTGGCGCCCACTGGAGCAAGGTTCAGGCTGCTGGGGGCACAGGGAGGGGGACATAGCAGGTCGGCTAGCTAGAATGTTTGGAGACTGGAATTTTCACCAACCCAGAACTTTCACATCCAAATGTGCTTTGTCCCCTTCCAGTGAGACACGCTGGGAACTCATAGGTTTATTGCAACCACATTGCAATGCTCCAAACACCTAAGGAGGACTCCGGGAAGGGTCTTGGAGCTGGGCTCACTCCTGAACACTCGGTGCTGGAGAGGGTCCTCCTTCAGGAGGGACCTGTGTTGGGGAAAGAGCCGAGAGTCCTCCGAGCCGGGTCTGCTGAACAAGGTGAGTGATCAGGCTGGAAAATGCTATTTTGAACAACAATGAGGTTCGGATATAAAATAACAAGACTCCTTTTATGTGTCTGTGGACAGGCGTGTGTGTGAATATGGGATCGGGAAACTAACTGAGAAGTGTAATTCTGAAAGAGAAGCTTCAAAGGTTTTGAGCAGTTACAGTATTGTTGGAGTAAGGGCATGTCTGGTCAGTCATTGCTTCCAAGAGGTCGACTGTCTTTGTTATAGAAACTCAGGTATGAGGTCGTTTCTTTGGATCCCCATTTGGTGAAAGAAAGCGGCAAGGCCCCACGGACCTGGAGTGGAACCCACGCTGCGGCCAGGCCCTGGGCTGCCATCAATCGTGTTGAAGGGTCCTCAGTGCAAAGGCGGGCGGCCCCTCCTCCGGCCCCTGGCATGTGGGCTGTTCTGAATGATACAGCTAATTAAGGTAAGTACTATTGCAGCTCTGGGCTGGAGCTGCCCAAACAGGCTAGCCTTCCTGTGTCACAGCTTCCAGATGAATCCATATTTCAGGGGTTAACAGCTCATCTGTAAATAAAATAAAATGTCCTCTGGGCTGCAGCCAGGTAGCTGGGTCCTGCCTTTGGCCTGAATGTGATTAGCACGTTGGGGTGGAGGCAGGGAGAGGGTGACAGGGGCCTCAAAGGGGGAGGCGACTCAAAATTTTTAAGATCTCTGAGAAGTGATTTTGTTGATTGATTTCCAAGAGGGGTTTCCCCTTGCACACTCAACCCCAGCCCCTACATTTGAAATGTCGCCACTTTAAGACAAAGCCCAATATAGTAAATTAACTACTTACTACTCAAAGCTCCAGAACAGAATCGCTAAGGCAGGGGTCTCAGACAAGCCTCGGATGGTGAAAATCTTCCTTGGACTTGGAGGGGAAGGGGAAGGCCACCCTTCAGGTTTTGCTCAGCTTTTGTCAGAGTCTAAAAGGTGACACGGAGAAAGATCCAGCAAGATGACTCGGACTGTGCCTACAGCAGCAAGCAGGCCAGGAGGACGCCGAGGGGGAGACACGAGGGCACCTATTGGAAACAGTCATGCAAAGCTGGTTCTTTGACTAAACCTTTTTTTAAATTTATTTACAGATGAACTATTAAAAACAACCTCTACTTAAATACATTTCACTGTTATTTTGCCCTCTAAACTGATTTTGTGTGCGAAGTCCCTCCCGCTCTCTAAGATGGCTACGCGGAGTGCATCTTACGGAACCTCCGAGGGAAGCCCTCCGCCTCTTGAGAATGGACTCGGCAAGAGGTAAACCTGCAAATCACAGCAGCAACGGTAGTAAAAATAAGGCAACAATCTTCACAACTTTTCTGTAAGCCTAAAAGTTTTCAAAGGTAAAATGTTGATTGAAGAGGGGAGGTGGGGGCCTGGGTGTAAAAGGTGAAGGCGGGTGAAGCACCACATATTGGCAGTCGCACAACAGTCACAGAATGTAAAGTCCAGCACAGGGGTGAGTATAGTCAATAATATTGTAATAAATATGTACGGTGCCAGGTGGATACTGGAAACATCAGGAGGAATCACTTTGTAAAGTATAGGATTGCCTACACCTGAAACTAATACAAAATAATGTTGAATGTAAGCTGTAATTGAAAAATAAAACATTTTAAGAAAATCAGGTGACACCGTTTAGATATAACATACTCCTACATAGCAAAGAGCCATCACTCACACTGGGTTATGTTTTGTTTCATTTCCCAAAATCCCTTAGGTATGTGTCCAGGTGATATTTTTAATGTCTATTTTATCTGTCTATCTACTTAGTCTATTTAATAAGCTCAGAATGCGGATGCACATGGGTTACATTAGGGCTTGAAAAGTCTTCTCACGTGCAGCAACACAAGAAGTTGCTCCCAGTATATCTAACTTGTCTGCTTGTCTGCTCCCTTGTTAACGTTCCAGCAACCTTTCCTTTCCTCACCCCAATTGCAGCATGTGGCGAAGGCATTAGCGGGGTGGTAACACATTACTCCCTGGTTCCAGTTAGGACGGGAGGAACAGTAGACTGTACTTTTAAAAGTGCAGTCGTCTTCAGAGGGTATGATTTTATTTTGAATTTTTACAAACAGCCCAGCTGTAAGGAGAAGCCCGTGACTTCTTAGCCTGTTGTCACCCTCTCTAACTGTTGTTTTCTTAAACATCAGCAAAACCCGACCACAAAACATACACACAACTCTGCTTTGATATTTCTGATACTGCCCTCCAAGATATTTTTAACAAACTTTTCCTACATTGGAAGTTCCAAAGGAAAAGGTGAACAGAGTAGGGTTTTTTCTAAAATCCGAATCTGCATAGAAGTGTTCTGGTTCTATGAAGAGGTTTCTAAGATGTGCCCAGAAAATGAACTACCAATAATTGTCTCCACAGTATTAACGTGTATCTTCTGTGGGGAGAAAAGTGTAACCTCACGAAGGAATAGAATTCAAATAAATTGTCATTGTCCCACTGCACAAAGCTAAGCTTAGGCGAATCCTAATTTGTTATTCATTCTCCTTGTTTAATTCATAATTTGATGCTAAACGTGGTGACACAGCAGTGCCCCACAAATTCGATTGCATCTGTCCTCACATTCACGTCTTGCAGCTCCACGGGCTTACTTTGTTTTATACTGAAAATGTTTTCAGCGTACAGATGTGCAACATAAATGGAGAGTGAGGAAGTTATTTTTTTTCTATGCCTGGTGAGCCCACATTAATCTCTCTCCAAATTCAGTGTCTCTTTTTTACTTTTTTTAAAAACTTCTGTTTTACTTTTATTTTTATTTTTCCATTCTGGCTAACTGTACTCCTCAGTGTTTCCCGAACTCTTGCTCGAAGGGTAAATTCCTCCTGACAAATGCTTTTAGTTTAAAACTAATGTTTGCCCCAACTGGGTAGGTGCCATAGAAGCAAAAAGGCTTTTGCAAAATATTCCACAACCTGGTTTTTAATTTACTGCATCATCAGCTACTTTTATGATAATATTTAATCTACTGAAACAAAACCAGACTGGGAGGTGGGGGCAGTGGGGCGGGAGGGGGGGGGTGGAGAGACAACAAAGAGAAAGAGAGTTTGTTTTTAGCAGCTCCCCGCTCCCCGGAAGGTGGCTGTGAAAACCAAAACAGCCTCACCTGAGGTCACGAGCATCTTTCTTTTTTCTCCCTGTCTATCTTCTTTCTTTTCATTTATTTTTTTCTCTCTTTTTTCCCCAGTGGTTTAGCTAATCAAACCAAAGGTTATATTTCACTAAGTACAGTTAACAAGTCTCAATAAACAGAAGACTCCAAGAAAGAAACCATCCCCACCTCCCCCCCAAAAAAACAAACAAACAAACAAACAAAAATGTTATACAGTGATGATGAGTGTAAACAGTCCACCGTTCGCAGATGTGCAAACCCCTGGAATGAAAACAAGTTCAGTGACTAAGCCACTTCATGAGGTCAAGTTTGGAAAATGTGGCTCAGATGCCCCAAGTGCCAAGCAACGATGGTGATACTGTCATTATTTATGTCGGAGAAAAAAGAAAAGAGAGATAGATAATAAAATGCCTCAACAGTGGGCACCTTCAACTCAGGCACCTCCGACTTTGTACTCCAGAACTCATTGTTAGAAACAATTCCGGAGAAATGGCAAAGCGAACTGCAGATTCTGGGGCCTGATTTTGGTCTCAACTTCCTCTGCCTGTTCAGAGATTTGCTGGGAACGACACACTCAAGTGAGAGTCTGTGGAGCCTGGCACCGTGCAGACGGAAACAGTCCTGGAAGATGTGCCCTGAAGAGGCACACTGTAAAGGAAGCTGAGCTAGGCCTGGGGACCCCTTCCTTAAAGGAACTGCTTCCAACCAGAAGGTGAGCACTCCTCGTGCCTCCCCATTTTTAAGAACTGGCCTGGACTAGGCAGCTCAAAGCCAGGAGGACGAGCCTTGCCTGAGTGGAACAGGCCTTTCCTGAGTGGGAGACATGGTTGGGAGTTTTGCCTGTGTCTTCGGCAGAAAATGGGCCTTCCCAGGAGCACTGTACTGGTGGCTCCTTGTTCAGCAAAATAGAAAATGTCACTTGAGCATGAGCCGTGACAACAGCATGTACAGGCCCGCACACACCTTTCCTCGGCCGAGCAGCTGCTGCGACTGCAAGTTGCAAGGCTGCAGAGAGGATGAAAGAGCCCAACAGACCCAAGTCAACAGCGGCCACAGTCATGGGCCGCTCCGAGGGAAAGTTCAGGTTATGTTAACATGTTTCCCTTAGAAAGGAGGGGCAGTTTCCTTTAAGCTCTGTAATTAGCTTGTTTGAAAACTCTGATTCACCTCTCCACCCTAATTTCTGCTATCATGAATTTTGCATTATTCTATGCACAATAATGCACATAAAATTAAATAAACAATTTAATTAATTTAATTAAAATTAAATATTAAACATATTGTGTATAAGGAACCTGCGCCTTTGATTTAATTGGGCAGGAGTACCCAAAGCAGTTTGGGTAACAGCAGAAAATAATTAAAAACAACAAGTACGTTAGCCTCTGGGTACAAGAAATAGTTCGGAGCCTCCTCTTGAGAAAGGTTTATTTAATTAAAATTAAACTAATCTTTGGAAAACATTTGATAAGCATTTCATAATACAAATCATAATCCAAAAAATGAAGCTCAGACTGCCTCTCCACAATACAGGAAAACTATGTTAAATAATTTATCTCTGGCAGTAGCTACTTCCTTCTACACACACACACACACACACACACACACACAGTAACTCAACAGACAACATGTTTGCTCGGTCTGAATTCTAGGTGGTATTTGATTCATCTAGAATGTAGATAAACATTAGCAAAGTGTATTAAGTATAATATGTCCACGGTGAGAATTGAGGAGACTTAGTACTTGATCTTGAACTGGGTATGAATTTTCAGAGCCAACAAGACCCCATCAAAAAACATCCTCATGAATTTATTTAAAAGGAAAACGTAGTGTTTGCGCAAGTCAATATCCTGGTCAGCACTAATAGAGCCCCCAATACCGCAAGAGTGGGGTCCCCTGTCATCCTCAGATACATTTCATTCACCAGGCATCAGGGACAGTGCTTTGCACCAGGGAAGGAAGGCCATTTATACTCCCACTTGTTTCCTCTGGTTGGTGAGGCTGGATCTGTTATTCAGTGGCAGAGAGTTAGATAAGATTAGACACAGACCACAAAAGAAAGACAGTCACCAGGCCCATGCACACGCTTTCCCGGTAACCCAGGGCCGGACCTGCGAGAGCCCCCAGACATCCACAGTCTTAGCCGAACTCTAGCCCATTTTGACACCTAGGGCCTGAGCAGGAATATCACCAAAACCAGCTTTGTGGTCTAATTCCCAAGTTACTGAATGCATGCATCTTGGCTGACAAGTGCCTACAGGCATAACCCTGAACCTAAATTGTGTGAATTCCAATTGTCCACCTCTTAAACATCCCATACCCCAAAAGAAGATCAAAGTTAGACCATCCATTGGCTCAAATAATTCTGTTCACTTCCGTTTCAGTATATATAGCATAGCTTAGTCTATCAGAAGAGTTAAAATATCTTATATTCTAAAGATTTATCATGGGTAACGCAACTATATTCACCCCAAAGATTCCCTGGGTGCATATAATAATGCATTTTGTTTTGTCTTTACAGTGAAGGATTTTCTGCATATAGCTGACATCAAATATGTTCTTCAGTGGCTGTATGTATCCTAAAAATCATTGTGAGCTATACATATCCACACGTCACACACACAGAAAAATCTGAATCAAAGCTGAGTCCTGCTTGTACGAAGGTGATTTTGTAGTGCCCCTGCCAGTAAAGAAAACCATAACAGTATACAACATGCTATTTTATAAGCAGTAACTCATAACGGCAACTGATAATTATTCCTGCAATAGCAAGCTTCCTCAAAAAGAAGAGAAAAAAAAACCTCAGCTAAGCTTTTAAGCATTTCTCTGTTTGGTTCAACTTTTCTTTGATCACAAGAACAAAGTACCTCTGGAGACTTACGGTTGGGCCGAGAGACACGACGATCCAAAGGGTGGCCTGCCTATTGCCAGACTTAAATTAAAAAAATAAAAAAAAAAAATCTGGAGATGGAGATTTGGTAAAGCAAAGAAGAATGCAAGCAAAAGACCCTAAAGCCATCTCCAGTTCAATTAACTCTTTCACATAATTATTGGAAAAGGGTGTTTAACCCTCTTGAAACCCCCAGCGAAGAGCCTGGTGCAGCCTGGCTTCCTCCAGCCAGGTCCACAGCTGCAGAAGGGTTTCGCCTCTGCCATCCAGGGCTTGTCAATGGTGCCCTTCATTTGCATGTCAATCCTTTTACATGATTAATATGTATTTATTGACCAGGAGGCCTTCCCGACCTAGGACAAAGGAAGACAGGCAGTCCCCTTTTATATGGCAGCCATAACTTTCCTGGCAGGACTGACAATTGTGCACAGAAATAATTCCCTTCCAGATAGA
The DNA here is from genome assembly GCF_963259705.1 of Myotis daubentonii. Taxonomy (NCBI): domain Eukaryota; kingdom Metazoa; phylum Chordata; class Mammalia; order Chiroptera; family Vespertilionidae; genus Myotis; species Myotis daubentonii. The sequence continues at coordinate 85,270,740 of NC_081846.1, forward strand.
AAGTTCCCACCATTCAGACGCAGGGCGTGATGGAAAGAAAACAATCTAAACTGAGCACCAAAAGCTCACGTGCACCCCTCCACTCCTTTGCCCATAGAGCCGTTCGTCTCCATTTCCTACCCCCTCACTGGGGAGTAAGGACAGGCACTTTGAAGGCCAGAAAAAAAAGTGACCCACAACCTGGCAGCTTGGCCCGCCCCCAGGAAAGGCCTAGCTGGAGCCGGGGGTACCTGAGGGAAGAGACCAGCCTTCTCCCAAACAGAAATCTAGAGACGGAGGAGGCTGCACCCGTGATTTGACTCCTTATGAATCTTTTATCCGCTCAAATAAACGTCATATTTCCCAGACTGACATATGCAGTTTTATTTATTAAACAGCAAGCTCTATTTTTTTTAAAAAAAAAAAGATCAGCCATAAATTTTCTCCCTTCCATCCCTTCACTCCTCCGGCTTAGAGGAATAAATAAACAACAACCTGGATGGTCAAACAGTGCCATAACCTTCCATTTCACTCTGGCCCCTGCCTCTCCGAAGGTCAGAGATGAGACTCCAATGTTTAGAGACACTGTGCGAGGGGTTATGACTTGTTTCTCCTGACGCCCTGAAAATTGAGTCATATCATGCAAGAGGGCTTTGTTGTTGTTGTTTAATCCTAGGTGGTTCTGGGACTTAGTTTGGTTGTTGACTTTCCACCCTTGTGCACCTTAAATTCTTGACCCCACAGAGAGGCTGACAGCCCACTGTCTAGGGTTCCCAAGGAAGGGTACACGAAACTATCTCTTTCCTGAGGTCCTCAACTGTAGAAATTAGTAAGAAAAATGGGACTTTCTCTTAGGCTGAAGTGGTTCAAGTACAGCCTCTGTAGGTAAATACCACAGCCTCTTGAAGGAAATACACTCATCAAGAGCCAGGGATTGAGTTCCCAAACTGAACACCAATAAGAAATGAGTCATCTTTCAGCTTAAAGGCCAACTCTCATTCCTCCCCCAATTCATCGTCCTTGGACTCTATGAAAGGTATTCATTAGACACTCACTTGATTTTAAAAGGGATTCTAGGCCATGACTCCTCCCACCCCCACCTGTCCTTTGCCTATCAAACTCCAGGAAGTCAGGCACACTTCCTAAGAGGACTGGCCAGGGGCCTGCTCTCCACCCACAGTCTGGTCTGGGCAAGGTGAGGGAAGCATCTCCATCAACCACATTGCTGTTTGTTCCACTTTAACCAACTCCTATTTCACGGTGTCATTTTTACTCAAACTGGTCTGCATGGAAAGACTGTGCCTAAAAGATTCACAGAAAGAGTCCTAGAATTCTAAGAATGTAAACTTGGACTAGACTTGCAATGGTGAACCCACCATAAGCAATTAAACATGACATGGCCCCAGTAGCATGTTTCAAATTTCTGCCCATACAGAAATGTGATGCATGTGATGAAGGTATTTTCCTTACTAATAACTCTGAAGAAGATAATCTAAGAACAGACCTGAAGTCATTTCAGCGACATCCCTCTAGCTTTATCCACTTTATATGACACCCAGAATGCAAGGAGTGACCCAGCTCTAAATGCCTCAATCTGACCATGCTTTTGAAAGCTTTTTGAGACTATTCTATACAACCACATTTCCCAGAAAAATCCATCAAAAAGGCGGGCACATGTGTTGACAGCACCTGAGAACAAATACAAGGATGAGGAGAGAAAGTATCAAGGAAAAGCAAACATAATATCTAAATTATATAAATCTGTGGTTTATTCTTCTCACCTAAACAGATTCTATGTGGTGGAAGTAAGGAAGTTAAACTTTTCCCCTGAAACTATTGACATAATAAACTAAGGTAGGTGTGCCTAAGCCTGACTTTGTTTTCTATTTCACAAATCATAACTTCTGCTAAGTTAACCAACCAAAACATGGCCCCACAGGTGTTGCCGCTGATATTACTGAAGTTAAAAGATGGGCCCTTATTATATTTAAAATATGCCAGACACCCAGGCATAGATTCCTGGAATTCACTTGGCTAATCTGAAAATCTAGACTATGCCACACCAACACGGGCCACTGCTGCCCAGGTCAGTGCATCCCAGGACTTGGGGTAGGCCAGGTTGAGTGACTGAATAGTCGCTCAGGCAGGACACAACTACAGCTTTCCCTCTCGTGTTTGTCAGCATTAGCATTCAGCCTCTGTTCACCAAGGGCTACCTTTGTTTTAAATTTTCAATGCACTGACCACCACCTCAGGCATTTCAGGGGGGAAGCCCCTCTAGGTTTAAAAGAAGGGGGTTGAATACTTCTGAACACCTCAACTCTGTCTTTGGCCTCCTCCCCATCTATAAATCTGTGCTTGTGGGAATGGGAACTAAGCAGCAGTCGCCAACCAGTCGTCGGCGGACCACAGGTGGTCCGTGAAGTCCGAAAGGTTGGCAACCACTGGCTTAAGGAAACCTTTGGAGCAGCGGTCGCCAACTGGTGGTCCGCAGGCCACTGGTGGTCCCCGAGGTCCAAAGGGTTGGCGACCACTGCACTAGAGCATTTGGGTAGCTGCTTTCACATCAAAATGACTGAGTAATTAATGAAAGTTGGCAACTGTTCATGCAAGCAGCAGGCCTCCTTCCTCCTTTCCAGACTTAGGGTTGTATGTTCACATACTCTTCAGGCTGCATCCCCTCCCCACTCAGCTAGCCTCACCTTCCCTCACTGTGTCTGTGGAGCCCCCCGAGCCCTGTGGGGTGACCTCACTCTTGGAAAGCCATTTAGACTGGCCCTCTTGACCACAGGGGACCTTTGTGGTAAAAGAGCCATCGTTTACTAAGGGCAGGAAGGGCAGCTACATGGGCCTGACTCCCTTGCAAGCTATGGACAAGTTGCCAGCTTATTTATATAATAAGGGAAACTGCATCATTTTCAGCCCTAGTCCCGAGGGCACCTCCCACACACACACTTCCAGTAGGTATCTTTTCACGGAAAACAAAGCCTCTCTGAAATGAAAGCAGCACTTCCACCTCCCTTGCAACTTGTGAGCTGAGTGAGGTGAGAGGCAGAAGGGCTCGTGGCCCCTCCTGGTTCTGCCCTCCAACCCAAACCATACCTTTTGTGCTAGAAGGGCTCCCAGCGTGGGATGGCCGGAATGTGGAGACAGCGACTGAGTTAGAGTTAATAACACAGTGTCACAAAGGAATTCAAGCTGAACTCAGGAAATTTTCCTTCCAGGAGCCAATACTTTTCTGTCTTCAAATTTCCCTGCTCTATCTCAGAATAAGAAACCTCTGTCATTTTTCTCCTGGAGGCCATTTCAACTTCCTTCCAAGTGCCCCTTGTGAACTGACCAAAGAATCCTTGATTATGGAGGAGACAACCATCAGGTCACTAGGTGAGTTCTGTGCACAAAGGTGAAAAGGCTCTGGATCCATTTCCAAAATGAGCCACCCTTTCCAGAGCCTGCCCTCAGGGCTGCATCCATGCACCAAAATAAACCTGGGGGCAGCCAGCTGGCCCGGTGAATGCAGCTCTGGGTCAAGCATTGAGGAGGAGCTCACAAGGGCTGCTGTGGAGTTAGAATGGGACCATGAAGGAGGTCAGTAAGTGATTTGTGGGTCTCCTGGCACTCTCCTGCAATCACCCCTAATTCCATGGGGTTTCACTGCAAACAGGAAGTGAAAGGGAGGTGTGGCAGTGAGGGCAACCAGCATCTCCCAAGCACACATAAACTCAACCCCTGAGGGAGCCTCAGGTGTAGCGCTGGGCACCACACACACACACACACACACACACACACACACACACTTCCTGGCCCCATTTCCCTCAGCTCTCAAAGCAGGGGTCCATGGCTAGGTCTTCATACCCCATCCAGTGGAGCTGGCTGTCAAGGCCCGCCAGGAGCTGTTCCCTTCCCCAGGTAAGCCCGCCAAAGGGGCTTCCCCACCCGTCACACAGCCAAGTGAGCCTGTGAACACTGAGACGCTGAGGATCCAGACAAGGAGCTCGCTCACTCCGTTTTTCCGGGCAGTGTGTGCCATTTGCGGGGGGTAAATGAAGCATCGGTAATCTCCATAAAAGAGCTTTCACGCTTCGTTCTCTGAAACTAAGTTGGGGCTTAGACGGAAAAGGAAAAAGGGACTTTTAATTGAAAGTACTGATCATCAACACTCTGGCTCTAGAGGGGCCCTGGGCAAGAGGGGTCCCTCCCCACCCCGGGAAGCGGAGGAGGCCGCCGTGCCTCTCTGCGTATTGAACTGCTGGGTGAAGAATGTTGTCTGGAGAAATGTCAGTGAGCAGTCCCAACGGCGGCCCTCTCTGCCGAGGCCAGGATTGGGGGCAGTGGGTCTTCTTCCCAGGGCAGGTGCCTTGCCCTTCATGCGGGAATGTCCTGGAACCTTCCCTGCTTCTCTGCACTTATGGTTACTTTCTCCTGGTGGCACCTTCTGTTTGGGGCCAAAGTTTGCACCCAGGGTGCACAGAACGCTCAGCGCATCCCTTCCCCACCCTGCACCCCGCAGTTCCTGCCCATTCAGAGGGCGCCACCAAAGAGTAAGGGAACTTTCCTATCCCCGAAAAGTAACTTTGTTCACTTTAGGCGAGTGGCATGGCGTGAAGGAACCTACATCTTTCAAATTCTCCCCACCCCCAACACTTCCCCAGCACCCAGGGCCCCTCACTTCCAAGCCAGTGCCCAAGCAAAGACAAAAGCCTTCTCTGTGCATCACCAACGAGATGGGCCCTGTGAGGGAATTTAGAGACTAGAAGGAAACTCCAGGCCTGATGAGCGCAGAGCTGGGTTCACCCGATTCCCTGGATTATCCCGTTCCCCACCCAGCTCTAGGCTTCCGCCTGCTGAGCACAGGGCATTTGGACGGACCCCCGAAGCAGGGAGGCCGGCAGCGAGGCCAGAGCTCGGTCTGCAAGGGCAGCAGGAGCGGGAATGGAGCCAAGGATCAAGGCCACGTCCAGCCTGGCCGGGACCTGGCTGCGCCCACTGTGCCTGGCTGGGCCCTTCTGCAAGCTCGGCAGGGCCTGCGCGGCCGCCGCCCCCAGAGGACGCAAAGCGAGGACAAGTTGGCGCCGCTAGTTTTAAAGAAATTCCAAGCAAACAGTGAACCCAAGCGGGAAACCGCAGCTGTGCCTAGGGGAGCGAATTGACCAAACAGCTCTAGAAAGATGGGAGGGAGGTGAGCAAATGTCTGCTCCAGAAGTGGTCATTTTATTGGGGGAAGAGGCAGCAGGGGGCAAGGTTGCTACTTCAACTTTTTCTCAGCCAAAAAAAAAAAAAAAAGATTCCTTCCCCAGCGGGGGTTTCGGAAGGCGCTCACCTAGTCCGAGTCCCGGCAAATTCGGGTGGCTGCCCTTCGCGGGCCAGGTCGGGCCCAGCCACTCAGGGAGGAGGTGGGCGCAGGAGCCCCGGACTCCAGGCCCACTGGCCGCCAGGGCCGCGCAGGGCGCAGAGCCGCCGACCAGCGTGGGTTTGGGCTCCCGTGGATGCGCGAGCGCGTCTTGTCTAACTGTTGGGGCAAGTTGAAGCAACACAAACAAAGTCCATCTCCACAGCTTTGAGGTCCACCCCTCCTCCTTCCTGCTTGACCCAGGCCCGGCAGCCCAGAGCCAGGGTTTGTGCAGCCAGGACTGCAAGCCGCGGCGCGTTACCGCCAGGGGAAGGGCGCTCCCCCAGTGGCCACGAGTTAAAGGGGGACATGGGCGGCTGGAGAACATCCGGGAGGAGGACAGCGCGGCCGGCTCAGAAGTCAGCGCTGGTCCCCCACGCGCAGTCCGAGGAGGAGCGGATGGTCGGAGCGCCAGGCCTCCCTCGGCGGTGCGGTGCGGAGCGAGGCAGCCGGGGGGAACGGGAGGTGGAGAGCAGGGAACCGGCGGGATGCCGGGCACTCCCGCAGCAGCGGCCGGTCCGAGGGGCCGGAGAGGTTGGCCTCCGGAGGGCGGCCTCTGGAGCAAAAACAGAAGCCCAGGAGCAGAGGACGAAGAGGAACCCCGAGACCGACCGGGAAGCCCTTACCGAATCACAGAAAGGAGAACGAGCCCGGCCCAGACCCAAACCGAAACCGTACAAGAAACAGTCGCTCGGAGAAGGGGGTGGGGGAGCCTGCGGCCAGAGAGCGGGTCCGCGTCGCTGGCCGGAGTACGGTGCAGGGAGGTGGCCGAGGCGTCCCCAGCCAGAGAGGCAGGACCCGCGCCCCTCGCTGGGCGAACAGCACGCGGGCTGCGCGGTTCCCGGTGGGAGGGCGAGCCCCCATGCGTTCGCATACCCAGCCCCCACTCCAGACGCGGGCCGAGGGCGGCGGGGCCCGAGCGGCCTGGGCAGGGCTGACCGGAAGTGCATCTACTCAGCGCCCGCTGCCGAACGCTCCGGGAGCGGGCAGCTCCCGCCCGACCCGCGAGGCCAAGTGCGCGGTGCCCGGTGCGCGCGCCGTTTCCTCCGAGCCAGCCTGGGCGCGGCTGGGAGAGGCGGGCGTGCGGGGAGTCTGGTGGGCAACTTAATGGGGAAAAGATCGGAATCTCCTGGGACCCTAATCTGAGACGGGGGTAGAGTGGGTGCCAGAGCAGGAAATAATCGGACCTAAGTGACTAGTTAGAAGGGGAAACAGGGGTGGGATGGAGGTTGGGGGCTAAAAACTGCTGGTCCTTAATACTCCAGAAAAGGGAGACTATGCCTTAACCCAGGTCAGCACCGCTCCCTACCCTTGCAAAGTCTCCTTAGGACTTGATACTGCGCTGGGAGAATATAATTGCAATATAATATAATAAATATAATATAATATAATAATATAATATAATATAATTAATATAATATAATTAATATAATATAATAACAATGCAAACTTAAATGCGATTTGGTGTGACCTTGGCAAGACGGCCCTGCACCTCACTTTTATTTTCTGTAAAATGGGATGATAACATCCAACTCAAAGGCTGAGTGACGTAAATTAAGCCAAATGGCTTGTAATGTGCGCAGGTGGCCCTCCGTAAGTAGTGGGGTGTTTTTATTATTAATTTCAAATTTCTGGAAGTGTCATCTTCTGAATTGCCTCCAGTCTCATATGGACAAATCCGGCAGCTGGGGTGCAGGGGTTAGGGGGCACGGGGAGATCTGCGGAGGCGGCTGCAGGACTTGGTTTGTTTTCTTCAGCATCTACACTGCCTTCAGCGTGGACAACACTGAGACGGTTATGATGCCTCTCCCTCCAGCCTGAGGAGGCCGACAACAGCGGCAGAGCATCGGCCAAGTTTCCCACTTTATCAGACGTCCGTCCGCTTCATCAGGCGGCAGGGCTGTGGGTCTTTCTGCCAGAATTGGTGGGTCTTTGTCAGGGCCCCAGTCCACCCTGGCAGTGGCTGTGGCTGAATGTTAAATACTCCTGGGCGCCTCTCTTCTTGGACCCCTTCCACCTCGCCTGCGCCTGCAGGAGCCTCTGTCCCCTGTGCTGTGATTGCTGTTCCTGGGGTGCTGCAGGCCAGGTCTTCCTGTGGGGGGGAGGGGAGTGCACCCCAGATGGCACTGCCCCATCCCCTGTGCTGGCGTGGGGCGGGGGCTGGGAGGAATCTGCTGGTGGCTGCTAGTCCCTGACAGCATGCTCTTCTGTTTATGCCCCATTCCCACCCCCCACATAAGGGGTGAGGGAGGAGCCTTTTTTACAGGGTACCCCCACCTCATTCTCCCAACCCCACCTCTCAACCCTACCCATTCCCATCCCCAAAAGCTGAGTCAGAACGGTTGGTGGGAACAGCTTTTCAGGATGATGTGCACCTGCGCAGGCACACTGCAGCTCTGCTTTCCTGCAGACCCAGAGTCTTCCGTGGCTGTGGCCTGAAATCTCACCAAAGGTCCTCAAAACCACCCACCCCCATATCTGTGGGGAGAATGCCCGAACAGAGGGGCCCCCTCCACTCCAGAGTAGTACCTCAGTGAGGAAAGGCTTCATGTAGAAGCAAACTCCAGGATCAAACAATAATGGCCCACAACTTATCAAGCTCTGTGAGAACTCTGTTTAAGAAGTTTGAGCCGTAGCCAGTTGCTCAGTGGGTAGAGCCTTGGCCTGCGGACTGAAGGGCCCTAGGTTCAATTTCGGTCAAGGGCATGTACCTCAGTTGCAGGCTCAATCCCCAGCCCTGGTGGGGGCCTGAAAATAGAGGCAACCAATCCATGTGTCTTCTCTGTGTGTTTATCCCCCTCCCATCCACTCTCTCTCTAAAAATTAATGAAAAAATATCCTCAGGTGAAGATTTTTTTTTTAAAAAAAAGGAAGTTTGCCTGCTCCTTCCCTGGGCCTGCCCTACCCCCAGGAGGTACAGCTGGGAGGGCACAGGGTGCACTGAAGGAATGCAGATGGTTATAGAGTCATATCTCTGTATGAACCCAGAGTAACTCAGATCAAGCAATCCCCCCGCCCCCCCCCCCCCCACACACACACACACAATCAAACCACTCACCTCAGCCCCAGTTCTCCTTGGTGGCCGCCATGGAAAGAAGGGAACAGACAGATGCGTCCTGGGCCGTGGTAGCATGTCCTGTCCCTGCATACTGGCTAGGAATGAAGCACACCAACCGGGGCCTGCAGGTGTGTCTTGGACGCCAACACGTGTATTCCTGGACCATGTATAAATGTGTGCCAGAAACTTCTGCACAGGCAATGTCCATGTGCTTGCTGGGAGCACACCTCTGTATACTAGCACTATACATCAGTCCATTTATATATGTTCGTATTTGTGTACATGTGCACATATTTTGTGTGTGTGCTTATGAACACATGGTTGAGTTTATGTTTGTGCACTTAGATGTGTGGAAGTGTGTGGATGTGGGATGTGTGGCTGTGTGTGCACTGACACTATACAGTCAGAGCACACTGGGGAGAGCACAGGACTCAGGAAATCTGGGGATTTTGCTTTTCACTTGCTGTGTACTCTTGTTTTTAATCCTCACCTAAGGACATGCTTTTATTGATTTTAGTGAGAGAGGAAGGGAGAGGAAAGAGGGAGAGAGAAACATCCTGTACTCACCCTGACCAGGGATCAGGGATCAAACCTGCAACCGGGTATGTGCTCCCCCTGGGATTCGAAACCTCTACCTTTGGGTGTATGGGACAACCTCTGATCAACTGAGCCACAATGGCCAGGGCTCACTTACTGTGTACTTTTGAGTGAGGCACTTTCCCTCTCAGTATCACCCCTTCTCCCCACCCCCAGTAAAATAAAACTTTTTTATTTAAGAATTCCTGAGGATCCTCTCCAACAATGGGAGTGCATTTAACAACTGGCCTAAAGCAGCCCTGCCCCTTTCCACAAGCAGCACCAAGAGTACGTCTCTCACCTGAGCTCAAAGTAAGACAGGAGACCCAGGTCTGTGGTGGGGGTGACCAGGATGGAGCCATACTCCGCCCCTCCCCCAGGTGGAGTGAACATGATCTCTAAGGTGAACCTATGGTGACATCAGAGTAGATGGGCCCTAGGAAATGAGACAAAACTAGGGAGAACTGCTGCTGGCCTCCCCGCTGCTCCCCCTCCCCAGGTCTGTGCCTGGTGGAAGAGAGAATGGGGGCTGCCTGTATGGTCAGGGGAATGGCTATTCCCGTATGGAAAGAAAAAACAAGGTTGACTGTTGAAGGAACTGATGGCCACCCAAGAAGCACAGCAGACTCCTTCTCCCAGGGCAAGGAGTCTGACAGGGCCTCTCTGAGCCTGGCATTGGCCTTGGCCCCTAGGAGTCAGCCAAAGCTTACCCGTGGCCTGTGCTAGGCCTGTCTTACTGAGGGCACTGGGGTGGCAACAAGGGGTCTGGAGCACAGTGACCTTCCTGGTGATAGCATCTCTGGAAACCCTGTCCCAGGTGATAAGGCTGTGGAGGCCAGGTAGGGGCAGTCTAGTGGGTCACGCCTTCTCTATTCCCAGGGCAGCCCAGCCCAAGGGGCCAGAGAACTGGGCACACACACCCACAAACACCAAACAGCCACACACCCAAAACACACACTTCCACCTCCCACCCCTAAATAAATATATTCAATACCACCCCTATAAAAATGCCCACACGCATACAAGCTCACACAGAAACACAAAGCAGCCCCACACACCTAAATTGCCTCTCCACACCCACCTGCAGCCTCATCTCCCCGACCCTACCGAAGAAAAGGGGTTTTCAAGAGAAAAACAAAGACCTTTGGCCTCATAAAGAGCCAGGGATGCCAGGGATCAATACTGTTTAGACTCAGCTAGTGTGTATTTTCTCCTGGGCTGAGAAAGATTTAAGTTTATGGTTCAATTCAATCTTTAAAAAAAAAAAAAAAAAGGTAGAAAATGAGGAAGTTGGGATATCACACTCCAGTATTTATTTCTATGCAGCCCCAGACTTTAAATACACAGGCGGCTCACTAAGCCAGCCCCATAAATCAGAGCTATCAATGCCTGTTTATGGTTATTACTACTTTCTTTTTTAAGAGGGGGTGCAAGAAAGAGGTCTGACCAGAGTCCTCCTCCGCTCTCCTCCACCCCAATCAGAAAGAAGTCAAATGGGCTGGGGGGGGGGGGGGAGAAGATGGGGAAGTCACGCTGGACAATTGACTTCAGGCTCTTGGCCAGATTCCTGAGGTAAAGGCAGGAGTACCGAGTATGTAACACAGAGAAAGACATAGCCGCAGAGGAGGCATGGACCAAATGTTTAAGTCCTGAGAGCTTCAGTTTCCTCTACCGAACAAGGAAGAAAATTCTCTTTGCTCATAGTGATTGAAAGAGAAAAGGAGAAAATGGGGAAGAAATCAAATTACATAATAATGACACATCTCAATACTTTACTAATACAATCATCGATCGAACGGGGTCACCACCTCCTCTCTCTTCCTCAGGGTTAAGGGCAAGAGCTCTTGGCTTTGATCTCTCTCAGAAGAGGTGAAGAGGAGCCTTAAGGAACAGATGCCTCCTAGAATTGCTGCTTATGCTCATCCCTGCTCCAGCCTCTGGATCTGGTGGCCTTGAGAAGCTTAGGCACCCTCAGGGGCCACAGTGGGGAAGGGAGAAGGAAGGGTAGCCCAGTGTATATACTAGCTGAGCCTACAGAACAGTAAGGTTCTCTGCGGAGCTGGGCACCTCCTAACATTGGATCTGGATGTGACCAGGAAACTTCTTAATGTTCTGAGCTGTCTGGATTCCAAAAGGAGTGCCCTGGGCCCCAGGTCTGAGACCCTGTAACCTGAAGGCCTGAAGAGAGTGAATATTCCAGGCTCCCCTCTCCCCCAAAGAAAATAAAATATGTACTTCCAGCCACCAGAAAACCACTCACCTGAGCCCACCCAAAGAAGGCCCATCTCACTGCTCCCAAGTCTTCACACAAGGATTGGGTGTGAAAGGGATAGAAGAGATTAACTGCAATACCTTGGGAGCCTATGGCAATGTCAAATGCGCTCTCCAACTCCAGGCCCCCAAACACCTAGCCCTCAAGCCTGGAGCAGCAACTTGCAGGGTCCCTAGGCTTTCTGGACCTGGAGCCTAGCACTGTCACTTCCCCAGACATAGGCCTCAATCAGGGGGAATTTATAAAGGGGCAACATGACTGGCCATTCTTACTTCTCCCAAAATCAGTTCTGCAAAAACAACAGGAAAGAAACCCAAAGGAAGTATATAGAAACAGAGTTCCCATGCACGCGCGTGTGCACAACACACACACACAACATTCTGGTGTGTAACACAAATGAGCACATGAGTACACACTGTAAGCTGCTCGGACATGCAAGTGTGCATCTAATTACAGAGAAATGAACACCCAGGTGCACGACACAGGTGTAGAGGTACACAAAACCAGGTAGGTACTCATGCACATGGTCACATATGCACACAGGTTTTCAGGGACACCTCCATATCTAGCCACACACGTACAGGTACACACACACATATTGCAGAAGAAAGGGAGAGGGGGGAGGGCAGAATTTACTGTTTTAAAAATCCTGAACAAAAGGAAGATGATACCTCCTACAGAGGGCCCTCCTCTTCCCACTCCTAGTCCCTGAATGCCAGGGTCCCAGGGTCTGCCCAGGAAGGATATGCCCTAGGGTCAGGGGCAATAATCTAGACACTTCCCTCTGGGAAGTCCAGGCATCTAAGGGTCCGGGAGCTTGTGTTTGAGTCCTCACCGTCAGGAAGCAAGCAGGACTTTGTTGGGAATTCTGAAAAAGCCGCCCCTCCACCACCCTCCTCAGGTTTGGGGTGGGGTGAGATGGGCCTTGCCCACATCCTCCTTGATCCGGGCCCTGTAACCCCAGCAGCAGGACCCAGCGGCTGCCACTTTGCATAGCGTCCCAGCACCCAGGCCTCTCCCTCCCGGTTTGCGGGACAGGAGGGCTGAGCCCTAGGAGGCTCCAGGCGGCCCTCGCCCTGCCGCCGGGTGGAAGGAATCCCTCCTCTAAACGAAAGGCAGCGAAGCCCAGGCGGCCGAGAGGCCGGGCGAGCGCCTCGCACTAGTGGGCTGCCCAGGACCGGAGGCAGCCCCTCGCCTTTGCCCTGCCCCGGAAAGTTCTGCTCATGGAGGAGAAAACCTCGAACCTTGGAGCAAAACCCGCACCAGAACAAACCTTAAAAGGAAATGTGCCGGCCGGAGCTAGAAGCAGGTTGAACAGGAGGAGGCCGCTGTGGGGACCCTGGCCCAACGCAGGAGCAGCCCGACAGAGCGACAGCCAACAGCCGGACAGCGCTTCCGAAGCCCAGCTCGGGGCTTCCGGCCTTCGGGCTCCTTTGAACGCAATCAGAAACCCGGCGAGTCCGGCCAGACTCTCCAGACCCGGGTCGGTCCCCGGATCGCCGCCCCGCTGCCGCCCCGCTGCCCCCTGGCCGCCGCATTCGTTGTGCGGCGAGCGCTGGGTGCACTGTGCGCGCAGGGCGCGCGGGTAGCTAGGCCCTGCGCCCGCGCCCACGCCTTCCCCAGACCGAAAAGAGGGGGCCGCCGGCGCGCGTGAGCACAGTGTACACTTTATTTCAGACTACAGGTTTCTGAACATAATAAAATCTTTGGCTTGTAGCGGCGGTTCAGTCTCGCAGTCTGTGGGGTCGTATTTCTCAACAAGTCTCCGGAAAACGAAAGGGGGGCAGGACAGACAGAGCGACAGAAAGGGACTGGGGAGGGGGGAGAGCGAGGAGCAGACACGCGAGGGAACACACTCTCACGCACACAAAGAAAAGTCCCAGAGAAACGAGGGCCAGCGATGCGGGGCGGGAGGCACCGGGGAAGCGATAACATCAAAAGAAAAAGGCAACGAAAACGAAACTGGGCCGGGGCAGCTGGGGGGGGGGGTGGAGGTGGGGGATAAAATAATAATTATTATAATAATTATAACAATAATAATAAAGGAGATTAATAAAAAGTCCAGCAAATAGAGATCGCTACACATCTTTCTTTTCCTTACCTGAAATTAAATATATACAAGGTCGTAAGCGGTTTGGCTAGATAGAGCTTTAAGGAGTTTGCAATTACGTCCCTTATTCTGTTTATAGAGAATAGATCTTATTTTTCGATAGCACCTGTCCGAGTCTCTCTTCCTTTTTAAAAACGTTGCCTTCGAGCGTGACTCTCCATTCTGGGGAGCCCTCTCTCTTTCCCCTGTTGCTCCCTCTCTCTTTTGCGCAGATTCTTTCTCCCCGGAGCTGGGCTGGCGAGGCGGCCACGGCGGTGCCCGGCGGGCGCGGGCGCAAAGGCGGACCGCGCGGCCCCAGCCTGGGCGGTTACTCGCTCTCGTCTTTGTCCTGGACCGTGGTGGTGGAGTGGTTGTACAGTCCCTGCGCCATGAGGTGCAGTGCCAGGCCGTTCTTGATGCCGGTGGCTTTCTTGATCTTGGCGCGCTTGTTCTGGAACCAGATCTTGATCTGGGACTCGTTGAGACTGAGCTCCTGGGCCAGGGTCTGCCGCCGCTGCTCCGTGATGTAGCGGTTCGCCTGGAACTCCGCCTTGAGTCTCTGCAGCTGCTCGGCGGTGAACGCCGTCCGAGGCCGCTTGTCCTCCTTCTCGTTCTTCTTCTTCTTCAGCTTCCTGGTGCGCGGACCTGCAGCGGCGGGCCGGGCCGGGTGGGGGTGGGGACAGAGGGCAGAAGGGAGGGGGTTGGGGGTGAGGGCAGAGAAAGCCGTGAGAATAACGGAGTGGAGTGGGATCGCGCTCCGCGCTTCCGCGGCGATAGCGGAGGCCCTGCCGCGCCCCGGGCCCCCGGCTCCCTCCCGGCAGCGGCTAACCCCTGCCTCCATCAGCAGGCCGCTGGGGTCGCCTGGTTCCTTTCTCCGGGGCCAGAAAGGCACGGAGGAAAACTGGCCGAGGCTGTCTGTGTAGCCCACACCCCAATTCAGAACAGGAGAGCCGAATGACAGGCTTAAACCACAGACTCCAAGATGGAGAGAGATTTGGAGCCCCATCCTGTCCAGGCCAAAGTTGGAGGTCAGGGGCCTGCTGCCTTTTCAGCCCTGAAATAAAATGAGGTTCAAGGCTGGGGCAGTGAAGACACTAGGGCAGGACTGCCCTGCGGGAATTGTCAAGAAGCACAGCTACACCCGCACCTCCAAGAAGAGCCCATCTGCTGTGGTCATTTACCCAGAAAACAAGGAGATGGGCAAGGGCTGTGAGAGGCTTAACTGGTTTCCAAGTAGTCAGTGTCTGTTCTGTCTACTCCTCCTTTCTCCGCTTCCAGCCCTTGGCCTAAAGAAGGCCTGTATAGGGAGAACTCCCTTCTCTAAAGAGGGAGATGAGGCCTTCACCCAGTAGCAGCCTTACCCACATGCCCCCTGGGTTCTCTGTTATGCCCCTTGGACAGTGCCGGTAAGAAAGAGAGGGCCCTCCCCAGCTGTAGGGGCAGCGTCCCCTTTTCCCTTTTGAACACATCGGCTGCAGTGTCAGGATTGAAAACTTCTGAATAACAAAAACAAATCAGATCTGCTTTCTTTGCCCACCTATGCCATCTGCAAGGAGACTACATCCTTCCTGCTGCCCTGTATGAGCAAAATAGGGGCAGAGGAACACAGAGAGGGGAGCAGTCGCAACAAAAAACGTGTGCTTTGCCCCTGAGATGGATATGGAAGGAGGCCATATCCATCTCCCTCCAAACCTGATCTGGGAAGAGGGCTGCCATGGACTCAGCCTGGAGAGAGGAGCGAGGCAGCCCATGAAGCTGCACCTCTGTCCATCAGCCTCCGTGCCCAAGTCTGCTGGCATCTCCCGCCTGGTCCCTGTCTTGGTTATGGGAGCTTACTGAGCCCAGTGAAGACCCTGACAGGCCTGTTAACCTCTAAAACTGTCTGGAAAGAAGGGTCGTCTTCACCGGTGTCTCCAAACCTAGCGACAAAGGGATAAGCAGCAGCAGGCTCCTGGGCAGGCCAAGGCCTGGAGTCGCCAGCTACCCTGTGACAAAAGAGTCTAGGCCTGGCCAACCACAGAGACTCAAGTGGCTTAAGGTTCATCTCCCTCAACTGTCCATGCAGGAGCAGGAGCCAGTACCCTGCCTCCTCGTCCCCTAAGAGGGACCAAGGCCAAGAACAAAGACGAGGCCCACTACCCAGCAGGGTGAGAGAGGAATGGGAGGCAGGCCGGGCAGGAGGAAGGCCCTGATTTAGATTAGTAATTCTCGGAGCAGGCAGGGATGGCCCAAGAAATGTGGGCATCCTAGAAAGGCCACACTGTGTTGTGCGTCCAGGACGTTGTTAGTGTAGTGTGTGCCTGTGTGTGTGTGTGTGTGTGTGTGCAGAGGCACAGACACTTGTAATAAAATCGTAGCCTTTTGGCCAGCCCGAGCTGTAGGGCCTGACAGCTCAATCACTCTATCCATCAGGCGAGTCAATCAAAGCAGCTTTTCGGAGGTTCAGGGAGCCCGACGTGTCAATAACGGGGCTGAGATGGCAGGGGCTGATAGCACGCATCGATCTGCGCTTGGCCAGCACTCGCCATTGCAGCGGGAGTAGAGCGGCGTATGGCTATGCTTTGCCCAGCGGCCTGCGGGGCCCGGGTGCCCGAACCCAATGCCAGGCCAGAGCCCCTGCTGGCCATGCGGGCGCTGCGAGCCAGAGAGGCAGGCCGGCCTTAGCTTCCTCTCCCGGGCCTATTGGCTGCCGTCTCCTCTCCTAGGACAGATCTTGGCCTTGGATCCTCCAAGCGCAAGGTATACGAGGAAAAGGGGCCAGAGGAAAGTAAAAAAAATAAAAAGTGCGGGGCCTAGGCCGGCGGAAGTCTGCTAACCGGCAGATGTGCTGTGCGGTAGGAAGGAGTTGATAGGAAAGAGTTAAGCAAGGAAGATGTGCAAGCCGACACGGAGAAGCTGTGGAGGCCGCCTCTAAGTCCTCCGCCTGGCTTTCTGGACTGAGCCCGACCTGTCCTCCCCTCTCCCACTGTCTGTCGGTCAGCATCAGCTCCGGGGAACCGGGAGCCAGAGGCTCTCGTCACGCGCCGTTTTGTCTACGGTCGTTCCCTGGCTTCTACCCACCCGGGTTGGATTCTCTTTGCTACCGGCCTGGGGAAGAAGGACAGCGATCAGAGCTTTTCTCTTTCCCTGTGCGTCCTCAAATCTGTCCCTATGTAAATGCACGCTACGCAGACACCATCACGATGGTGTTTGTGTCTGTAAGAACACCCAGGGGAAGGTTATTTCTCTGGTCAAAGCCTTGCTGGATTTCAGCCTCTGCAGGACCACGCTGGCGGGATTGCAGACCCCAATCATTAGGCCCACCTTCCCGCCGGCTCTAAATCCCTCTTTTTCTGGAAGGAAAATCAATGACTGACTGTGTCTTTCTTGATAATAATAATAAAGGCAAAACACAAAGAAGACCCCAGAGGCTCCGAGTTCAAAATCGAAGGATGGAGACTCCGCAAAAGCCAGGAGCGCAAAACTGGGTGCACACTCGGTGGTGCCTGGGACCAGAGCTGAGAAACAGGCAGCAGGCGTGAGAGGAGAGCGACCGAGGCCGGGATTGCTCTCCCCAACGCCGCGGCTAAGAGTCCTGGTGCATCCGCGGGGCTGGAAGGCAAGGCGCAGCCCGGGGCTGGGTACTCACCGGAGGACGGACGATCGGAGTAGCGTGTGCAGTAGACCCAAGCGGGCCACACGAGAGGCTGCTGCGAGTCCGTTTTGACCACGGGCCCACCGTTGGCTGCGCCCATAAGCAGAATGGCTGGGTTGCCGTGCTCCGGATACTTGGCACCCTGCGCGCCCGGGCTCCCCACGCCGCCGCCACTGCCGCCGCCGCTGTCTGAAGGCTTGGCTGTGGCTGCTGCCGCCGCCGCCGCCGCTGCCACGGCCGCTGCCGCCGCCGCCGCCGCCGCCGCAGCTGCTGGGTTCCCAGCCTTGGACGCACCCGTGCCTCCGGCAGCGACTGACGGGGAGCCGTCGGGTGGGCCACAGTTTGCGTCCGGGGAACAGAGGAGCGAGGCGGCGCCTGGTGCCCGCGTGCCCAGCGGGTGGACAGGGTCTCTACCTGAGCCGGTCTGGCCTCTGTCACGCTCCGCCCGGCCTCCTCCTGCGCCTCCTCCGGCCGCGGCCGCCACCAGGAGCTGCTGCGGCGACTGCTCCTTTTTGCAGCCGAAGTCCGGCCTCAGGATGTTGTCGATGAAAAAGTTGGTGGTGCGGTGCAGCTGGGCCGCGGGCTGCGGCTGGTGGGCAGGCGCCACGAGATGCGGCGGCGGCGGCAGCGGCGGCGGCGGGGGCGGGGGGTGCGAGGGGAGGTGCGGGTGGTGGGCCAGGGGCGGCAAGCAGGGCGCCGTGGGCGGCGAGGGGGGCGCGGGCTGCGGGGATACCGGCACGCTGTCTCCATCGCTGCCGCTGCTGCCGCTGGCGCCGGGGCTGAGGCTCAGGCTGAGGCTGCCCGGGGCCGCCGCCACCGCCGACGCGCTGAGGCCCGAGTCGCGCTGACTTTTAGGTTCCGGCTGCTGTTCTTCCATACTCGGCCGCCCCGCCGCCCCGGCCGCCGCGCCGGCCCCCGCCCCCCCTGTCTCGCTCCCCACCCCACTTTGCCAGCGGCCCGTGGGGGTGCGCGGAGGACGGAGGCCTGAGAAGCCTCCGCGAAGGCACAGGGCGGGTGCAGGAGAGAAAAAGCCCAGGCGCCCGGCCTGGATCGCTCGCTCTTACCGAGCAGATGATCTCGCTGTCTCTACCTCTCCCTAATTTGTAGACATCCAGATATGGAGACACTTGGCTATTTCTCTTTTCTTTCTGCAACCAAATTAAACGACTTGTTTTAAATGGGGAGTAAGCCACGGCCAAAAAAAGAAAAAAAAAAAGACAAGAAAGGAAAAAAAAGAAAGCAAGAAAAAAAAATTTAAAGCTCCAAGATTTTTTTTTTCTTAAAGGGAAAAAAAATAGTCTTTAAAGTCTAGCCATCTTCCTAGGCAGTAGTGAGGGGTTTGACTCCCCGAGTGTCACGCTCAGCTGTGCCCAGAGCGCGAGGCTGGCAGCGCCTTTAATCGCCTTTGCTTTTTTTGCAGGGAGAGCGCGTCTCCGCCAGCGCCGGGCTGCCTTTTTTTTTTTTTTTTTTTTCTTCAAATCTCTGACAGCTCGGATCTTTGCACAAACTCTCTCGCTTAAAAAAAAAATCACCCAGGCACACTTTTTGCCTTCAAACCGGAAGCACGTGAGTCAGGGCCGCACGTGTGCGGGGCCAATGGCGAGCCAGGACTCTCGCTGACACCCGGGCCTCGGCCCAATGGGCGCGCGCGGGACTTTGCGGATAAATAATCCGGGGGCGGCGGCTGCGGGCGCTGAGGGGGCGACTCGGCGCGGGCCCGGGGCCTCCGGCCAGCCCTCCCCAACCCACACCCCAGCCCCTCCCCCCATTCAGGCCAGGACCTAAGAAGGGGCAAAGGAGACCCAGGAGAGGTAGATCTTGGGGTAGGCAAATAGAGAAGTAACTCTGTAAACAACTTGTTGGAAAAATGCAGGGTTATGGGTGTGTGCGCGCCGGGTGCAGGGTCAGGAGGCTGGGGACTCTGCGCTTTTGTACTCACACGCTTAAGGAACTCAGCCTTGTATTTCCTCGTTTTCTTCTTGCTGTTATGAAGGTGAAAGTTGTCATTGTCCGTGTGTGTAGTGAGAGGGAGGGGTAAAACCAGGAGGGTCGGAGATGTGAAACAGACCTAGAGTTGGATACTTTCAGAGAAGCAGTTTATTTTTCACAAATAGCAAACCCGGGGGGCCAGCTGGCCTCTCTAGAACCGTCTGTTTGTAGGTTTGCAGTCCATGCCAGTCGGTTGCACTGGGTGTCCTTTCCGGGGTATCCACACCCATGCCCTTCCCTGTCCCGACCTTCTGCAAGCCCCAGGAGGCGTCCTGGCGCCATTAAGCCCGGCCCCGAGGGCGCGAGAGAGCCCCACCGCCGGCGGGCCAGCGCCTATTCCTTCCCGGGCCGCCGTAGTCTAAGCCTTCCCGTCAGCATAGAGTTACCCTGGCCAGGCCTCTGGGCCAAGCAAGTCAGGGTGCGGATGCGCCCAAGGCTCCGGCTTTTGGGTCCAAGTCAACCTCCGTGTTAAATTTCCCTGCAAAGTGAAATCAGACAAATACTAGTACTGCCCCCCATATTTGCCCTCGCCAGCTGACGCCGTAGACAGCCGGTGCACCCCAGTTGCCCAGATTTCCTGAGGTTACTCCCCACTCCCTGGAGGCCTCTGGCACTAGCCCCGTGTTCTTCTTTGGGGGATGGCGGGGTCCCGCTTCTCCCGAGCTCACGGAGATCGCCCGCAGCCCGCTAGGCTCATCTTCTCTGTTTTCCCATCTCCCGGGCTGGGGGGCGGGAAAGTGGGGGGATGTGAGGTGCTGGGCACTGGCTGGACTTGTCGGCTGAGGGGGTTGGGAAGACGAGGGTCCGACTGTGTATGTGATAAAACCCGCTCTGGAGGGTGGCGGCTAGACAGGCTCGGGCAGCTGAGGCCTTGGCGGGGATGTCATCTTGGATCTCCCGAGAACCTGGTGCCCTGACCTCCATCTGCAACTGGGATGGCGGAGAAAGTATCTTTGGGGGGATATTGCCTAATGGAAACATACAAAACAATCCCCCTTGCTTAGAAGTCACAGGGGTTAGGAGGAAAATAAGAGGGAAATACACAACCAGCCGAGCCAGCGCAGTAGCCAGTAGCCGAAGTTTCTCCGAGGGCCTGGTGGGGCGGACTGCCTTCGCTCAGCCGAGGGTCCTCGTAACCCGGCTCTGGAGTTTCTAGACCTGCCCCCGGGGCCGAGGCGGCGAGAGCCACTTTCCGAGCCCTGCGCTGAGCAGACCAGCCCCGCTCCCCTCAACCCTCCCTAGCCGCACCCTAACCCACCACGAGGTCTTCGGGTCCTCTTCAGTTCTACACCCAAGGGCTCCCCGAAATCTCTCGGTGCCCCCACCCCTTCTCCCCGAAATGGGGTTGGGATTTTATTTATATTTAAGTTCGCAAAATTGAAATCTTTATCCCGCAAGCGAGCGTGGGTACTTAATTAAATTCTAATTAGGACACTATCAATATCCTATTTAGCCGCGTAGCTTTTGTGCGCCGCGGTCCCTTTCAGCGCCGTAAATAGGGTCTCGACGCCTTATCTCGCCTGCAGGAGACGCCTCGAGAAGGGCTGCGGAAGATAATTTATAGGTTTTAATTACTCTTCATTCCGCCTGATCAGCTTGGCGTTCATCACAGGCCTGTGAATAAAACCCTGGTCAAAAGCTCTGTCACATCGCGCTGGCAAGACGCTTAATCAAAGTGAGCGGCCCCGCGCGCCGCGCCGCCCGGCTCCTCCACGTAATTTCCAGCCAGCTGATAAAGCCAGCTGAATAATGCGGCGGCCCTTTGGAGACACCATTTACAGAAATGACTTTATTGACGGCTTAACGTCGGTAATTCATTTTACCTTTCATGTAGTGGAGCCCGGATTTGTTACAGTAATGGGATGATAAATGCACCCGCGGCCCGCGAGCTCCGGCTGGATTAGGAGGTGCGCTGCGCGCTGGCTGGTCCCCCCGCCTCTCCCAGGCCGGGCCTGCGCGCGGGATGCTCCGCACCCAGCGCCGCCCGCCCTCCACGACCCCCACCCGAGCCCACGCCCTCTCTCAGGCCTGAGAATGAATAGACTATTGGAACTCGGTGTTCAGGGGTTGGTGTCCTGGCAAGCCCCAGTGAGGCGCGAGTGCTCAAAGTGAGCAGAGGTTGGCGAGATGGGTGTGTGAGGGACCCGGATGAGTCGGAGGGAGCCCAAGACTAGCCTGTGGTGAGGAAGTACCAGCAGCGGAGTTGTGTGTACAACTATGTGGGTGAATGGACTGTGTGTGTGTGGAGCGGTGTGTGCGCAGTCCTTTTAGGGGTACCGGTTCTGTCTTTGGAAATTAAGGAACTTCTTCCAGTTTGATAGCTGCCCAGGTGGGGGTGGCAGGGAAGTGGGCTGACCGGAAGCAGTGGGGTGATCTACCAGGAATGGAATGGAGCCCCTTTTGCCAGAAGCCCTCTGGTCTGGGGCTAAAGGCATGGGAGTTTGGGGGCACCCAGTGCCCACTTCTATTGCCTTGAAGTTCTGGGCCGTGCAGTTCCCCTGGAGCAAGAGGCCCCACAGACGGCCACTGACCTAGCCATGTCTCTGCAATAAATTGATTGTCCCCAAGTTCCACTTCCATACCCAGCCCACATAAAAGTGGAGAATGACAATGAAGAAAACGATTTTGTTTTATTTTAAATGCCAAAGGGGGAGCAAAAAACCCCCCAAACACCGCCTGTGATTTCTTTCTTCATTTGAAGGCCCACGGGGCCCAAAGGGGCTTTCAGTAGTGGGGGTGGGGTAAGCAGGACAAGAAGAGACCACAAGTCTCTCCCATTCCCAGACTTCCTCCATTCTCTGCGCCGAACCAGGGGGTTCCACGAGGAAGAGGCACCTGGCCAACCAGACCGGGAGCGTGTGTTTGGATGTTTGAGGGCACCGAGAAGTTTGGGGATCATGCAGTAGGAAGACGGGTGAATGCTTCTCAAGGTGAAGGCTGAGAAATGGCACCTTTGTTTCAGCCCTTGCCCAATCTTGCCAAAACCACTTACCAATGTCTAGAATGGCCTGCGGCCGTGGGGGGCCAGAGCCTGCATTTGTTTCTTTTGCTCTATCTGTGGGGACCACAGAGAGGTAAGGGTTGGTAGAAGCATTCTTTGTGTGTATTTGTGTGCCTGGCAGAAGGCTGGCTGGTCTATGTAGACATCAGTGTGTACACTCAGTCTTCCCCCTGCAGCTGGGCGCAGAGCACTGTGCTTGCTAAGAGTTTCAGTGTGTGCTGCTTGGAAAGGAGAAATCGGCCACCAGCCTGCATTGCCACATACTTTTGGATTTCGTTTAGGCAGAGACGAATGTCCTGGTCCTGCCTGCTCCCACCTCTCTTCTGAGGATGGGTGTGAGGAGGGGCATTGTGAAAACACCTCGCAGCCTCTGCAGGCGTGTGCGCGAAGGGCCGAGAGTGCGAGCGTGTGCATGCACACGGTGGTAATCGCATTTCGAGTGTAGATCAGATGGCGGTGGGGCCTCGGTGGTGCGGGACATGAATGAGTTGTCGCAACACAATAGCGCGCAGCCTTCCTGCGGGGACTGGGTGACCAGCGGTTTTGTTGGGAGTGAATGCGAGGAGATTTCTACTACAAGTGCCGCGGTATTATTATGAGGCGGAAGGTCAGACTATACATCGCAGGTCCCCAAAGCCTATAGACCTTGGGAAATGTGAGGCCTCGAGCCACGTCATTATACCTGACAGTCCTTTCAATAGACTAATTCAATTAGCGCTGGGGTTTCGGTCTTCATTTGAGGCTATCATAATGTGGGGGTGGCTGGGTGCAGGGGATTCGTTGAGCAGTGGTTAGGGATCCTAAGCCATTCTGCCTGAGCTTGGAGACTGGGGTGGTGGGGGAAGGGGGAAATCTAGGGGGGTGGGGGTGGGTGGGAGGCAAACCATGGAAAATAAAATACTCTGATGACTCTGGAAATTGGGGGCAGCTTTGTTTGTAGATGGCCCAGGAGACTTGGGTGGGGGAGGGAGGGAGGATTTCTTTTATTCTGCTCACATGAAATCCTCCTATAAATAAATATCCAGGTTGCTAGAAAGCCCTCCAAAAGCCTGCTAGTGGAGATTGTCACCTCTGGGGTTGTAATATTTGGGTTTCTGCTCCCAGATCCTGCCTTCTCTCGGGTCCCACCTCCCTGAACCCCCCCCCCCACACACACACACACATCCTCGCCCCAGAGAGGGAGCAGTTCGCAGCACATATCTTTTTTGTTCTAGAAACAGTTTGGGGTTTTCTTTCATTTTTCCGCTAATGCCTGGACAAGCGAAGATAATTTAGTCCTTTTTCCTCTTGACTATGGGAAAGCGGGGGAACATTTCGGTGATTTCTGTAAATCACACCTGGTGATCGGGATTCGAGAGGGCTCGGGGGCCCAGGTTTCTATCGGAGCCCTGCGGACCGCCCGCCGGTCACACCGGCGACGCACACGCCGGGACTGTCGCTGCCTCGCAGCCGGCGGCCGAGGAGCCGCGTTAGGGCTGTTGGAGGTGCAGGGGAGCGAGACCCAAGGTCCCTGGGCTGCAGGGCACCGAGCGTTACCTTCTCTGCGTCCGCGAACCCCCCTGGAGCTGACCCCGCAGCGAGCCAGGCCCCTGAAGCGGAGGGTGTCAGAGCTCGCGGCTCCCAAAAGCCAAGCAAGGACACACACACATTCCCAAATCCATTTCGTCACTTTAATCAAACAACCCGCTTTCCCCTTAAATTGCATCGCACCCAAAGCACGGACCTGAAAGCCTCCCGTTCGTTCTCCCGCGACACCCAGCCCCCAAACCCGGAGGACATGCGGCGTCTGCGCTCGAATTTTCTTCTCTCCCTCATTTTGCTTTTCGCCCTCTCTGGCCCCCTCCTCCTCCCCAGAAGGTCCCCGGAGGCAGGTGCCCTCAGATCGAAGGCGCCCCTGGCACACCCCTGTCCCCACCTGTCCGGTGGCGGCTCCCGCCCGGTCCGGCTGGCCGCGGCTGGGTCCACGCCGCCTGGCCTCCGAGCGCGTGTGCGTGCGCCCCGGGGTGCGCGGTGCAAGCGACAAGGAGGGGCGGGCGCGGCTTCCGGGTCGGCTCCCCCCTCAGCTCATTCCGGCTCCCTAGGAGGTCCGGACCCAACTACTAAGTTGCGGACACACAGCCATGACTCTAGAAAAGGAGGAGAAGACACAGTATCCAAGTCCTTGGCCAGAGGAGCGCCCCTGCGGCTCTCAAACCGCGTCCTTTGCCGGCGCGAGGGTGACTGTCCTTCCCCGGCCGCAGGGCGAGGGCTGCCCGAGCGCCTCTCCCGCGACCTGGGCAAAGCCAACACGCGTCCGCTCTCCCAGCTCCCGGCGCTCTGGCTCCCGGCAGGCGCCCGCCACCTCCCTCTCCTCGGGGCCCCAGAGCCCGAGCCAGACCTCCCCCCCCCCCCCCCCGCTTTCGTCCGCGGCGGTGCAGCCTCCGGACCCCCTTCCAGGGAAGGATGCAGGGAAAGCTCTGGGTTCCAGGCGTGGTGGGCGCAGCGAAGGGCTGGCGGGGAGGGAAAAGTTAGTCCCGAGTGGAGATGGCGCGGGGGCAAGGGGGGTCTCACCAACCTCACGGTGATGAGAGTTCGAGGGGCGAAAACCCCAGTGCGTCCCTCCCCCCAACCCTCCTTCTGCCTCGGAGCGGATCCGCGAGGGTGCAGTGGGATGAGGAAGTCCCTGCAAGGTCCGGCCTCCCGTCCCGGCCCTGTCCGCCTGCTCCGGCAGAAGCAGAAACCGCGGTGGGAGACTGGTGAGCGGCCGCCCGCACGGGTGTTTGTACCCGCACTGAGTGTGAGAGGCTCCAGGGGAGTTCGCAGGCATGTGTGTACCAGACAGCGCACAGAAAGATCGTGTGCCTTTTGTGTGTGTCCCTCTCATTCTCCTGCCGTTGCACGGTGCCCAAGTGTGCAAATGTTGTGCCTGGGCTCTGCGCTGGTGGAGGTTCCCGGCGGGGGTACCTGTGTACAGTCCCCGTGGGTGCGGCTGTCCCCAGCTGGGAACCTGAGAGCAGCTCCCTCTGACCCAGACTTTGGAAGTGAGGTGTGAGAAGTAGCTAGGACCAGAGGGCTCTACCCCAAACCCACGGCTCACTCCCACCCTGTCCTCACTGAATTCTGAAAGGGTGTAGGAGGCAGTTGTTCAAACCTGATTGAAAACCAACACTGGTTTTCTGCTCTCCACCTGTGCAATCCCCAAGCCTTAAACCCTGACTGAGGGCAGGGTGGGCAACAAGTGGCGAGGTCAGGATCAAAGGGACCTTTGGGAACCCATCGACCAAAAGCCCACTGCACAGATGAGGCAACTGGGACCCAGAGAGAGGGCTGGGTCAGGGTCCCACTGGCCTCAGGGCTCCCCAAACCAGGCCCAAGTCCCAGGTGGGAGCTCAGGGGGTGGTGTTTCCTCCCCCAGATCCCAACCCCATCCCATGCACCTCCAAGTAACATCCACTCCCTTCCTTGTGTGTGTGTGTGTGTGTGTGTGTGTGTGTGTGTGTGTGTGTGTTGGGGTGGGGTGGGAGGGGCTGAGGCAGGGTCTCCAGGGGTTGGGAAAGCCCTGGGAGAAGTGGGGAGACCATCCTTCCTCTTGTTGGATTCCACTGGAGGCTTCATGGTTCCTGACACCCCTCCCCCCCCCCCAAGGGCTTAGCTGCTTCTTCTCCGACCCTATTCGCCTCAGAACTTTCCAGGCCTGAACGGTCGTCAGGGGGGAGGTCAGCGGGGAAGGCTGGCCTCACTTCTCACGGGGTAGGGTGGGGTGGTGGATGCCTGGTGGATGCCGACTCCGAAGCCGGTCCAGGCACTCCCTCTCCAGCCGCCAGGAGGCCTGCCCAAAACTGTTCTGCAAAAGGGTCGGGGGTGTGATCTTCCAGCCAGATATTAGAGCAGAAGACAATAAGGGATGAGCAGATTAAGAAACCCATGTCGCAGACAACTATCACAATGAAAAAAGAACCCTCTGGCCCTTATTTCCGCCCCCCCCCCAATATATGAAAGAAAAAAATAGGAGATAGGACGGGGGCTGGGGTTGGTAGCAGAAGAAGGCATCATTCCGTCATGCGTGAATGAGCGGGTGTGCGGACTATTTGTTGAGGGGGGATAGCGCCCCATAGGGGTGACTCCAGTGGGGCCTGGTGTTTTTTCAGGCCAAACCGGCAGAGCCCTGCTCTCTGAACCCAATATTCATTGACCCTTAAAAGATAGAGTGTGAGGCCCTTCTGAGTCAGAGGGCAAGAATCAATCAGAGTTCTAGGGTCCTTTCCCCCCAACCATCCAGTACTCAGCCTGAGCCTCTTCTTGCCCCCCCCCTTTTTTTTGCGGGAGAGGGACTCTAGGCGAGAGGTTCTGGCAGGGAGTGGGGTCTCCTGGGCGCGGCGGATCCTGGCAGTGTTTTCCTGTGAGAAACGCGCCACCTGTCGGTGTATCGGAGAACTGTACTTGCGTGGTTCTCTAAGGTCCGCCAGGCTGTGGGGAGAGGGGAGTGGGGACATTCCGCCTCTGTCTTGACAGCTGTCCTGGCAGGGGAGGGACGGGCATCCTCCTTGGGATACTTTTTCCCACATAAGACCAACGCCCGAGGGAAAAATCCACGAAGAGCTGTTTGCCCTGTGACCGAGAGTCTGGGGTTTGCACAGCTCCAGAGAGCTGGAGTTCCACACCATGGCGCTTTCCCAAAGGCCTGGAGCTCGAGTTAGGCATGTGGGTTTCAGAGCCCCAGATGGGGGAGGGCGGGTGGTTAAATGAGCAGCAGGCAGGCCTGCTCTCCTGGACTCCTACTCCTCAGTGGATGTGCAGGGTTGGATGGGGCCTCCTCCCGCAGGAGCTAGCCAGCGCCCCTCCCTCCCCTGGGAATTGAAACTCTCTGGGGAAGCTGTCACCTTGAACCCAGGACCCTTTGCTTTCGGAGTGGAAATGAAGGGGACGTTTCGTTTCTTGGCCCATCCGTCTGCAGCCCCAGGAATTGCTCTGGCACCTCAGACTGAATTTCTGAACTTCAGAGTCTTGACAACCAGAGGGATTCAGGGCCATGTTTCCATTTAGAGATGGGATGATCAAGGGTCCGGAGGTCTGCTCTCTCGTCCGTGTGAGCATTGATCTGAACACGAACCAAGACATGAGGGGTCAGTGGCCCTGACCTCCGGGCAGTCCTGGTGGCTCTGAGTCTTTTGCCAGCATCCATGAGGTCGAATCCCACTGTGGCCTGCATGGGTTTGGCGCCTCGGCTCTCAGCAACCCCCTCGGCACTCACACCGTTTGTGACCTGGCCTCATTCCCAGTCCCTCAGACAGACCCACGGGTGTTGGAGTTCAGTGCCCTGGCCTCCTTGTGTCAGCCTTGGGGCCAGCTGCCCCGGCTAAGCCAGGCTGGCCTAGGACATGGGGAGCTTCAGGCCTCTCCCAGCCCGTTTTGCACATTGGGGTCCACTGTAGCCCAGGGAGGGAACTGTGGGCAGAAGCAGCAGTCTCACACTGTCGCCTGGTCTGACTGAGGAGCCGCAGGGACTCTGTGTCCTCTCACCGCTGCTGCCCCCGCCACTCCCCCGGCAACAATGGAACCCAAATGTCAGGAATCAAGCTCAAGGTGCCAAAGGCCCCTGATGCTGTGAGAGCTGACCCACACGGGAACCGCCCAGCACAGGCACAGTGCCTGCTCCCACTCGGGCAGCTCAGACCAATCTCAGGGGTGGGACTAACATAGGAAAACAAACAGATTTATTTTATTTTTTTAGATATATATTTTATTGATTTTTTACAGAGAGGAAGGAAGAGGGATAGAGAGTTAGAAACATCGATCAGCTGCCTCCTGCATGCCCCCTACTGGGGATGTGCCTGCAACCAAGGTACATGCCCTTGACCGGAATCGAACCTGGGACCCTTGAGTCCGCAGGCTGATGCTCTATCCGCTGAGCCAAACCATTAGGCCAAACGGATTTATTTTAAACAGTTCTCACATTTCACTCGGATATTGCCGGGTCTACCGAGGGGCACTGAAGGTTTAGGGAGAAAACGAGATGCGGGAAGGTAGAGAGGGAGAAAGAGAGGAGAGCAGAGCCAGGAAAGGAAGGAGGGCAGGAGGGGGATTAGGTGGAGTCCCTTCCTCCAGAAGTGGAGGGAAGGGCAAGGTGTGCTGCCCAGGGTGCTTGGTGGCTGCTCTGGGCCAGCTCTGAGCCAAGCTCTTCTGGTTTAGCTCCTTAGTCTTCATAGGAACCCACTGAGGTGAGTAATATCTTCCTCTCCAAATTACAAAGGAGGAAACCGAGGCAGGAGAGTCTTAACCTCACCCCAGGGCATGCCGCTGGCAGGTGGGAAATGAAGAGCCCCAGGGGTGCCCAGCTCTGGAGGTGGCAGCGAGACCAGTGGCTCAGGGGACTTTGGGAGGGAGGACTGGCGTTCTGACTTCCGTGCCCCCAGTCGCCCAAGTCAGGCTGCGTTCTCTCAGTGGCCACGGTCCGTCTGGGGAGCCCTGCACCCCTGCCTCCCAGGCGGGCGCTGGGTGTGGCCGGGCCAGCGCCGTTCAGCAGGTCCTGGCCCTCCCCGTGCCTGAAGTCTGAGCCTCAGCCTCTGGGAAGAGATGCCCTCCTTTCCTGCCGCCCAGGCTGGCCTCTCCTTGCTGGTGTTGTCCTTGTTCTTTCTAGCGCTTCCTGGCTCCCTGCCCTGGGAGAGGCCGGCGCCTGCCTGGGTTGGCTGCACTGGTGGTGGCGGCAGACACTCTGATCTGGGCGGTCCCCAGGCTGGGGCTCCTGGGCGGGTGCAGCTTTGCACCTAGGTCTCCGCGCTTCCTGGCTGGTCTCAGAGGCTGCGAGGTGACCGCCAAGGCCCAGGCTTTCCAGCAGGTGAGTCCCTGGCTGGGACGCCTAGGGACTCAGTCTCACGGAGGCGACACATCTCTGGGCTTCCACAGACACGAGCCTCAACTGTCAGGGCGCGGGTGATGGGTGATGAGGTCCCAGCAGCCCGCAGGCATGGGGGTCACTACGTTGTGCGGAGCCTCCAGGACAGGACGGGAGTGGGATGGTGAGGAAAGGATGCAACACCTGAGGCAGGAAAGGAGACCGAGACCAGCATTGCCAGGAGTCTTGGTTCTGCCCATCCCTACCTTCACCCCAGCCACCTGCAGGCCTGCGGGAAACTCCGCTGCCCGAGAATCTGCATGGGTGCTGCGCAGAGGGAGTGCTGTTGGCCCAGCGCACCAGCCTGGGAAAGGACTGGGCGGGGGGAGGGAATGGGGGCGCCCTCGCTGCTCCTTGGAGAGCACAGGTGTGCAGAGAGGAGGCGCGGGCGTTGCCCCAGGGTGGCGGTCCCCAACCCTTTCTCACCCCCCTCCTCTTTTCACTTCTTCCCAGAGCTCTCGCCTTTAACCAGGGGAGCAAAACTGACAGGCCTTGCAGTGAGAAAGTCGGATTGTCTCGGAGGTAGGACCTATGGCTTCTCCAGGCCTTGCCAGGCGCTCAGGGTGTGGGGAAACGCCTCGCTGCCAGGCCGAGGCAGCCCCTGGCCCGCACCCCTTCTCTAGGTCTTCTCTAGGTTAATAGTCCTCATTAGGACTCCTCAAAGGCTGACGCCTCCCCCTCGGAAGTCTCCTTAGGTTTGGGAACCACAGCCCGGGATTTTATAGGTAGCTTTAATGGAAAGTGTCAGTGGTTCTGAAGGAATGTGAACTTGAACTTGACACTTGTTTTTGGAAAGGTGTCTGGACCTTGAGCCAAAATACATGGAAGAAGAGATTCCGCCATTCTTGGAGGTTAGGGTACCTTGCTAGTGGGGCTCTGGGTTGGGGTGCAGACACAGGAAGTAGAGGGGGTTATCTGGGCCGGGTCACCAGAGAGATGGAAAGCCAAGGATTGGTCAACCTTTAGCATTTATCTCTCCCCCTGTCTGTCCGTCTCCCAGCTATCAAGTGTGGACTTGACAGGAATGTTGCAAAGAAAAACTAATTAAACTGCAGCACAACACTCTGAAAATACTAAGTGTCGTGTAAATGCCTAAAGCTAATAATAATCTTGATGGTGCTGATTATGTGCCAGGAAGCCCATGTTGAGCCCACACGTGCTGGTCTGGGGGATCCTGGCACGCCCACCCTGTCTACTGCCCAGCCCCAGCGGGAATGGGGAATGGCCAGACGTGAGTGGGAGCTCCAGGCCATGCCCCCATCCCCTCCCTGCCCCTCACCTGGGAGGCAGGCCGGGTTTCATCCTGGCCCGGAGTTCTTAGGTTACCTCACTCTCTAACACTGGGCGCATCACCGGTAAGTGGGAAATGTGTGATTCGTGGGTTGTGTCCCCCTTGCACATTGAATCCTGTTTCCTCTAAGACTCGGACAGGCCCCAGTGTCCACTCATGTCCTTCTCTTGAAAGAGACGTTCTCTTAGGGAACACAGCCCTTGCTCTCAGCTCCCTCTGAACTCTTGATGGGAGAGTGGGAGGAGCCGGGGGTCTGGGATCTTCCCTGTAATGTTTTTCTAGTTTGATGACCACCAGACCTTCCCCAGCACTTATCTTTGCCCTTTAAGGGAGTTTTGTCACCGCCGTTCCTCCCCCCACCCTCGTCCTCTTCCGCAGCCTCCTTCCTGGCACTGCACCGGCACCAGCACCGGCACCAGCACCGCTGGACTGGAGGGCTGGGGCAGCGCGTGCTCTGAGGCCGTAAGTTGCAGGGACTCACCGCTGAGGCTTCGGGGAACTCTCACCCCAGAAGTTGCCGGGCCTTTCAGGGATTCTGTAGAGTCGCCCAGACACTCTGACACTCCCCACTCTTGAACTTGCCCCCGTTCCACTTCTCAGTGGCTGGGAGAATAGTTCCACCCTTGCCGTCCTCCAGGGTGGCTGGGCTCTTACTGCTCCCTGGAGCCCCACCCCTTCTCACCCTCGAAGAGAATAGCTGACATTTTTATCTTCAAAAGAAGAAAGTGTCACCTCCATTACGCTTCAAACACAACACGTTTTGTTTTGTTTGCATTAGGCTTCAATAACCCAAATGCCTTCCCTTTGAAGGGAGCAGGTGAGTCCTGGCTAGCCTTTGTTTAAGTCACCAAGTCTGAATGTAATGAACAGGGGCAGTGTGCGGAGTGGGTCTGGCTGTGGGGGATTCAGGCCGCCGTGGAGGAGGTTTCCAAGGCCAGGCACTTGCTCACAGGCACCACACACACAGGTGAAAGGGGTTCTGGAGTTTTCCATTTTACTCTTCCCTGTGTGAACACGGGCTTTGCTTTGAAATGCTTGACGATGGGAAGCGTGGGTGCCACCGTGTGCAGCACCCACACCTGTTTTCCAGCTGGGAGGCAGCCGCCTGTGACCCCGCAGGCAGCTCACACCGCCAGGCCAGCGAGCCAGCGAGCCGCAGGTGAGGCTGCCCACCTGCCCTTCCTGCCACACCACCCTGCCGCGCGCTGCCACTTCGCATGAGGAGGAAAATCCATATGCACAACCCCACAGCCCCCAATCCTGCGGCTCCAGCGTAGGATCTGCCCACTCCCACAGCCTCGAAGGCAACCACAGGCACGTGGGCGCTGGGCCGCTGTGTCCAGCCCGGCTCCAGGACAATGTCCCCCTCCACTCCCGGCTTACTCTCTGGGTTGAGGCTGCACCCCAACAGTCACCTTCGTGAAGGGGAAAGTGAGGATTAATGCACATACACTATTTTTGTTACTTTTTAACAAGTTCGGGGATTTTGTCATTGTTGTGTCATTCAGACCCCCTGAAGTTCCTGCTGCATCAGAAAGAATTTGTTTCCAAATCAGATTGAGTCCCCAAGTGAGACACTTGACACCCCAGAGAAGTTTGTAGCAACAGGTGCTGACTGAGCCTTTCTTGCCACTTACTCTTACTGTTGACAGTATCACAGATGCCCCCCTCTGCCCTGGCCCCCTCCACCCAGCCCGCCCCACCCCAGCCTTCCCCACACTGCTGTCTGCGCGTTTTTGATTTCATGAAGATGTTGTTCACCAGAAGACAGTCCCCCTCCAGAATTTTATATTACACTTAAAAAATTTTTTTTTTTTTTTGGGCATTTTGATTCCTTTTGGTTGGTGGTGGGGAGTGCAGTCAGGAGGGAGACTGGGGCCAGGCGCTGGGTTAGCCAGAGAAGCCAGGAGGGTTGGGCAGGCTGGGCGTGACTCGGTAAGGGAGGGGGAAGGAAAGGGCTGGAGGTGGGGGAAGGGCTGGAGGTGGGGGAAGGGCCGGAGGTGGGGGAAGGGCTGGTGGGGGCTCTCCCCGCTGCCCTGATGCGAGCTCCCAGGCTTCAGTTAGTGAGTGCTCTCCTCAACACCACGCTCAGGACTCCGGATCTGTATTCGGCCTCCGCAGTTCCTCACTGCCTGCTGGTTTGCCATGGGCTGTGGGTACCCACATATTTTGTTGAATAATTTTGGTGAATTCTTTCACAAACATTGATCTGAGCAGCCTGTTCAGGAAACGGGGTTGTCTTCGGGTCTGGTGAGTCCTTCTCCCCCAGGGGCCTGTAGACACAATGCCAGACATGGAAACAGTCTCTCCAGAAATGTGGGTGTTTCCCCGCTGTGGGCTGTTGGGCCCTGGGAGCTGACAGGTTCAGCATTTCCTCCAGATAAAGCAGGAAGTCAGGCCCCACAGTGAGTAGCCTGGGAGACTGGGTTCCCCCACCCCCTCTCCGCAGGAGTCCAGAGAGTAGAAAGGTCAAAGGCCTGTAGAAACCACCCAACTGCTGAAATCCTCCCAAAGCCTCGAGGGGGTGGGGGACGTGGAGATGGTCCCATCGGCCCAGTGGAGATTGCTCCAGCCCGTGTAGATGAGGGAGAGCAGGCAGGCTGGCCTCCTCCAGCACACCTCCCCGGGCTCCTTGGGTGGACTGCAGATTCCGCTCTCCAGAGCATCCCCCGTGCAGTCAGGGAAGCTCATCGGGGTGGGGAGCTGGAGAGGGTCACCTTGGCCTTTGGCCGGCCAGGGAGGCCGGTCCTCCATCTCGGTCTGCACCCTTTCCCATGGAGGGAGGACCTCCTGGCTCACATCCTGGCATAAACTCAGATCCCATATCTGACCCGTGAGAAAGAGGGGAAGGATGTGCCACATTGAGGGATTAAAGGATATGCAGCCTAAAAGGTGGAAAATTAGGCGTCATCCAGAGGGTGGCAAAGAATGCGGGTTGTCCAGGCTGTCTTGCTGCTCTCTGATCAGTCATCCTTGCACTTGGGGTACATTCACCCTGGTCTGTGAACTGCTTCTCAGAGCTGACACATGTGACTTTGTCTCGGCTCTGTCCGGTATGGTGGCCGCTGGCCACCAGTGGCCGTGGAGCCCTTGAAATATGGCTGGGCTGTCAGTGTAAAACACATACCAGGTTCCAAAGACTTAACACAACAAAAAGAATGTAGAGAATCTCATTAACATTTTTATGTGGATTGCATGTTGATGTGATCATATTTTTAATACGTTGGGTTAAACAAAATGTACTATTAAAATTAATTTCATTTCTTTGAATGTGGCTATTAAAACATTTGAAGTTACACAGCTCGAATTCGGGGCTCATATTATATTTCTATCAGATGGTGCTGATCTAGGTACTCCCTTCCATTCTGAAACTATTTTGAGGGCTTGCTCATTAGTTTCCTTTTCTTGTTAACTACAGAGCTTCAGAAATAATCCCTTTCTGCTCAATAGGAACTGGGGCAGAGAAAATGCTGGGAGTCCTAGTTGACTTGTTTCCAAATATTGGCTTTTGCTTCCATCGTGCGGCCATTTCCTGCTACTACACCATCCGCAGGCTGCGTGGAGGTCCCCAGTGCCCTACTCATGCTTGCTGGAGTTACCACACAGGATGAGCCAATCACTCAGAAATCCTAAACTTGCAGAAGACTATCTTCTCCTGCTAATCTCTTCTTTTATTCCTCTCCACATGTGAATTTAAAATCGTAATACTATGTGGGGAACACGTATGAACTACCCCCAAGAACTAGAACATCAGTCCTAACACGGTCCCACATATTCATTCCTCCCCCATCTTGTTCCCCTGCCTCTGCCCAGATGAATCACTACCCTAAATTATGTGTTTATTATTTCATTGCTTCTAAAAATACTGGTTTTGTTGTATATTGTTTAGTTTTACTTGTGTTTGAGGTTCAAGAAATGATTTTATGTGGTCTAATGGGACTTGCTTTTTCACTTGGTATTCTTCTCTAAGATTCACCCCTGTTGCATATAACTGGACTGGAGTGTGAGGGTCATTATTGGAATAGACTTCAATTGATTTACTCACCCTCCTGTCCGTGGACATTGAGTCCTTCTAGTTCTTTGCTTCTGTGAGCATCCCGTTTATATCTCTTAGTCTACAGATGTAAAAGTGCTTCTAAGAGACAATAAAATGACCAGGGGCTGCTAAAGGCTTAGGGGGAGCGGTGAGTAGGTGAAGCACAGGTAATTTTTTAGGGTGGTGAAACTATTCTCGAATAGGTGGTGGAACTGTTATGAAGTGATTTTACTACCGAAAAGTGTGATTCTGTGATGATGGGTGCATAGCATTATGCATTTGTCAAATCTCATGGAACATTATGGCACAAAGAGCGAACCTTAATATATATAAAATTGTAAAGATCATTTTGAAGGCTGGGCATTCTCTGAAGGAACACAGACAGTGAAAAGAGAATCTAACTATTTACAAATGGGTGAATGCACTGATGGGGGTGGGGAAAAGGTGCTGACATAAGCAACTTTGGAAGTAAGTCAGACTAAGCCCAGGAACACTGCGACCTGTTTCATAAAGTCGTTTCTATGCAGGCATACATGGATAATTCCGATATTGCACCACATACACACTGGAGTGGAACAATTAAGTGAATGGATGGTAGATGGTGAGAGGCAGGTTTCCCACTGTTGGAGGGCACTTACAGGTAATCAGAGGGAGGAAACTAGAATGATCCATGTAATAATGGATTAGAGTTGGAGACCTCAGTATGAACTTACGTTTTCCTTAATATACACACAGATGGTTACATATAGAAATATTTATAAACTAGGGGCCTGGTGCATGAAGATTCGTGCACTGGGGGTGGGTCCCTCAGCCCAACCTGGACCCTCTCCAATCTGGGAGCCCTCAGGGGAGCCCTCTCCAATCCGGGAGTTTCTGTCTGTCTTTGTGATCATATGAGCAAATTATCTGAGACCCCAACCCAGTTTGGTTTGTTGCTCACAGAATAATAGAGGCTTTTTTTTTTTCCTTTGCTTCATTGGTGGAGATTTCCTGGAAGTTTTAGGATATTTTCCCTTACACTCTGATTTTACTTATGTCTCTCACCTTTGCTTTCCCTCCATCCCCCCACTGCAACAGTAACTTGCTCCAGGCTCACTTTTCTCTAGTGTCTAGGAACGTGATGGCAAACCTTTTGAGCTCGGCGTGTCAGCATTTTGATATTTGCAACCATAGTAAAACAAAGGCTTATATTTTTTATATTTATTTTATATATTTAAATGCCATTTAACAAAGAAAAATCAACCAAAAAAATGAGTTCGCGTGTCACCTCTGACACTCGTGTCATAAGTTCGCCATCACTGGTCTAGGAGATCCGTCTGCCACCAGAACTACAATTCCCAGCATTCCTGGTGCTCCCCGTGCTCTTGGTTTTCCCTTCCTGCTCTGTCTCCATCCCATGGCCTTATACTCTGCCAAGTCCTCCAAGCAGCCAGCTCTCCCTCTCTGCTCTCCATTTGGCAGCTTGGGAAGCCAAGTTTTCCAAGTTTCTCTACTCTCTGCCGGCTCTCCCGCTCTGCTCTCCACCCAGCGCCTGTGTATGCAAATTAACCCGCCATCTTTGTTGGGTTAATTTGCATACCCACTCCAGATTGGCTGGTGAGTGTAGTGAAGGTGCAGTCAATTTACATGTTTCTCTTTTATTATATAGGACTAGAGGCCCAGTGCACAAAAATTTGTGCACTCAGTGGGGAGGGAGGGTCCCTCAGCCCGGCCTGTGCCCTCTCACAGTCTGGGATCCCTCAGGAGATAATGACCTGCTGGCTTAGGCCTGCTCCCGGGTGGCAGAGGGCAGGCCCAATCCCTAGGTGCAGCCCCTGGTCAGGCTCAGAGCAGGGCTGATTGGGAGGTTGCGATGCCACCCTCAGTCACACTATGGGTAGGGCCGATTGGGGGGTTGGGGCACCACCCCCTGTCACGCACAGAGCAGAGCCAATCAGGGGGTTGGGGCGCTGCCCCCTGTCACGCACAGAGCAGGGCCCATCAGGGGGGTTGGGGCTCCGTACTCTGTCATGCACAGATCAGGGTCAATCAGGGGGTTGGGGAGCTCTGCCCTGTCACTCACAGAGTAGGGCCGATAGGGGAGTTGGGGCACCGCCCTCTATCACCCACAGAGCAGGGCCGATCAGGGGGTTGGGGTGCCACCACTGTCACACTCAGGGCAGGGCCGATGGGGAAGTTATGGCTCTACCCCATCACACACAGAGCAGGACCCATGGGGCGGGGGGTTGGGGTGCCGCCCTCTATCATCCACAGAGCAGGGCCAATCAGGCGGTTGGGGCGCCGCCACTCTCACACTCAGGGCAGGGCCGATGGGGAGGTTATGGCTCTACCCTGTCACACACAGAGCAGGGCCCGTCGGGGGGTTGGGGGTGGGGGTTGGGGTGCTGCACCCTGTCACACACAGAGCAGGGCCGATCAGGGGGTTGGGGCGCCGCACGCTGTCACACACAGAGCTGCAGGGCGATCAGGGGGTTGGGGAGCTCCCCCCATCAGGCACAGAGCAGGGCTGATCAGGGGGTTGGGGCGCCTTCCCCTGCCACGAACAGAGCAGGGCGGATAGGGAGGTTGTGGCCCCTCCCCCTGTCACACACAGAGCCGCAGGGCGATCAGGGGGTTTGGGCGCTGCCCCCTGTCACACTGATCCCAGTGCCAGGAGGCTTCGCGGCTCCGCTGATCCTGGTCCTGGGAGGCATATTACCCTTTTACTATATAGGGTAGAGGCCTGGTGCATGGGTGGGGGCCAGCTGGTTTGCCCTGAAGGGTGTCCTGGATCAGGGTGGGGGTCCACACCGGGGTGCCTGGCCAGCCTGGATGAGGGGATGATGGCTGTTTGCAGCTGGTCACACACCCTTCAGGGTGGGGGTCCCCACTGGAGTGCCTGGCCAGCCTGGGTGAGGGGATGATGGCTGTTTGCAGCTGGTCACACACCCTTCAGGGTGCGGGTCCCCAATGGGGTGCCTGGCAAGTCTGGGTGAGGGGCTGAGGGCTGTTTTCAGGCTGGCGGGTGATGGAAGCTCCCAACTACTCCTTTTTTTCTTTTCTTTTTTTTATTCTGGGCCAGCTTTAGCTCTGGCTCCAGCTCTGAGGCCTCTGCTGCTGAAAGCAGGTATCTGGTTTGTTTCGGTTCTATAATCGAAACACTGTATCAACTCCAGCTCTGAGATCCCGGCTTGCTGAAAGCAGGTTTCTGGGGTTTTGTTTAGCTTCTATATTTGTAACTATGTTTCAAACTGCAAGCTCAGAGGCCGGCAAGGCAGA
Source organism: Myotis daubentonii (assembly GCF_963259705.1). Lineage (NCBI taxonomy): Eukaryota > Metazoa > Chordata > Mammalia > Chiroptera > Vespertilionidae > Myotis > Myotis daubentonii. The sequence continues at coordinate 85,308,183 of NC_081846.1, forward strand.
CGGGGAATGTTGGTTTCCTCTGTCACTGAAGTAAGCAAGCCTCATGTTAGTTTCAAGCTGCCTGGCTGCCAGCCGCCATCTTGGCTGGCAGTTAATTTGCACATCTCACTGATTAGCCAATGGGAAGGGTAGCGGACGTACACTAATTACCATGTTTCTCTTTTATTAGATAGGATATGTGTATACATATTGATTAGTACACACACATTTCCCAGCTGGACAGGTCTAGAAGCAGTGACACCCCAGTAGCAATAAGCATCCCAGCACACAGATGGTTTTCAATACCATCTCTAATAAGGAGCCAGGGTTCCTTGGAGTAGTGGCTGATTCTAGAACCAGGACAAGAAGTATACAAGGTACACCTGGAGCACCCTGTGTTGCCAGAGATTAAGGAAGGGCTCACACAAATGTAACAGCTAACATGGGTGTGTCAAAGGGTAAAAGTAGCTGCAGAAAGAGCTGGAATGATTTGAGCTACAGTAGAAAGTACTATTGGATTTTTAAAAAAGTAATATTGGAGCATAACCCAAAGTATAAAGGAAATATTCCTGAGTCCATACTGGCCCCCAAATTTGATTGCGTAAACAAGTGAATGGGGGGGAAGAGGCAACTCTCCCTTGCATAAAAGTTCCAAATAATTTCACCTTCAAGGAATAAGACCACACATCCCTACCTTAAAAACATGAGCTGTGCACAGCACTTCCTTCCAAAGAGTGCAGGGTGCAAAGGCAGGGGCTGGGGGAGAACCACTTAGGGACCAAACCTGACACACTCCCTCAGCCAGGAGGTCAAGGTCAATGTCCGCATTGATGAGTCCTGTTAGCATGTACCCTGGATAAAATCATGGAAATGCCACCTTACCTCTTGGGGCTTCCTCCCCAAAGCCCATAACCCATGAGAAACACATCAAGTAAACTCCAGTAGAGGGCCAGCCTACAAAATGCCTGGCAACACTCTTAGGGAAGGTCAAGGTCATCAAGGAGAGTCTGAGAAACTGTCGCAGCCAAGAGAGTCTAAGGAGACCAGGCAGGAACTTGGAACGTGGCCTCCCAGATGGGGTCTTTGGACAGGAGACAATGGGTCAGAGTGAAGGAATGTGAACCAAGCATGGACTTTAGTTCTTAATCATGTGTGAATGTCACACATGCACCATCTGATGTAAGAGGGGCATATGGCAACTCGGTACTGTGTCCTCAATTTCCCTGTAAATCTAAAACTGTTCCAAAAATATAGTCTATTTAAAGTGCTGTGCATTAAGAAAAAAGTTGTAGGTAAGAACAAAATGAGGCTGTAAAGCATGCCTGTGGGCCAGGGCGGGCAAACTTTGTAAAAGGCCGGTCAGTGACTGTTTTTGTCTTCGTGAGCCTTATGGTCTCTGTTCCAGCCACTCAGCTCCGTCAGTCACAGGCCAGAGGGGAGCGGAGGAGTGTACGTATGCATTAGCAGGAACTCCATATATATCCTGGATACTAACCTTTTACCACTTGTAGATGTTGCAAACGTCTTCTTCTGCGTTTATGGCCTGTCTTTTCACTTCCTTTTTGGTATCTTTTGCTGAACAGAGTTCTTAATTTTCATGTAGTGAGGTTTCTTAATCTCTCCTTTATATAGTTAGTGGGTTTTGTCTCTTGTGGAAGAAATCCTCCTGCACTCAAAGTCAGGAAGAGACTTCCTATATTTTCTTTGAAGACCTTGGAGGTCATGCCTTTCAGCTGTAAAGCCTCAATACACCTGAATTTACCCCAAGTCCAGAAGACATGGGATCCAATTGCATCTTGTCTGATTGGATAACCAGGAGTCCCAGCCCCAGGGCCTCCTCCCTGCTGCCTGCAACACCACTGTGTCATGTCACAACCCAATACAGGCAAGTCTAATGCTAGAGTCTAGTTCATTTAATATGTCATTTATAAGCCTTGATATCAAATTACCCCCAACCTATTCTTTTCGACGCCTGTCTTCACCATTTGTAGCCCCTGTTTGGACTGCCATATATATATATATATTTTAGATATCTTTATATTGTTTTCAAAGAGGAAGGGAGAGGGAGAGAGAGGTAAGAACATCAATGATGAGAGAGAATCATTGATCGGCTGCCTCTTGCACACCCTCTACTGAAGATCAAACCTGTAACCGTGGCATGTGCCCTGAATGGAATCGAACCGTGACCTCCTCATTCATAGGTTTAAGCTCAACCATTGAGCCACACTGCCATATATTTTAAAAAATCATCTTGTCAAGTTTTATGCAAAAAGTCCTACTGGGAACTTATTGGCATCGCACTGCCTCCATGAATTGGTTTGAGGACAATTGACATTTTCAAAATATTGAGTCTTCCTATCTATGAACATATGATATGTCTTCTAATATCTTTGTTTTACAAATGAGGGCACTGAGGTTCAGAGAGGTTAAGTGACTTTCCCCAGGTTGCACAGCTAGTTAGAAGGGCCACCATTTTTACCCAACAGTAGTTGCTCTGAGCTGCTGGGCTGCACCAGTAATTTGTTTTAACAGAGCCTTTTTCCTAGGCTGTTGTCCCCTGTAGATGGCGTTCTGCTTGGCCTTGTCATCAGGGCCTCAGGCCTGGGCGCTGGGAGTTCCATGATTCACTAACCAGCTACCAAGTGAACATGTTAGTGCTTCCCGGGAGAGGACCCGGGCAGCCTCCGCTCCCCACAAAATGTGGGCTTGTTAAAGGGAGGGTCTCCAAGCCCTTGTTTGCTCCACGAGACAGCTCATCTACCAACAGCTCCAGCCTGTGTCCCAGCACTTGCTCTGTTTGGGAGGGGCCTGGGGCTGGGCATGAAGGGAAGAGGTTGCGGAAAGGGCTTGGTTTAGCATTGGGGTGAGTGGAACCCTTGGTGTGGGACCCACATATCGGGAAGTTGGAGTTAAGTCCCACTCTGCCATGTTCTCGCTGTGTGGCCTTGGGCAAACATGACCTCTCCAGAGTGGGATGCTGACTGTTCCTATTTCTCCCAGATAAGGTCACCGAGGGAATTAAAGTAGATAATGCAGTGACAAGCTCAGCCCAGCGCCTGTGTCTCTCCAGGGAGCCTGTGGTGAGCTCTGTGAGCTCTGACTCCTCCCCTCAGGCTCTGGGAGCTGGGACTCAGGGCCTGCACTTTCCATAAAGACTTTCTGGGTTGGGCAGACCGAAAAGAGGGCTCCGGACTACAGTGAGCTGGCACTTCCAGGCGAGAACCCAGAGTGCGCGGCAGCAGAAGGGCAGAAGGGCCCTCTGAGTGCTGCCCCGAACAGGCACCACTCCTGCAGCTCCAGCGTCTGCTTGAAGGACTTTTAATAGGTCCTCAGACCCAGAGATGGCAATCAGGCCTCCTCCTGGCTCCAGGGCCTGGCTGCCTGCCGGCTGGGAAATCTGATCCGATGAACAGATAAGAAATGGTTGGAATTAGCACATGCATACGGGCACGTGATGGCGCACAGAGTAGTTCTCCAAACCTTCAGGACAATTCTCAGACAAGTCTTCACTCATAAGGAAGTGCAGCCAAGCTACCCTGTGCCCCACCCCTCCGCTCATTTCCATAGAGAGCAGGAGGCCCGCCAGGCCAGCTGGTCTGCAAGTCTGCCAAGTCTAAAATCAAAGGATTGGCATGCAAGGCAATTCGTATTTTTCTAGGTGTTTTAACTGTTTTACTGAGGTATAGCAAGTACAGTAAAATGTGCAAATCCGGAGTGTGCAGTTTACGGACGTTTTACACGTGTGCACACCTGTGCGAGCACCACAGGTGGGCCTGTGGGAACCCAGCATTTCCTGCTCCCTCGGGCCCTCGCAGCCCAGCCGAATCCCTACCATGGAGTGTTCTGGCTCCAGTCACCCCAGGTCAGGGCCATGGAGGGAAGCTATCCCAGGCACTGCCTTGCAGCAGCTTCTCCAGGTCCTGTGTCTGCGGGGTGCACCAGGGCCTGGAGGTGCGGTGCTGAGTAATAACACACTGGTGATGTGTCCCAGCCATCGTCCTACTGTGGATGACACTCTGGTTGTTTCCAGTTCGGAGCTATTACGAACAAGACTGTGATGAACATCACAGAAGATGCTTTATTCATAAATCCTCGTCGAATTCCTGGATTATGATAGGCTTTCTTGCTTTCTTTCTGTTTTCAATCAGCTTTATTGAGGTAGAATTTACATACAGTCAAATCTTGTCTTTTCATTTTCTTAGTTGTGTCTTTTGAAGAGCCCACTTTTTTGTTTTAATCAAGCCCGATTTATAAAATCTTTTCTTTCATAGTTCATGTATTTTAGTGTTTTAGCTAGGAAGTCCTTGACTGACCCAAGACCACAAAGTTTATCCCTATGTTTCCTTCTATAATTTTTATAGTTTTAGCTATTACATTTGGACCTATGATTCATTACAAGTTAAATCTTATTTGTAGTATCACCTAATAGTCAAGGAATACCTTTTTGCATATTTGTTGAAGTCTATCCTTTCCCCTTGAATTACCTTAGTATCTTTGTCAAAATGTACATCTATATACACATATATGACTTTATAGAAATAATATGTGTGTATATATAAATTAAAATGATTACATATTATGTATGTAAAATAAGGTTGATGTGAGTATCAAATGGGACTTTGAAAGCGCTAAGCACAATAGCTGGCACGTAGTAATTGCACAACAGATATCTTCACGTTTACAATCATGTGTAATTATTAATTTAGGATTACATTATTGTAGTCCGCTTTCTGTAGACGAGATGTAACTCACCCTTTGCAGAGCTGTGGTGAGGAGTCTGCTGATGGTACTTCCCTTCGTGCCTGTGGTAACGTCTCCCCCTTCTCCGTGTGAGTGCCTACAGGCAGACACGCGGTAAACCACAGCTATCATCTCGTGTGTACTGTACACTCCGTACAATGAATAATACATAAATAGATTTTGTAGACTGGCTAATGCTAATATCCCATGTGAAACAAGAGGGAGTTATGAATTTCTACCTTTCAAGTTGGAAAAGATGTTTTAAAAAATGAAACCCAGTGTTGCTGGGGGTGAGGAAAAATGAGCACTCTTTGATATTGTTGTAATATTGCCAATTAGCTCAGACTTCCCAGGGCAGTCTGACAATGTAAATCGACCTAGCAATTCCATGTTTAAGAATTTTAGCCTCCTCTCCCCCAATAAGATTGTGTGTTGAGAACTGTGTGCAAAAATGCTCACTGTCATGATATATATAGAATCAGAAAAAATAACTCCCTAAGTGCCTGACAAACAGTTGAATAAACCAGGCAGTGTGTGTTAAAACGATGTTGTGGAAGAATGTTTATGATGAATAGAATGAAGGCTGTGCCCACATTCATTTCTTCACCCAGCAGATCTCTGTGGCTGGGCACTGGGCTGGGCACTGGTGCTCTGGTGGGGAACTAGACAGGTGTGGTCTGTCTTCACGTGGCTTCGTCAAAGAGAGAGAAAGAAAAATGCAGCCCGGGGTGGGAAGTGCTGGGGAAGCAGGGCAAGGCACTGCAGGAACACACGGAGGGTCCGGGTCAGACGGGGCCGGACTTTGCTGTCTTGGTGGACTTGGAGCCACGATAGTGAGCAGAGAGAGTGGCTGAGACATGAAGGGTGAGCAGGGGCCACGCAGAGGCAGATGTGCAGGCGGGGTGAGGGGGCGGAGAGGGCCCAGGCACAGAGAGCCATGCTGCCACCAGCTCCAGGAGGCGGCTGCTGACACTCACAGTGGAGAAGGGTTCCTCTCCATTGTGGGGCTGGCTTGGGGAGCCGTGCTGGGAAGTAGGAAGACCGATTAGCAACTGCTGGAGCCATTCAGAGACACGGAGGAGAGGGTGTGGTGTTGGGAAGAAGCAGGTAGATTCAAGACATATTGAGAAAGGATATTGGTGAGGAGGGTGAAGGAGGGGACACCAGCCAAGTTTCTGGCTTGGCCATCTGGGTCAAGCGTGATCCTCTCAGGAGATGGGGACACAGGGAGGGAGACTTGGCAGGGAGCGGGGAGCAGGCGCTGAGCTCTGCTTGGGTTACCTTCACATTGTGCTCCTCTAGTAGGCAGCTGGGGACTAGAATTCGAAGCTCAGGACAGAGAGCAAAACTGGAAGTCGAGACTCAGGACTGACTCATGTCGCAAACAGGTGGCGACTGGACAGAGGGTGGGTGAGAGCTCCTATCTAGCCAGTGTTTCAAGCCATAGCTCCTAATCTATCAATTAATTCTGAAATCAACATAGTGGGATATGCCTGGCATTAAAAACAAAGAAAGAAGACAGAGTGCAACCACAAATAAGGGTAAGAATCATTTCATGAAACTTTTGTATGAGGTTATATACGGGTATGAATAAGACTCTGCCATAGTGTACTCAATGAATCAAAAAATTTTAAAAACCAGTCACAGAACATGTGAGGTCACACTCTTGGGAGGTCAATGAAGTGGCTGGGTTGGGTCTGTACTCTGTCCCCAGCTGGGGCTCAACTGTGTCAAGGAGTGAGAGCATGCATAGAAGCTGTTCCAGTGCAGGTACTTAAATCAATATTTGTGCCCTTAATAGTTTGCAGCAGAGAAGTTCAATCAGGAAGAAAACATAAAATATCGCATGTCAATAATATTGTAATAACTATGTATATCAGGTGGGTACCAGACTTATGGAGGGGATCATTTCATAAGTTATATAAATGTCTAATAACTATGTCATACACCTGAAACTAATATAATATTGCTTTTCAACTTAATATAAAAATAAAAATAAAAAAGGTTTTAAAAAAAAGATTCCCCAAATGGACTCCTCACCTAGTTACCAGATACAAAAATACTTGAAATCACCTGACTTTTGCATTTTACATGAGCTCACTTTTCACTATTAAGATTTTTTTACGATGGTTGGTTTGATGAAAGCACAATCCCCCAAGGGTTTCCTTGTCCCTGGAGTCAGAAGACATCACTGTTATGCTAGAGTCTAGCATGTCAAACTCAAAGGCTGACACAGGCCAGATAAGCAAGGTTTAAATGTATGTGGGCCGCAAAAAAACAAAAGCTTCAATTTTCATAGAAATGTGGGTTTATTTCGATAGAGACATGCTGAATACAAAGGGCTGAAATAAATGAGTAATTGTTAACCTAAAATAATAGAACATTTTAATAAAAATTAATATTTTTTCTTGAACATTAACTTACCAGACACTAAATAACTGCACAAATTAATAAGCGTAAAGCAAATAAACCTATTTTTCTTATTCTCCGAAAGTGAAATATTTCCTGTTGCGCACACCAAACAAGTCAGTACAAGACTAATGACATGGCAATCACTGACAAAATATTCACTGCTAGTATTAGTGGAGAGATATGGTGCGCCTGAGCGTAAAGTGCATAAGGGAAATGAATACAACACGATTATAGTTATCAGTCATTAGAGAACGTTGTAGTTTGTTATTAATTATGTGTAACAGGATATTGTAAAAATTAAGTTACAAATTTTTATTAAAATGTTTCTTACATACCGTTATATTGACTGGGCTGCAAAAATATTTGTTTGGGTTGCGTGCGGGCTGCAGGCCGCGAGTTTGACATGCTTGTGCTACCTGGTTCCCTTTAATGTCAATTTCCTGAAACTGACTCTTAGAGCCCAGTGATTTATGACAATATCAGTCCATTATCTATATACTAGAGGCCCGGTGCACAAAATTCATGCACAGGGCGGTTCCCTCAGCCCAGCCTGCACTCTCTCCAATCGGGGACCCTTTGGGGGATGTCCAACTGCCAGTTTAGGCCTGATCCCTGCACCCTTTTGCAATCTGGAACCGCTGGCTCCTAACCATTCACTTGCCTGCTTTCCTGATTGCCCCTAACCACCTCTGCCTGCCTGGTTGCCCCCAATTGCCCTTCCCTGCCAGCCTGGTTGCCCCCAGTGACCCTCCCCTGCAGGCCTGATCTCATCCCCATCTGCTCTCCCCTGCAAGCCTGACCTCACCCCCAACGGCCCTCCCCTGCCGGCCTGGTCACCCCTAACTGCCTCTGCCTCAGCCCCACCCTTTTATTAGTATAGATAGATTATATAGGATAGGATTCCTTAAATGGGGGAGGGAGGGAAGCCTTTTCAGCAGGAGGAGATGCTCTTGGCAGACAAAAACACATAATCCCTATATCTGGACTGATAGCCAGCCATATGCATTATACTGCCAAACCAGTCATTAAAAAATTGAACCATTTTCTTACACCTTACACCAAACAGCTGTTGCCCTTAAAACCCCTCCTCAGTCCCCACCTTAGGTTCTGCCTTCTGCCTTCTGACCACCCAGATTAGGTTCTGAATGGTCAGATTCTATGTCAATCAGCATCAGAAGCTCCGTCTGGGAGCCACAGTACACCCAGCAACCCAACGAGAAGCCGCCCCACACTGTGAGCTGGG